>NC_056513.1:27612839-27621473 GCF_014905685.2 Nematolebias whitei
ATATATATATATATATATATAATATCGGATTTATAAATATAGTCAAATACTGCACTGTAAAACAATTTTTACCACTTTTTGCTGCATTTTGCCCTCCACTATATAGTGTGCTGTGATGGTAAGGTTATGGTCTTGTGTGATGCTACTCTAGCCATCACATGTGAGTGCAACAGAGCAGATGTCACTGAGCTCTGTAATTACATTGGACTTCTCCACCTTATACCAAGATGGGATTAACTTATTTGCTAAGTAGTCCCTGGTGGTTGGTGTGTACTTATGGTGGATGGTTTTTACCATTTCCCTGAAAACATGAACAAACATATAATGTCATTGTTACTGTAACATGAGCTCAGTGTTCACTATTAATTGGCTTAGCTCTATTGTTATTGCTTAACTAACCTAAATGTTGGTGGCTCCACATCTGAAAAGGGGTGCAACCTTTTGCAATATATATTGTAAGCTTTCTGTGGCACTCTTCAATTTGTTGCACCAGCGTTTTTCTCTTGAACGCTATAGTGAACGGAGTAGCAAGTGGCTGAGTCTGGTCAAGTGCCTGGTCAATGTTAGCAATTTCAGATCTTTTGTCTATGAAAAAATACATGGGCTAACATTTGCATGTTATTTGCCTTTAAGTTGACCCACCACTTAAGGTTGAGTATAATATATTAGCTGCCCTAATATTAGTGTAAGACATATTTTATTGTTTTACTTACCTGATTCTGACTGCAGTGCGGTGCTAGGTTGAGGATCAGAGCCAGAGGAAGAGGCTGCGGAGGTAGGCTAACGCAGTGTATGAAATATGGGGCACTCTGTTACTTCTGCACCATGAACCTGGAAGAGTTTAATCATGCTGGTTGTGCACCCTCCTTTGCACAATATAATCTTATGGCAAGTGTTGGACTGAGCCGACTGGTCATTTGTTTTATTAAATTTAAGCCACTCTTTTGATCGCCATCGCACACTGTCCATGGTTGCGCACACACTTCCTGTGTATTCTACTTTGTTGGTGTTTGGCAGCTTCTTCTTCTGGTTTGCGGACTGGGCATCAAATCTAATTCAGTTCAGTTTCAATCCAGTTTATTTATATCAATCTAGGAATCAAAATTTGAACAATTCCAGGAGAATTGTAATGTTAGTACCGATTCCAATCAATTCTCGAGATTTGATTTCCAACTATAGTTATCACAGACTTGACTGGAGGTCCATCAGAGATAAGAATAATCCCAGAAAGGCACTTAAGTCAAGAGACCTGCCTTTTACAGCACAGCCCATGTACACATCTAAACAAGATCAAATTTGCCCACTTTCAGGAAATCACATCATGCATCAACATGACCATCACGTCTTTTACTTCAATCAGTTTTTTTTTTTTTTTTTGTAGCGATTTGTCTGCCTCTCCTCTGTTTAACTTGGCTATCTAAAATAGGATTGACAGAAAACAGACAATGTTGCTTTCATCCTTGGTATAAGCAGACCTTGGAGATATTTTCCCTGCTCTTCAACACCCCCTCCCCTCACCAATTACTTTATCAGTCAGTTCCACCTGCCAAGAGTTTTGATTTTCAGAAAAAGCTAAAGCTGAAGTACCTAATCTTAAATCCAGAATTGCTTTCCAAGCCTTTCCATAATCTTTGTCTTGTTTTTCTCTTTCTTGAACTTCCTCATTCACCATCACACCATTTATCTTACCCGTGCAAGGCTATTGCTCTGTTCATAGTGTCATCCAGGGGCTTATTTTAGTTTGTTCTGTGATGATGTGCTTTATGTCTTTATAAGAAAACTTACACAAAGGTTTATAAGGTGATGGTAATAGTGTGTACTGAACTACATCTGCAATAGTATCATAACCAAGTGAATAATTTAGCAAAATAAATAAATTGGGAAGGATCTTTAATTATTTAGGGTGGCGCAGTTGGTAGAGCTGCTGCCTCTCAGCGAGAAGGTTGCCAGATCAAATCTCGGCTGGGGCCTTTCTGGATGGAGTTTTCATGTTCTTTCCGTGCATGCATTGGTTTTCTCCGGATACTCTGGTTTCTTCCCACAGTCCAAAACATGTATGTTAGGCTAATTTGTAACTCTAAATTGTCCCTAGGCGTAAGAGTGTGAATGGTTGTTTGTCTCTGTGCGTCCCTGTGATGGACTGGAGACCAGTCCAGGGTGTCCCCTGCCTGTCACACAGTGACTGCTGGATATGGGCACCAGTGGCCCACACAACTCAGAAAGGAAGAAGCAAAATTTCCCAGAATTTGAGCTCCTTGGCTTGGGACAAAGTGTCACTCCAACCAGGTAAAGTGGATGGATGGATGTATCTTTAATAGTTTTGCCATTATGGGTTATTTAGGATGATAACGGTTTATGCAATATGTTACATGTATAATTTAATAAAGTATATATTATAGTATAATATAGTATAATAAAATCAAATGTAACAATTACTAATACCAGCAAACTAAAATAAAAAAATTCTAAAAGAAATGCTGTAGGTTTTTTTAACATGACTGCCGCTGACTTGTCAGCACCAGAAAGAGTCCAATTAACTAATAATATTATGTAATAATATATTTTTCTCATATACAGAATCAGAATAAGCTTTATTATCATTGTACCAGGATACAGTGAAATTATGTTTGTACAGTCGTCCAAAAGATGGGCGGAGTGCACGTTGCTGCTGCTAAAAAGCACAGCCCCTTATTCTTTATCAGAATACTTTTAGATAGAAAAAAGTAAGAGCCATGAGGATAGATAGTGATATTACAAAAAAATCTCTTCACATCTTTCCCTATCATGACACAATTTGAGACATCAAAAAACTACCAGCAAGCACATTTATAAACACATTACATATGCATTTGATGTCAAGATGTTGAGATTTTCCCATGAGCACTTTCAGATAGGCCACAGTTCTGATGATGTTGTAGCAGCCAACAGTTCTGATAAGCCTGCACAGAAGTTCTCAGGGGTGGGGGTTTGCGATAGACTAGGCTTCGTCCCTAGTTACCCATGTCCCAGGGGAAATTTGATAGTCGGCTGTATCCGAGGCCAAACGAGGGAGTCAGATTCAGATAAGCCACAGTTGTTGATTTTCTTCAGGCAGACTATTGTTTTTCTTGTCAGCCTTTAGTCCTTCTGGAACTTTCCTGGTCCAAAATAGCCAGATTTATGGGTATTTCACTCCACTGATTCATGTTATGAGCCTTCCTCAAGGTCGATCCCAACATGCTGGCGAGTCCTAGAAGCTGCAGGTGGCCTGCAATTCTCATAAATCGCCTCCATCTTATGGTTTAGCTTGTAAATCAGCTGATTTTGAGTACTCATAGCATGAACCAAACCTTCACACAGACTCAGAAGCTTTGCCATGGCCAAAACTGCTGCTGAAGTCTTCTTCAAGTTGATAAAACAGAGCCCCACTGATGCCAAAGAGCAGAAACCCTGCTATCATGTATCCAATTATATAAATGTCTTTAGAGTCCTCCTGAGACTATATATTTGTATAGCGCAAAGTCACAACAGAAGTCATTTCAGGACACTGTACAGAAACTTTAAAATAAGTTAACAGAAACATTCATATATAAAAATAATAATTTAAGACTATTTATCTGAGCAGACTGCTTTGAATTTAACTCCATCACAGAACTCTCTTCTTGAGGTGATAAATATTTCCTGGAGGGTAAATGTAAACTATATCTTGGCTGCAAATATTCAATCAAGCTGCGAAGCAGGCAGTCTTATTTCAGTCAGCCGTGCTCAGTCTGCCCCTCCTCGGAGACGGGCAGACTGAGCGCGGCTGACTGTAATCCGACTGCCTGTGGAAGCCACGGAGCTCAAACGTCCAACGTAAACTTAACTTTACCAGGGTGACTGGCTAAACAATCATCGTGTGCTTTAATGTGGTGCTTTTTTTCAAATGTTTATTAAGTTCGATGTATTGTAGGTCGCTACCGAGCTTCCCCCTCTCGGTACAGCAGCTATGCAGACATAGCACGTTGCTGTCTTGTGGTGTTTAGTGTAAAATACTTCCACACAGCGGACATATGATAAAAAGTTGGTTAGCCGTTAGCAACAGTGCTGCTCAGCCCTCAGCAGAGCTGTATAAAAAGAGTATTTACTCACATTTCAGCTGGTTGCAAACAAAATGGATTTCCTGAATGTGAGGTGGGTCTTATTACTCTGGGTTTCATGAGACACGCCTCCATTCAGGAAATCCATTCCATAGTTTGAAGCCAACTTGCAGAGCAGCCGGCAGGGAATCACATGTGGAGACATTTCATCAGAAACAGACATGCATCATGGATCAGAAATCTCTGCAGGTTGAATCAGAAACATCTGATACGTAAATTATGCAGATATCGGAGGCCGATACCGGATCAGATCGGCCCCGTCCCTACGGTCTGTGGGAGGTCTGGTTGTTAATTAAAGGTTAAAAATAAATGGCATAAAGTAACCATTACCATAATTTAGAATGTATCTTACTACATTGGCTTTTACCCAACCAGTTTAAACTGGAGCCCGACTGAGTAGGACCGACATTATAGGCTGATATAGGTGTTTGGGCACGTATTAGTATTGATAATAAAACTGCAATAGAGTGAGTCCGCGAAAAATCAACCGCGAAGTAACGAGTGACTACTGTAAATACTTCGAATTTTCACCCCTAAAAAGCTGGGAACAAGCAGCTTACTTGCAAATGGTGTAATTATAGAATGTATCCAGCAGAGGATGCATACAGATCAGTTTCAAGTCATGGCCATGCTGCACACTTGACTCACACTACAGGCGAAGCAGGGAGCAATACTGTGTAGCAATTTTTTTTAGCATATTTCATAAATGTCTAGCCAATATATCGGTTATTGGCATTAGCCTTCCCCTCCCAATATGACAATGCCCAAAATTTCCATATCGATAACAATTAGACTGTGGTCACATTATCTTTCAAGATTTGATTTATTCTGATAAAAGTCAAAACAGTGTAAATTCCCTTTCTATGTACCCTTTTTTAACTTTTAATTTACAGTTTTGTTAAGAGTTGTGGCAGCAAGCAGAATTTTTCAGATGAGCTCAACATTGTGATTATAGTGGCTTTAAGTTGACTTGAGCAACCAACCGTGTCACATTGTCCCCCACACCTTTCATCACCTATAAAACACATTTTGGGATCTGTCAAAGACGAGCAACATCTCAACTGGGATGAAGTGTGGTAACTGGATGATTAGAGATTTATTCATCTCTGTGTAAATGTTGTCCAGCCAAGTTTCACCTGGCTCATGACGCACGTTTCCAAAAGCATCTTTCGTGTTTGAAAGAGATCTGACAGCTAAGGTTCCATCCAAATTTAAAACTTAATAGGTCTATTAAACAAAATGATTAGAACTGAGAAAACCTGTAATGCCTCTACATCAACCTGTCTCTTATTTAAGGTTCTTGTACAGCAAATAAAATGAGTCTATTTGTGACTCCTCTTTGAGGTTTTTATCACTTGGTGTGTTAAGCCTTTTGATTGAATTTGTTTTTAATCTACTTTTTCTGCACAAGAGTCAGAACTGCTTTACAATTTTACAAAGTTTGAACTGAATAATAACTTTGTCCAACTGTTTTTTTTAACTACTAAACGTTTAAGAACAAAAAAGTATTAATGCACCAACTGTACAGAAGTATTCTGCAGCAAAGTTGTAATTTTTGCTTTGACTTTGGACATCACAGCGAAATGAGTAGGTGGTTCAGTTCAGAGAAAGCTCTCACTGAATCAAGGCTGTTTTAAAATAACATCCAGCTTTGCCTCTGTGTTGTCGAGCGAACAGAGTGAACCGAAAAGAGTCACAACATTCTCTCTGAAGCCTTTTACTTATGACAGTTTCCAGCTAACTGTTAGCACTGAGCTGTATGTGTTTTTGGCTCTTTGATGATCGTTTCAATATGTTGTTTTTGTGGCTGGTCAACATAATGACAGAGAAGATCATTTAGGAGCAAAGTGACTCAAAGTGACTCATTGATTTCCAGCACTTCATTACTTCTACTGCTACAAAATGAACATGTTGAGAAACCAACGAGGCAGTATCCTTCTTAATCCCCACATTTCTCCCTCTGGAAGAACTACAAGGACATCTGGTGTCCTTGTAAGCCTGTGAGGAATATGTCCCGTAGCTCAAGTGAAAAAAAAAATGTTGGTTTAAAAAACGCTGAGAAAATAATAAAACAGCCTGATTAGTCATGTATGAACATTGGGTACAACTGTTGGAATTTTACTGTATTTGTGTTAGAGGAAAATGAACAAAACATCTATTACAGTTTTTGTTTTAAAAAGACAATGGCCCAAGTCCAATAATTTTCTGTACTTTTTGTTCTGTTCAGAGTTGCATGATGGCTGGATCCTATTCTAACAGCCACCTAGCCAAATGCAATATCTGTTAAAAATAAATAAATAAAACTACCGGTATATGGTAAATTAAACATTAAAATGCATCCAAAAGAAGTCCCTCAGTCATGCTTTCAACCATGTCTGACGACCTACAAAGATACAGATATTCTTCTGTCAATGCAAGCTTGTTTCTTTTTACTTTTATATATTTTAGACATTTTTAAGGCTGTTGCTTTTGAGCTGAAGGCGATAGGACACCAGTTCAAAAAACGTTCAATACAAAAATAGGATAGGACACCAACAAATGACTGCATGTGGGTGAGAGGACTTTAAAATCATACATAATACAGCTCAAACTGCTGGATCATTTTTATTCTCGCTCTGTTTAGATGTCCTTGCTGTACAAACGTGAACATCAGCAAAGAATGGGTTTTCACACAGTATCTACCAATATGACACCCTCTCACAAAGTTTTATTGTAGGGTTTAATTAAGTATTAGAAATAAATCACTATGTAATGTCTGTGTAAGGATAACAGTTGTATATACTTTTTATGTCACAGTTTTGAAACTTGCAAAATTATTAATTTGGGATTGCCAGTGTTTCACACTTGTTTTGTAATCTGGTGGTTGCGGGTTCAATCCCAGGTTGTGTCAGGAAGGGCATCCGATGTAAAAGACTTGCCAACTATTTCATGTGAGATCGCTCACAGTGGTGCTTCCCCCTGAAGAAGGGAGCTGCTGAAAGAATGTTTATTAATCAAACACTATAAGGCTTTTGAGTGAACTGACACATTATTTTTATGTTTAAAGACTTTAAATGTATCATACCAGACCAAGGAGGCACAGTGGCGCAGATAATATTGCTGTCGCCTCTCAGTTAGAAGGTTGCCAAATGAAATGAAATGATACCTTTCTTGATGGAGTTTGAATGTTCTGTTCTGGTACTCCAGTTTCCTCCCACAGACCAAAAACGAGTGTTAATCCAATTGGTAACTCTGAATTATCCCTAGGTTTGAGCTAGGGTGTGCATGGTTGTTTGCCTCTGTGTCCCTGTGATGGACTTTTGACCTGTCCAGTGTATACTCCATATGTCGCATAGCGACTGCTGGATATGAGCACCAGCAACCTTCTCAACCCAGAAAGGAAGAAACGGGTAAAGATGATGGATGGATGCATACCAGACCGATTTATTCTATTTCGGGGACAATCTGCTTATGTGGCAACATGGTCTGTTGGATTTCTTGATTATTTTAACTGTACAAATTGAAATTAATACAACTGTTACAGTTGTATTGTTTAATGGTGAAAGTCAGAACAAAAATGTATTACTACTCCTAGATTAGGAACAAACGTAGGTTGAGTTTTAGAAATCTTGTTCACCACCACCCAATCTGTCCAGAGTCTGTAATGAAACTCTTATAGTATCATGAAACTCTTATAGTATTCGGTTTAAAAAATGTACTTTTTTAATCCCAAAGGGATATTAAAAGTTGCTGTAACTCATTATCCTCGTTTCTTTAAGAGATGCTTTAGATGCCCATGGCTGTAGGCAGGAAGGATCTCTTGTAAAAGTCCGTACCACAGCGGATCTGAAGAAAGTGGCCGCAAATGCTATCCGATCCGTCCACCCAGACTCGGCTGGCCTCGGTTCCCCCGGGCTGCAGGAACACCCGAATGCCGGGCTGAACTCCTCCCAAAGCGATGGCCACTGCTCCCAGCAGCCTGCTGAGCTCCTTGTCACTTCGGAAAGCCAGCTGCAGGTGCCAGGGGATGATCCTGGTCCGTCTGCTGACATGAGCCATGTTTCCTGCCATTTCCAGGATCTTGGTGGTCAGGCACTCAAGCACAGCAGGCAGGGAGACGGGAATGCATCTACAGCACCTCCTTTTCAGCTCATTTGCAAATTGGGACTGTAGCTGAAATATTATTTGAGCTTTTGGGACGTTAATCAAGCTGCTCCCACTTGTAAAAACCACCTTGTTGTCATGGTTACGCATCATAACAAATGTCCAAAACTAAAAAGGTTTTAGTAAAAATCTTTCCAGCTCACAGTATCAGATACCATAGGAAGCAATCATCCAAATAAAGTGATTTACATCCAGAAAAAGAAGAATTAAAGTTTCCAAAGCAAAATCTCAGAAAGAAAGTAACAGAGCTTCTCCAACATGCAGCCAGTTGGAGCGGCGTAACTGTAGAAGGTCACGGTCTATCATGAAACTCTTGTAGTATCACGGTCTATGATGAAACTCTTATAGTATCACAGTCTATGATGAAACTCTT
>NC_056513.1:27621483-27648112 GCF_014905685.2 Nematolebias whitei
TATAGTATCACAGTCTATGATGAAACTCTTATAGTATCACAGTCTATTGACTGTGAGAAGACCGACTAGTTGGCAACTTAGAATTGTGAGAAAATAACAAGAACAGATTGTTAAAGGTGAATTTTCAGGTCACTGAATGCTGAGTTTTTGCCAGCAAAGGACTACTGACATCTTTGTTTTGCGTGGCCAATTTTTAGAGAATCAAACCTTACTTTCATCGGCATGGTTTGCAAAACTGTATTTGTAGGCTGTGCACATTTTGATGCCCATATTGTACCCACGTTGTGCTCACCATAGCAGCCATCCCCATATCAATGATTTAATCTACTAGAGTACTTTTGAAAAGAAGAGAGGCAGATTTGGACCAGTTTTTAATAGTTGCCTATAATGGTTGGTCTAAAAACTATTTTAGACCTGGTCATTTAGACTTTATAGGTTTGAGATGAGTTTGAGACATTTGCAATTAGACGTATATATAGATATATAGAGATATAGAAAAACAGTTGTCGATTAAATTTTTTTTGGTGGGGGCCGAGATAGAGTAGAGGTAGGGCAGCTGACTTGGGATCCGAAAGTCCCAGGTTCGATCCCCAGCCATTCCCACATGCTGTGGTGTCTCTGAGCAAGACACCTAATCCCTAATTGCTCCCCGGGCGCTTGCATACATAGCTGCCCCTGCTCCATCTAGGTGTATCCCAGGTGCAATGGGTGAAATGCTGAGAACTAATTTTGCCATTGTGTGGGAACATACAATGATGACAACACTTATTTCAACACATTTAGATCTCAAACTACAAGACTGCAACGCTGCATGACTCACGTGAAGAAACTGCAAACTCCCACAAATATTCCAAGACATGTTATACTCCCCTGTGAATGCCTTTTGCCAACTAGTCACCAACAGTAGCAGCCCAGTGAGATCCTACCTTTATTTTTTTGTCAAGCTTGTAAACTGTGTAGTTTATTAGTGAAGATTTTTTCTTGTTACATTTGACAAGATTTTCCAAATGTTAGTTCCCCTCCACAAAATATACTGATTGTATAATTAAACTGCAGTGTGCTGCTTTTGTTCTGTGATCGATGTAACCTTCACTGTTACTGCATAAGAAAAAAAATCCTTTAATTTCTGTTCAATGATATAGAACACTTGACCTTGTTATTTTATTATTTTTATAATTTTATGCAGTTTTATTTTTGAAACTCTAGTAATGTGAGGGTAGCAGCAACTTGTCACCAATTCTCATTGTCCGTAGTGTTCAAGCTGTGATAAATAATTCTGCATTTTCTTTTTGTAGACTACTTCCTTTAGGAACTTTTTCAAAGTTTTTTTTTTTTTAGGTGCAAGTGCTCACAAAGGAGTTTTTTTAACTAATTGCCAATAATTGCAAATATTGACCTATGCTAAATTTGTCTTTGGCGTAACCCATTGATGTCACAATATAGAAACCTTTGTCACTAGTTTCTTCTTTTGACCTCTCGTCTTTACACATGAACATGTCTGTTGCGTGAGCGGCAGAAGGATATGTAAATTCACCTTCATGCAGATGATGATGATCCTTTTTCTGAATGCTAAGATCCAGAGTTTCTCCCCACACATGGCATCTGCCCTGCCTGAAACAAGAATGCCATGTCAGCGTTTCAAAAAAGTCCATTCATAGTAGACCCCCCAGTTCTCTTTTATTAGACAAGAGAAAAACCAAACAAAGATGCAGATGTTTTTGTGCTGCATCACTGCCCAACAAGTATTTGCCTTCAAGTTCACCATCTCACATTAAACATTTGTTCAAATAATTCAGAAAACCTTTTCTTTAACACTTATACTTTCTTCCTGTAACATCTGTGAAATCCCTCCAGCTACATTTTTTCCTGTCCTGCTTAGTCAACTGCTAGAGAGTCCCTCAACATAAATTACTAAGCCAAATTTTATAAACATTTAAGGGTTTCATTCAATTTCTAAAGTGTACAATAAGTAGTTGGTCTGAATAGTGTCATTTGTCATTTGACGTTGGTTGGTAAAATCACTAAAACCAAAATATATTTTATTATCCATGAAGGTTAAAAAAAAGCTGAAGAATAATCAGATTTTAGAAATGATGACTTGATTTTTTTGTGATTGATATGAAATGCTTTAAGACTGAGATTTACACATTTTTTTGTATAATTTTTATTTTATTTTTTATTTTTTTGCTGTGTCTAAAATGTCTTGAAGCATCTTTATTCTTTTGAACTTTCAAAAATGCTCGACTTCAACGTCAACTGAGCTGTTTAAGGCTCTGGTGATAAAGAGCTTCCAGATGACTGGACTACTACAGCAACAGCAATTAGAGAGACGTGTAGGAAGGTACTTGGTGTGTCATCTGGTCAGATAATGGATGATAAGGAAACCTGGTGGTGGAATAGTGAAGTTCAGAAAGCCAAGAAGAAATATGACTAGGGATGCACAATATTGGATTTTTGGCCGTTATGCTAAAACTTATTTTGCCGATAACCAATACTGATGTTTTATATACTTTCCTTTGTCAGAACATAGCCCTCTTATTTAGGCTTATTTGCTACAAAAATTGTGCAACAGCTGTAAAAGCTGGTGACATATATTCAGTAACAGCCATATGATGTGCATAGCACTTTAACATATATTAAATGAAAAGTGTTAATTGTTATTTATTAGCATTAGTCACCTGCGATGCTGTCTCACTTGTGGAGGCTTGTTCCAGGTTCCTAGCTGCAGTGTGGGATCCTCTGCACTCTTGTGCATGAAGGACAGACTTTTTAAGATCAAAGTTTTTGACTATCCATTGTGCCGTAAGACTTAATCATGCTAACGGGGCTAACACGACGTCCAAATGTCTGTGGTAAAACTCGAACGAGTCGTGCTATTGGCTATTAGCTTCTCAATGACGTCGGAAATGACTACTTGTAACTCAGATAATGTTAAGCTGGAAAAATATCTCCCACTGGGGACTATGTAGCGAGGCTCAACATAGTCCATAAATCTTAAGAATCTGACATCCTCACCAATGAAAAAAAACTTCCACACGGCCGACGTTTTGAATTTTCCTGTCCTCCATGAGATCAGGTAGGTGCGCGTGATGTCATCACGTTGTGCTGCCGCTGCAGGCAAAAACAGCACCTTTTTTATCGATGAGTTATTTTAATGGAATGGCCGATGTCTGATGTTAAAATGTAACGCTAATATCGGCCGATACCGTCCCGATAACATTGTGCATTCCTAAATATGACAGTGAGAAGACTGAAGAAAAAAGACCGGAATGTAAATACCAAGAAATCAAAGCTGACATTCTGAACTCTTGTCTCATGCTCATCTTAAACCCAAATGTTTTCAGTGTACAACAAAAACAAAGCAGTTTGCCTTGCTGTTCCAATACTTTTGGAGGGGACTGTATGTTGTATTGTCTGGAGACTGGCACTGACAAAAAGACAGGAGAAAGAACTGGAAGTGGCAGAAATGAAGATGTTGAGGTTCTCTTTAGGGGTGACAAGGATGGATAAGATTAGGAATGAGATCATCAGAGGTACACACAGGTTGAACAACTGGGAGATAAAGTTAAAGAGGCTAGACTGAGATGGTTTGAACATGTCCAGAGGAGGGACAGTGGGTATACTGGTAGAAGGATGTTAGAAATGCAGCTGCCAGGAAAAAGACAAAGAGGAGATGTATGGATGCAGTTAGAGAGAACATGGAGTAGTTGGAGTGACAGAGTGAGATGGATGAGGTTGACTCGCTGTGGCAACCTCTGAAGATGGAAAAGCCGAAAGAAGTCAAATGAGACGAACATTTGTATTTTAGCTTTTTCCTGTGCTGCTATGCAATTATATTTTTTATATCTGCTGCTGTGCAGATAGTTTAGCAAAAATAATTTGTCGGTAATATTATCTGACCATGTGTCTTTATTTAAGTAAACACGACAAATACAATACTTGTGTTGCTTTTCAAAGAACACAGATGCTTTGTGCAGCTTTACTTTTTAGCAGCAGAGTTTTGGTTTTAGTAGGCAGGGAGGATGGTATGGGGTGGAGGGGGGGCTGTTCATTCTTTACCAACTGGCAGAAGAAGAGTGACAAAGGAGGCCACAGCCCATTCGAAGACCACAGTACGACCCCTCTCGCATGCCAAACATTCCAATGTGTTGTGTAAAGGTTGCACCGGCACAGAGCATCAAGAGAGCTTCTCTCACGAGAGCCACCTCTAACACACACACACACACACACACGGGCGCGCACGCACGCACAGTCAAGCAACATCCAGTGAATCTGATTGCCTTGGTGTTGTGATGAGAGGATGACTAGAAATGCAGAAGTTTAACCAAACACATTGTGCCCTATCAGAAGATTGTAATTTATCCAGTTTTTAAATCGAATTCCTTCGTCTCAGTCAATCAAATACAATTACTTAATATCTTAGGTTCGTCCTTCCTCACAAATGATGCACAACTCCTTTTAAAAGTAATAGTTGTACCAGTTTTCTGCCTAATGTAAACGTTTCCCACCATGTCAGGCCACAGCGATTAAAGATGTGTTTGAAAGCAGATCTCAACACGTTGCTGTCTCTGAATACAGCCCTTTGTTGTGCCTCTTGTTTCGGTGCTTAAATGCTGATGTCTTGTGAGGTCAACAGAGGCAAACATTTATCGTCATTTGAAACTAACGGTGTGGTCTACACTGGGATGGACCAGCTTCCATAAAGTCTTTTTAACATCTCACACACGTTTCAGCATGCTTTCAATGACATGACTGTTGCTGAAAATCAGTCGCAGCTTAATGGAGGATTGTTTACGTTCCCTCTGTTTGCTCCAAACTGATCAAATGCCTTCAGGTGTTAGCTCTTGTGGCTAAACGCCATCGCTGGTGATTTGCTTCATAGCCTTTATGAGACGAAACTTGATGCTTGTGACAGTGTGCATTCACAAGAATTTGTTCATTTATAAACTGAAGCTGCCATCTTGAGGTACTGGGCTTTACTCACTGTAGTAAAATATGTAAAGTGACCAGCAGTAGAGAGTATTCTTGGTAGGGCAGGTGCAGTCAGTCATGCAAATGTAAATACTGGCCTTCAGATAGGCAGGTGGAAAAGGTGTAGACTGATTCACGTTTTTTGTGCACAGTTTGAGTCACTATCAGTCAGACTTACCAGTGAGTGTTTGTGGTGGGGTTCTGCAAATAGTTTATGAACAATCAGTGTCTTATTTGTCTTAGATTACTCTTTTTATGGCCTCGGTTTGGATAAATAGCTTAGTTTTGACTGGATTCATGAGCAAACAGCTAGTCCAAGCGGGACTAAGACTTACCGTATTTTTCAGACTATAAGGCGCACTTAAAATCCTTGAATTTTCTCAAAAATATAATCCAGGGCACCTTATGTATTAATTCTGGTTGTGCTTACTGACATCAAACTGATTTTATGTGGTATACAGCGCTCAAAAATCTGTCAAAATGAACTTACTTAAAATGAACTCGCTTAATGCGCCTGATAATCTGGTGCGCCTTATAGTTTGAAAAATACGGTAAGTGGGTTTCTGTTGACTTGGAAAAACTACTGTTTAAAAATGTCAGTAGTTTATTTGAACACAATTCTTTAAAACACTGATGTCAGTTTTACATTACAAGGTCAATAATAATAACTTTATTTATAAAGTTCTTTAAAATAACCGTATATGCAACAAAGTGTTTTACATGTAAAAGCAAGAACATTTAAAACGCATTAAAAGAATAAAATCAGTTAAAACGGTAAAACCTCCATCCATCTTTTACCCACTTCTTCCATTATTAGTATTGAGCTCATCGGTCCAGCCAGACGGTTTCTTCACATTTAGGCTGTTTAAAGAGCTATCTGCACCAGGTAACATATTATTTGTTTATAACTTTTGATCAAAGCCTCACTGAAATCATTTGCACTATTTTTAAAGCTCTTTCAATGTTCCCCCATTTTCTACTCTTTGAGAATAATTAATTAGTAATGTTATTATAATATTTTTAGTTGTTTTTTTTCATGAAATCATGACAATTTTTTTGAAGTTCAGATTGGCTTATGTATAGATATGCTGCTTTATGTTTCACATAGTGAGGAAAATGTGGTTCAATGAAAAAGCAAAACGGCATTAGTGACATTTAAAATGCTATTGGAATTTTTTTTTAACATGTGAAAAAAAAACGAGGGATAAATATGTAAAATTGTCATCCGAATAGTTTTATACTACTGTTTTTGTGAAGCAGCATAGTGAAAAGTCTGGCACTGAGAGTATCCCACTCATAGATGTTGCATATTTAT
Source organism: Nematolebias whitei (assembly GCF_014905685.2). Lineage (NCBI taxonomy): Eukaryota > Metazoa > Chordata > Actinopteri > Cyprinodontiformes > Rivulidae > Nematolebias > Nematolebias whitei. Next base: position 27,627,770 of record NC_056513.1, read on the forward strand.
ACACACGCACCCTGTTGATTTGAGGCAGTGATTTTTTTGAAGAGAAGAGTTCATTCTGTGCCTTTAATGACGTTTTCTAGTTTGGCAACAAGTGCTATAGGTCCACCGTTGATGGGAGAAGTGCGTACCCCACACTGTCCTGTGTGCGCCGTTACGCAGGGGACGCGCCTCACACCGCGTGCTGCTGCTGCGGCTGCAGAGCGCAGGACTGCACCATTCCTGCAGCCTCCACCGGGGAGGCTGTAATCTGATCCTGTGAGGAGAAGCCGTCGTGCATGAGGAGGAAGAGAGGGCACTGCTTTGCTTTGCTCTGACGCTCTCCTCCTCCCCCTCCCTTTCTGCCTGAGTGTCACTCTTCCTCTCTCATCTGTTCACTCCCTGCTCTGCGAGGCTGCTCGGCGGCACACGAGCCTCCAGGATCATTGTGTGTCGAATTTTGACCCCCCCATCCCCCCTACCTTTTTGAAGTCGACGCAAAACGGAGAAGCTTTTTCTCCTTTTTTTTTTTTTTCCCACCCCCTCCTCGAACATCTTTACCGTGGGAATTTACCGCATGCACGCCCGTCCGGTGACGTGCCCGAGCATGTCCACATCAGAGGCGGATTTACCTGAGAGTACGCTGCCCTCGCATCATCACAGCGATCTCCCCTCCGAGCATCATCACTATTATTATTTTGTGGACTTCACCGCTTGTCATTGAGAAACGGAATAGAGTGGGGGGGAAACACACCGGAATACAAGGATGGGGTTCTACGGCACTTTAAAGATGATTTTCTACAAAGTGAGTGGGATTTCTGCTTTCACTATACCTGCCTGTGACACCCCCAGCAAACCAGCTCCTATTAATATTATTATAATGATGATTATTGATGCTATGATTGAATGTTGGACTCGCTCTGTCGCCCACATTCCAGTTGACGCGCCTCTCACGGCAGATTGTGCGTCCACTGCGGAGGATGAAGAGCAGTGTAGCAGACCCCCAGAGACTCCTCTTTTTAATTGCCTGGGCCTTAATGTTATATGAGAGTACTGTTAAATGTGACGAGGCCTTTGTGCTTTTGTCCTTCTGTTCATTTATAGTAACTTCAGGTGTGTAAATTGAAGCCACCGCTGTGATTTAGCAACATTTTTCAGTGTAAATAGCTTTCTGGTTTGGCTCCTGGTGCTTTGACGTTACAAGCAAATATGCACGTTCCTGTTGGACTTACTGTTTGGGAAAAGCCATGCTCTGCTGCACCTGTACATCAGCTAAGGTCCTCCCTTTTCTCATTTTCCTGTAGCATTTTCTGTTCTTTCAGACCCAAACTCTCAAAATAGCTGCACACAAACAACCCCCTTTCCCTCCATCTCTTTCGCTCTGCAAGCAGCTTGCAGGGTTTTCATAATTAGACATTATGCAGCACTGGTTCTCTTGCACAGACCAAAGTGACTGCTTGAAATGCATGCATGTGATCAGCCCTCCTCAGCCTGTTGGTGTTGCCTATATGACATTGTGCTCTCGCCTCAGGCTCAAATCACAGATAATGGGTCACTGTGTCAGACCGTGTGTGGCAGAATCTCAAGGATGGTGTCCGTATTGTTTGGCACCCTTATAATGGGACTCCCTTGTTTGTAGATTAAAGCAGAATGCAAACAAATGTCATAACAGCTGCAGTTTAATACTAAAGTCCTCAATTATGGTAATTTCACCATCAATGTGGAGGGAGATCTTAGCCACCTATTGCTAATTAATTAACCAAAATAATCAATTTTACCCACTGGGTTTAAATGATTAGTACTCTTCAACAACTTAGTTTAATTTTGTTACTTTTTACCTGTAGTGATTAATGGAAAAAATAAACCTTTATTTTCAAGCGCAAAAAAAAAAAAAAAAAAAATCACGTTTTTAATTGTACATACAGTTTGACAGCTCCTTTCAAAATATTGTCAAAGGTTTCACATCTTATTGGGAAACTGAAGCGCTGTTTGAAAAATTAGAGTTTTTCCAAATGACTCATATTAGAATGTCTTGAAATAAAACAACACAGTTTGTGAAAGTGATTGTTGTCTTTAAAATATCATTAAAATATCATATCCATGTTTGTGCTTTTAGCCACGTAGAACGAATTGTAGTCCTGGGGGGAGAAGGGTCGACTCATTGGTAGCGATTTACAAATGCTTCTTCCTTTTCTTCTTTCCCATGTCAATGTCGAGTTTGATGTTTTCTCACACAAACCCAGTCAAAACCCACCCAATACACCCCCCCCCCCACCACCACCACCACCACCTCAGGAACACATGCATAACACAAGCACACATCCCCTCTGCAAGCATATACACACCCAGGCTCTCCCTGGCTACTGAACTGCCATTGAAGTGAGATCACCACTTGGAGAACAAGGCAATTTGAGTTTAAGCGATGGGCTTTAACGTCTGTGAATATCACGTAACTCCTAATCAGGAAAGCTTCAAATGTAGACAGGTCCAGCTTTAAGAGGGATAGTTCAGGTCTTTTGAAGTGGGGTTCTGCGGAAAAGTTACGAGCAAGTAATAAGTTGTTTAAAAGTTTTTAAACTGCTTCAGTTTGGAGAAATAGTTCTGACCAAATTGACGAGCTAAGAGCTAGTTCAAGCTAAGCAAAGACAAAAATAGGTTGCAATTAGGGATGCACGATATTATTGGCATAGTATCGGTATCGGCTGATATTAGCGATAAAGATAAATATCGGACATCGGCCATTCCATCAAAATAACTCACAGACATAAAAGACACTATTTATATATATATATATACTGGTGTGTATATATATATATATATATACACCGATATAAAAAAATAGAAAAGGTGCTATTTGTTTTTATATATCCACACAGTGGTATAAATATGTATGACAACCCAGTGACAAGGATGCCTGCAGCTCCAGCGCAACGTTTCGACGTCGTGCACGCCGTTGAGTTTAGATTTGTAAAAATTTACAAATTTGCACTGTTCGAGTGTTGTCATTGTGTTAGAAAGAGTAAAGTTCATGAATCAATTTGACATTAAACATAATCCAAGTTGAAGTGTTACATCATTTTCAGTCCCCTTTTTGGCATCTGCCTTTGGTATCAGTCCAAACTGACGAAGACCATGCAGAATAATGTAGTATTTTAATTCCACAGCAGAGAAAGCTATGTGGTCTCTTACGTAGGTCTAGGGAAAAAAATTGATATTGGTATCAGTTATCGATCAAATAAGTTTTAACATATTGGATATCGGTCAAAAATCCAATATTGTGCATCCCTAGCTGCAATTATAAAACAACTCCCCAGTAGTTCATGCAAACAGTTCTGTCACATGTGCATTACATGGTTGTCCTGGTAGAAATATTATTTATCTGCTCAAAGTGCTACAGCTAGCTACTGCCACCACTATGTGTTTTTTAACCACATCATTCTATGTAAATAAGTGTGCCATGTGACATAGATGGTGATGTAGATGGTGATGGTGATTTAATAGCATTTTTACTGTAGTTTATTATTGTTTGTACTTTATATGTTCTGTCTAACTCGGGTCTTTCTTGTAAATGAGTTTTCGTGACTCATTGAGACTAACCTGTATAAATAAAGGTTAAATGAAAAAGTAAAGGTTGGGGGGAAAAATAACACTAGCATGGACCACTATAATTTTTCTGACATTAAATTTATTTTAAGATGGCAGCAACATTCATTTTAGGTCTTGACCCCACTCGGATTAAACTCACAATTTTGGTCAGAATTAAATTGTTTCTTTAAAGTGAGGTAGTTCAAAGATCTATCTGCAACAGGTAAGATGATTATTATCCCACCACAACCATCCTCCATCATTTCCCTTCAAAAGGTCCGACTGTTTGCTTAATACTGGTTTTGATTAAGTTTATTTTGTTTTCATCAATCTTTCTGATGCGATCTCTACAGTTTCTGTATAAATTTAATTAGATTTTATCTTTACTTCGCCATCAAACGTGAGTAAAATAGCAAAAAAAAAAGATTGAAAATGCTTGGTCAGATCACAGTTTAATGTCCAGGAGCCACTTTATTTGCAGAGCATATCTGGTGTGCTAATCATGTACATATCCCTGCAGGAGGGCAAGCCTTGGTTGTCAGATGTCAATAAAAAATCTGTCTGTATTCCTCTTTGAATATTAAGGTGGAAATCAGTTATTGATCGCTGGTGTACCAATGCTTTTTTTTCCAGTTTGTGACGTTCTCAAGGGATAAAAAGAACCAGATTTCTTCTTTTTTTTTGCACCACTACTTGCTGTTCTCAGTATTCACGTGTACCCACTGAGCTGAAACCACAGAGGACAAACACACTCAGACACACACTCGCTAAATTACAGTGATAAACAAAAAAAGCACACATCTTGAGGTAGACATGTAATCATGCCACTGCAAAGCCAGACAGCTTGGAGTCAAATGTCCACTGCTGCTTCCATGTGCACAGAACAATACTACAATCATAAAGCTGCATCAAAAGAGCATTGTGTGTGCCTCAAAGGGGAAAACAAGCTAAATTTGGCCTCTGTATTCTTTAAGCCAGTATCTTATTATCCTACACACTGGCAAAAGTGTACACAATTTTCCTACACAGGTTGTGTCAAGCAGCACAGTAGATTGGACTGTACAGAAAGTTGCCAGATATTTTCAACCATAAATTTCTTTGCCACGAGTGCTGTTATTGTGCACAGCATGTCATGTACAACAGGGTCTCTCCCAGAAAATTTTGAATAAAGTAGATGTGACTTTCCTATATTTTGTTATACTTTAACGGGTTGTTAAACAATGTCATGCTTGTAAATATATATATATACCGTATTTTCCACCGTACATGTCTCTCCTCCCTATAAGTCGCATCAGTCCAAATATGTCTAATAAAGTGGGAAAATCCATAAATATGTTGCTTCGCCGTATACGTTGCATCTTTTACGTGTCACCGCTGACAACCCGGAAATGTGGGCCTGGGTTGTGCCAAAAATCAATTGGCTGCCAAATGGCGACCGCTGGGCCTTTCACGGGAAGACTTCAACAAGAAATTAACAAGATTAACACTTAAAAACAATTATTTGTTTGCTCAAAATTATTGCAAAGGTGTGCCTCAGTTGAACTATTCCTTAAAAAATGCCCTTTAATCGTCAAATCAGCTGCATTCCAAAAATTGTTTCGCTGCTGAGGTGCTGCAAAGCGAGCACGCACAGCAGGACCAGCCGCTGCATTTCTTTAAAATTTAACAAGATAAACACCTAAAAACAATTATTTATTTGCTTGACTTTATAGTAAAGGTGTGTCTCAGTTGAACTTTTACTTAATAAAAGATCTTTAATGGTCAAATTAGCTGCATTTTCGCCGGGGCGGCGCAGCAAAGTGAAGCTGATTTGACGGTTGCTCCAGGCGAGTTGGATGAAGGTGGTGATAGTCTAAGGCAAGCCGATTGAGTCATTAATAGCTGGTGAAGATTCTCAGTCATCCAGGACATGGTAAATTCAAAACAGTTCAAGACAAAAATAATAAAGTATAATAAATAAAGTCCAGTTGTTTTTGTCTTGGACTTTTTTGAGTTTGTCATTATAGCCACTTTACCTATTACATGATACAACAGCATGCCCTACTACTCTGCTCCCATCTAGTGGTTGAAAAATTGTAGTGTTCAAAGATTTTCAGTCAAACTCAATAAAAACGGTCATATCTCAGCCAAAAATTGGTTTATGGGAAAAAATCCATAAATATGTCGCTTCGGCCTTTAAGTCGCAGGGCATGTAAATTATGCAAAAAAAAAAAAAAAGACATATAGGCCGAAAAATATGGTATATACATTTTTTTATGGACCCCCAATCACCAGCTCCTGCACCCTCAGGGGTCTGGGGTCCCCAGTTGGAGAACCACTGATGTACAACAATGAGACAACAAGTCTTGTGTGAACTGTAAAGTGAATATTCACCATGTTTAATTAATACAACAAGGTCATACTGTCACAGTGTATGTCTCATTTTGACCAGACACTAAAAAAGTAAGTATTTAGTTATTCATCCAGCTTGTTTATTCATCCCGGCCCAGCGAGGAGGCGGTGATCACTTGCATGTGTGTTGAGAAGCTTTGCCAGAGAGCAACAGGCAAAGGGTAAAGAAAATGAGTTTGCCTTTAACACAGGCTCTTTTGTTTGCGCAGCAGGATAGGTGGAAACAGGAACTGAGTGGTGCAGGTGATAAAGAATATTGAAGAACTGGCTAGTTTGTGTTTGTTTGCTGTGAACCACAGAGTCAAAGGGTGCACCTTGTACCCTTGCTACAAGACTTACAGTCAGTGGTGATTGTGTGTGAACATGCTGTACCCTTGGAATTTGGGTGTGAGTATGTTTGCCTCTGGATATTATTGTGTGTCTGGTTGCCCCGGGATAACTGTTCTTGTGGTTATCTTGTTCAAGATGGAACACAAACAAATTAAGCAGGGCTGTAAAACGAGAATCTTCTTTGCGGCTTCCATCTCACGATTTAGAACTTTTTCAAATCTACCTTTGGGATGTGTTGTGCTTTGTTATAGAACATGCTGATAAAAAATGTCTTGCCAATGGAGTTTCTATTTGCATACACAAGCTGCTAAACTGTTTCTTGTATTTGAATATGCTAAATGTTAGATTTAATGGGAACAACGTCTTTAAAGTGCATCAGCATTTTCTTGCTTCTGCTTTTATCCTTAAAGGCATCCTGGATCCTTGTTCTGCTTAAACTTGTTTTTTAACCACTGACCTTGTATTAGGAAGCTAGATTTGTCTCCAAATTAAAAAAAAAAGTCTTTTAAAGCATACAAAATGTTTTTAAAGACTTTAAAATTTTTGTTGCATCTTAATATTTAGCGTTTTTTTTGTTCTTTTTCATCAGATGAAGAGAAAGTTGGACCATGGCCCTGAGGTCCGATCTTTCCCTTCAGGAAAAAAGCCCTGCAAAGGCTCCGAGTATACAAGGTACAATAATACCTCCTTCTTTTCATTTGTATTAAATATCCTTTGAATGTAGAGTTTTGCTTTTATTTCCCTTCTGCCACACGTACTAAGAAAGAACCTGTCACTGAAATAAATTAAAACCATCAAGTGGTACAAACAGCGCTACACGTGTCCTCAAACAGAAGGACGCCTCATGTCCCACTGCAGCATCCAGCCAGCAGTCCCAGATGTTTCTCTTTCCCTGAATATTTAATGTGTGTGTTCACATGTAGCTACATTAAAATTCATACTGAACGCAGGCACTTAAGTGTAAATGTTGCTATGTAACTGGCCCCTTCTCAGCTTCCTCTCCCATTAAAAATGAATCAATAATGAAATCGACCCCCAGCTCCCCATTTACCCGTCAGCAGGCAAATCCAAAACAGTGGGAGAACTCACAGGATAAATTCTCCAGCTGCCACTGCGATCGTGGACATTTTAAGGTTTCATTCAAAAATACACATTCTCTTGTTATAGGTGAATACACCTCTAAAAATGGCAACTGTTTGGCAATAAATCTGGTCTTTTTTATTTATCAAGGCTTACATAGATTATTTTGTTACAAACTTGTAGAATAATTGAATCAATATCAGAATCTGAATTAATATGTTTTATTAACAATGTATCGGGATACAGTGAGATTAATACAATTATTAAGTTTGTATTACATTTAGACCAGCAAATTGAATGTTTTTTTGTGTTTTATGATTACATAAATGTTTATTATATTTGTGTAAGTGGTGACTGTGTTGCATAAATATAATGATTTGACAACAGTGATAATGCAACAATATTGCTAGCCTTTCTGATAACTCAGAAAATAAGTTATTAAAGAGTCTTTCACAATAAAAGATTAATTTTAAGTTGTCATATGAACAGAAATAAAGCCAAATCATTAACAAAATGCCCAAATGTTAAACTGTATATTCAAATGTTTACCATTTTTTCCATCGTACATGTCGCTCCGCCCTATAAGTCGCATTATTCCAATTATGTCTAATAAAGTGAGAAAATCCATAAATGAGTCGCTTCACCGTATACGTCGCATCTATTATGCGTCACCGCTAACAACCCGGAAATGTGGACTGGTGTTGTGCCAAAAATCAATGGGCTGCCAAGTGGCGACAGTGGGAGCGTGCACGGGAGGACCTTAACAAGAATTTAACAATATTAACACCTAAAAACAATTATTTGTTTGCTCGACATTATAGTAAAGATGTGTCTCAGTTGAATTTTTACTTAATAAATGCACTTTTAATGGTCAAATTAGCTGCATTTCGCCGGGGTGGTGCAGCAAAATGAAGCTGATTTGACGGTTGCTCCAAGCGAGCAAAACGAATGTAGCAATCTATGGCAAACCATTTGTGTCATTAATAGCCACGTTTACTTATTGCACGATACAACGGCATGCCTACATGAGTGCCATCTAGTGGCTGAAAATTGTAGGGTTCAATATTTTCAGTCAGAATGAATGAAAACGGTCATATCTCAGCCAAAAAATGGTTTATAAATATGAGTAAAAAACATAAATATGTCACTTCAGCGTATAAGTCGCAGGGTATGGAAGTTATGCAAAAAAATGCGATTTATAGGGCAAAAAACACAGTAGTTGTATAGTGTCATTCAAAGTGAATCGTATTAAAATATGTACAAAGTGGCAGTAAAACAACCTGGAACACCTTTACAATGGTTTTAGAGCTGAGATGGGGTAACGGTAGGGCAGCCGACTTGGGACCAGAAAGTCGTAGTTCGACTCCCAGCCTCTCTGAGCAAGACGCCCTATCTCTATTTTTTCCCCGGGCGTTTACATAGCTGCCCTCTGCTCTACCTGGGTGTATCTCATGTGTAATGGGTTATATGCAGAGAACCAATTTCGTCATTGTATAGAAACATACAATGATGACAATCTCAGACTTCCCTTCCCCTTATGTTGAATTCAGTATTTTTTTTTCTTTGAGGCCTCTAGGACTATTTGCTTCTAAAGGTTTCATATCAGTGTTGTTTTCATTTTAATGTTGTGCTTTTTATCTGTAAATTTAGCCCAACAGGACTCGTCCCATGTCCAGCCACACCCACCACATTTGGCCACATCAGAACAGCCAATGGTCAGGGCCAACAGAGGCGACGGCTCACCTCCATCCAGCCACCCACGGGTCTTCAGGAATGGCTCAGAACATTTCAGGTGAGGAGGCAGCAGTTAAAGTCCACGAGTGACACGGAGCTATTGAGCTACAGCTCATCAAAAAGCTGGTGTCTGTCCAATCACTTCGTCTCAGAGCTAATTTCTGCCTTGTTTGTAATTTTATTTATATGTTTTGTTCACCACATTAACACAGGCACTGTAGCATGACATTGGGATTATAATAGTTGTACCTGTTGGACTGAGGATCTCACGAACTCTGATCAGAACCACAGCCTTTATTAAAAACTGTCCTCTGGGCTCTTTAAAAATAGACTAATCATTTCTGGGTGAACATCTGTGATGAGAAAACATGACAAAATATTTCTTTTTTTTATTTTAATTCCCTTTAATGATCACCAATTAACTGTAGTGTGTTAGTGATGCGTTATCTCTGTTGTCTTTACACAGATCTTGGAGCAGACATTTCTGTCTCAGTCTTGAGAACTAATGACTCCCGATTTAAGGAAATAAGAAGTAATTTAAACATTTTACTTGTGATGAACCTCTGTTTCTTTACACAAGCTGCTATGGATTTCATTACCTAAGAGAGATTAAATCTTTTATCATCAAATGGTTGGCTGAACCTGTGACGCCTCTGTTTTCTTATTTACATTTTTTAGTCACAGAGTATGACCAGCTACAGTCTTTATTCTTACACCCGAGGCAGCCGAATATCAAGCCTTCATTCTGTACAGTATTTGTATCATACCTGTGCCAAACTGTTGTTGGATTTTCGTTACAGAATTCTGGAGATTTAGTTTTATCTCATATTGTTTGAGAATTAAATATAAAGACTCAGGTCTGTCTAGACGTCTTGATAAGACAAACAATGTGAAAGCTAAAAAGTATTTTAGTGTCTAGTAAACACATAGTAAATCCTGTTTATTATGATCTAACCTTGGCTTGCTAATTATAAAGCACAACCCCACCTTTCTTTAGTTTTGTTAAAGTAGCTCGGCTCAGAGCAGTCGATTTTAGTGGGCAGTTATTTACTGCTCCCTCCCCCCTCACCTCACTTCAATATTCTGTGGGGTGTGCCTTCTAAAGGGTGGACTACAGAAGATAAAGGTCAAGCAGAGACAAAGACAGGAGAGAGGGCTGGATAAATGTACTATAGGCTGACTTTGTGACATCAGAAACCTGAATAGCTCACTGCATTAGACGATTGTAATCATAAATTGCACAAAAACATACGATGGGCTTTTGCTCAGTTTAAATAAATTCCACCAAAAAGAGAAAAAGGTTAGGTTTATTTTTATAGTAGATCATCTTTAAAGTGTTGCCAAAATAAAAATAAAAAGTCGTCATGAAAACGAAATAAAATCAAAAACATGTTTCAGTTTTATATACTTATAAATGGATGAAAAACGCCTAAAAGTTGAGTCCAGCAATATGTAAAAAGCAGATTGAAATATAATTTGACTGCGTAACAAAAGGCAGAAAACTTTACGACCAAAAGTTTTCATCTCAGATTAATGATGGTGAAGCCGAAATGTTCCAGAATCTGTTTTAAACTTTTAAAGCTGATGGCAGAAATTAGATGCAACATATGTGTTACGCTGGTCTTCTATTAGAAAGGAGACTTCTGAACCTCTTTATTACCCCTGACCCCCATCCCCCTACAAGCACTCCTAGCAGACAGCGACCTGCAAAATGCTAAAGAGTATAGAAAACTCATGGATCAAGGTGACTCTTAAAACGTGGAAAACCGCAATAACAACATACAAATTAGACGGGGATATAGTAATCTTAAAGTGCTGCGTATACGCTACACAGTTTACTCCAAATAAATTAGACACTAGATTCAAGGAATGGGCACATAAATGATTAACAGCTGTGTGTAAGATGATGAGAGACAACATGTTACAAAGTTTTGAAAGGATTAAAGAAAAATACTCATGCAATTCAATTCAGTTTATTTATATAGCTCCAAATCACAACAAAGTTGTCTCGGGGCACTGTACAAAAACATTCAAAAAACCTTTTAGTAAAGTTCTCTATCTAAGGAAGCTAGCAGACTCGTTGAATCTTCACTTCGTTGTAGTCTCCCATCCTGAGCAAGCGCAATGACAACAGTGGAAAGGAAAAACTCCCTTTAAAAGGAAGTAACCTCCAGCAGAACCAGGCTCTTGAAGCTAAGTTACGAGCTAAGCTAACAGGCCAACCTCGGAAAAAATATCTCCATCTTGTCGAAGCTCCAGAATTCACAGTTGAAACCTGTGCCTTCATCTAAAAAGTTTTTCTCTGCAAAAAAAGCTGAGAACTTGTTTACCATTTTTTTTTATTAAAAGCTTTGTGTGAGAAATGCTATGCTAAAGAGCTGGAACCACACCGGGCATCCGCCATTTTGAGAACCGAAGAGAGACAGCCCGTGTCACGTCAATGGGCCTCCCTCCCATTTTTCTTAGAGACACACTGCTCGCTTCCTTACTATCCATCCTTCGGTTCAGTCTTATACTGCAATCCAGTGGTCGAGAAAAGGTACAACATGCAAAACAAATAAATATTTCTTCTTAAATTTGACAATAATTAGTAATTGTTGTCAAATTTCAAACAATATTATCGTTTATCACAATAATTCCTGAGAAAATTGCCCAGCACAATTTATTATCGTGACGCGCCTAATTTCATTCAGTATCAGTGGAAATGTAGCAGCTCATTGAGATAGAGAGGGTTTGGGTGGAAAAATTTGATAAGATACTTTATTACACCTTTCCAAAAATCCCACTATAAAGGTAATTCTCCAGCTTGATGGAGAAAATGTGGAAATAAAAGTGTACGTCATTACCATATTTTTTGGGACTGTCAAGTAATTAAAACTTATTGGAAGGAGAGACATAAGACAATACACGATATTATTGGAAGTCAACTCTGGAAAGAAAAGTTTTGTTTTTTGGACTCATGCCTGAAGGATTGTCAAAGATAGACAAATATTTGTTTAATATTTTATTAGTGGTGTGCAAAAAAGCCCTCACAAAAAATTGTCTTTCACTGGAGAGCCCATTGTTGAACATATGGATGGACATCACAACGGGCATGTACAGGATGGAGAGAATAACTGCAGAAGTAAAGGACAAAAAGGACCAATTTACTTTTCACTAGAAAAAATGGTTTATATAAAATCACGCAGACCAGATCTAAACATTGCAATTTCTGAATGATATGGTGATTGGAACAAAAAGCACTTTCTCTCCCTTTGTGTTATTGTTTATGTTGTTATTTTTGTTGTTTAAAAAAAGGCATTTAAATAGATACTTTACTAATAATTGAAGTGGATGTACATGTTAAATATGTTGCAGCATTTCCACCTGGGTACTGGATTGATAGTTTATCATTTGCAGAGTTTGTAAAACAAAATTGCAAAGCCGGTCAGTTTAAAAAATGTATAAATACCGGTTTAAAAAAAAGATTTCTGACCCTCTTTATTACCTCCAGAACCAGCACCTCTGGCTACACCTTATTGCTGCCAAATTACAGGTGTTGCGCCAGATTTTTCCAGCCTGCGCTCTGGCCTGTAATCATTGTTGAGTTCAGCTCGCCACAGAGCAAAACAGCTGCAGCTCGTGGGTTCAACAAAGAGTTCAGAGCATTTTTCAGCAGCAACCGTGAAACTGCTAAACGTTGAAGCTGACAACTGTCCCACGGATTTCCACTAAAGCTGGTTCCTGATATACGACTTTTCCCACCTGATGTGCTGGCTGAAATGCCTCAAGCAACTCTGCAAGTCGCACTGTGCAAGACGGAAGGTTTCTCAGTCGTGACTGTTAAACAAGGCAGTGAACTGGAACAATCCTGTAACACCCCGGTCCTGTTTTCAATTCTCCTTGAAAATGTTTACCGTTTGGGTGTGGCAAAGCAGAGAAGTGAACATGCAGCATTTCCACCTGGGTACTGGATTGATAGTTTATCATTTGCAGAGTTTGTAAAACAAAATTGCATAGTAAATACAGAACGGGAGAAACCGCAGGAAGCTTTTGCTGCTGTGTTTTTCAAACTGCCTCAGTGATTTTGTACTGGTAACACTAACAGAGCCAGCAGTTGGAGAGAAATCATTTCATAGTTTTCTAACTGGAAACAAAGTTAGCCAGAATAATTTTATATAGTGTTATGCAGAAACAATTGCAATATAGGAGTCCAAGTGCTCTGGCTCAAATTTGCTTTGTTTGACAGAACTGTGTTTGCAGATAGTTTATGTAAAGTCATGTTTGTACAACTGGGTCACTGTTTGGGTAGACTAAGCAAATACCTATTCATTTAGTTTCTTTGTTAGATTTTTACGAAAGAAAATTAAACTTGATTGTGTTAAAGAAAACTCCTTTAATTATTGGCACTAAAAGGTTAAAGCTGTAAAATAACACAGGTCTTCATGTTTGTTCCCCTCATGGAGCTTTAGTAACCTAAAATAACCTGTAGCTGCGATGCATTTGCACATGACAATCCATACAGTTTGTATTTTCTAGAACGACCATACAGTAGTCCCTCACTTATTGTGGGAGTTACGTTCCAGACACCCCCACAATAGGTGAAAATCAGCGAAGTAGGGACTTTGAAATAAATAAATAAATATATATATATATATATATATATATATATATATATATATATATATAAAATAAAGGCTTTATAAACCCTTCTCGTACTCTTGCAGTGTTCTAAGCTCTCTAAACACTCTAAAAGAGCACAGCGAAAGAGAGCAGACCGACTGATGCTGTGGTTACTGAGCCAATCAGCGCCCGAGATACAGAGCACAATGCTCTGGTTCAGTAGCGGACTGGCCATCGGAAGCACTGGGACATGTCCCGGTGGCCTGGCCCGCTCAGTGATTGCCATGTGGCCTGGACTAAAGGCTCAGTCCAGGTTGTGCATGATTATTTAAAATAAACAATCCATGCCACTCACTCAGGGATCAGCTCCCACAGACTGAACAGTAGCGATGGGGAAAGACAGAAAACCCCGCCCGGCCCCATCCACACTTTTTTTTTTCTGAGGCTGTCTGTCATAGTAGAGCAGAGACACACAACGGGTTGTGCACCCGCCCCCTATAGCCTGTAATGGCTCGCGAGGGTTATATGTTCGCACACACATCTCTGTATGTCCATCTTTTCTCCTGTTTGAGTCATATAGCTTGTAGAATGGAGGAAGAGAGACAGCCACAGAGGAAAGGTGGCACAGAGAGGGAGAAGAGAAAAAAGAGAAAAGCACTGGCCACTTGTGTTCTGGTTGGTCGCCTTCCATGACTCAGCCAATCTTGTGTCATGTATACAATCTTACATTGAAAACCTGCCAAAGAGTGAGTCTGCAAAAGTAGAACCATGAAGTACTGAGGGACTACTGTACTTCATACATGAAATGCAAACACCTAAATAAGTCTCATGCACATTTTCTTTGCTGTGTGTTGTAGAGCTGGACTGGCCCAGAAAAGCTGCTGGCGCTGGACGAGTTGATAGACAGCTGTGAGCCCACGCAAGTCAAGCATATGATGCAGGTGATTGAGCCGCAGTTTCAGCGCGACTTCATCTCCCTGCTGCCCAAAGAGGTGAGTTCTTCTCTGGACCCTAAAGTCTGTAAAAGCAAACTCAGTCCTGTTGCCGTCTGCTCTCATGTCTCCGATTTTTAAACAACCACAGCGAGTGTGTTATTATTTTTTGTTACACGTGATAATCAAAAAATTTGAAATTGAACTCTGCTTAGATTAGAGATTTAGTATCAACTATGTGTTTTATAGTAGATCAAATCTTTCTGTCAGGTGATAGGATGGAGGGTGAGGCAATAATGCCACTTTGCCATCGGTAAGTGCAGCTCCACTCAGCTCTCCTCTTCTCAGTTCTTCTCAGGTGTAGGTGATTTGCCACTACAGTGGAGGCTGACCTGTTTCCCCGCTCTGTGATCAGGATCATAACTGGTCTGTTCGAGCCACTCTGCCTGTTGGGGTTCTTAATCGTCCTATAATCAGACTTAAATTTCGTTAGCTTATCCCGGCACTGCTTATAAGTCCAAGTGCAGCCATCCATCATCTCCGATATGTCAGTAAATGCACTCATTTCTTGTGTCGCTGTCTGTCAACAAAATGAGGAAGTGGAGGTTCAGATGTAGTTTGCAGTTTATCTGAGCGGGTCATCCAGTGATGTAGCTCCAGTGGCTTCTGTCTGCTTACATCAGAATTGGCACCTCGGAGCAGTCTGCTTGGAACCTCAAACAAGATGGTCCCATGGACCGAGCTGACTGGGGTGGATACTGACAGTGGGCAGGCTCTTAACTGGTGTGGAGCCGATGAGCGCCATATGGTGCAACATTAGAAAGTGTCAAAAACGACAACACAAGGACTTGTCTCGTTTGCTCACACCAGGAAATGGCTTTCCTTCATTTATTGTGTTTTTCCCCCTTTATTTTTTATTCTGTTGATCAACAGCCTTAGTTTTTTTCTTCTAAATCAAATGGAAAATGAAGCTAAAACTATGAACACTGATGCCTGAAGACTAAATTAATTCTGTGTAATAGTTTTGTGTACTCATAATAATTTTCTGGCTCAAACTGTTTTTAGGTGATAAACGTATGTCCTGAAGACTCGTTTTGGGTCTTTGCTGGAGGAAATCCAAACCTAAACTGTATTATGACAAAACCATTTTAAAATCTACATTCCAATTTAAAAACATTCGGACCTGTTCAATTGCTTGTCATGACTAAAGTTTTTCCTTCTAGTTCAACTATAATTAACACTTGCATTAAGAAAAGTGTAGCAATGCCTTGAAAATTATGGGGTGTGTAGAAAAATGTTCTTGCTGAGATTTGTGTTGAGGGGAAAAATCTCAGCAAAGTGAAGGGAACTGATGTAAAGTACTATGCTCTCTATAAACACTTCACCTTTTAGTTTGTTGCTTAACACAAATAATCTGCCCTCATTTATTTTTCTTTCTTTTTTACTTCCAGTGGCCACTAGCTGACTGACTGATACAAATAAATTACTGTATATCTTAACCTAAAAAAAATTAAATCTATTTTATTGTATTTTATTTTTGCTAGGCTTGTGTTTTTCAACATCTTAGAATAAATTGTACTCCATTTTGATGCTTATGGCATCTCCCTTAAATTTATGATTGTGATGCGAGTAGGGCTTGGCGATATTGGCCAAAATTAATATCTCGATATTTTTAAGATAAATCGCGATATATGATTTATATCTCCATATTTTTTCGTTCCATAAAGTAATAACAAATATGTATTTGAGTCAAAGTTTGTCCCAGTTGTCACACAGGCACACTTATTAACAAACAGCTGTAACTGTACAAAATAAATGTCTAAAAAAAAGAACTATTTACATATATTAGTTTGTTTACATATATTAAATAATAATCCTCTTCATCTGCACCGCCTTCACGACGTTAGTGTGTGTGAAGCAGCACGTGTTGGGCTGTGTTTGTATTCAGTGTGGGAGGAGGAGGGACCACGTGAAGTTGGCGCAGACAGGAGAAAAAGAACTACATGGATTTTCAAGTCTAATACTACTTGATGGTTGCGATAGAGCCATTTTAACCATCGTAAATTGAAAAACTCACGATACATAGATTATATTCGATATAGACCCTAGATGTGGGTCCGTATCAGAATGAAACGAATTGAAACATTTACAAAGCAGATTTGATCTCGCCCATGATGCAGAGAAGTTACTAAAACTGACGTGGATTTTTGCAAACCTTATACAAATGTTTGTCTAACAGGTAATATTAGATGTATTTTCTTAGATATACAGTTATTAATGTTTTTTTCTTTGTCCACTGAATTTAGCCTAAATTCTTATCGAACTGCCTCGTGTTTTACCTTCAGCAGAGTCATTGATTCAACTTTCTTTCATTGTGTTATTAACTCAGATTTAGTTTGACTTACATTGATAATATTGTACATATTCTGTTTGTATTATTAATACAGCTGCTCATGAAAATGTCTCATTTTGTCTTTATTTACTGTATTTTGAGACTTTTTTCTTCTCATATTATAACTCTCATACTCAAGAGATGAACCAGTGCTGTGTTGACATACAAGACAGCTTAGTAAGGAACTAAATTTAAATGGGATCTTTAGGCAC
This sequence comes from Nematolebias whitei, assembly GCF_014905685.2. Classification (NCBI taxonomy): domain Eukaryota; kingdom Metazoa; phylum Chordata; class Actinopteri; order Cyprinodontiformes; family Rivulidae; genus Nematolebias; species Nematolebias whitei. Next base: position 27,645,004 of record NC_056513.1, read on the forward strand.
TTTAGCTGAGCTGCAATGGCACAATTTGTTCCACATTTTTTAGATGAATCTTTTCATGAATCTTTCATTTATGTTTGGCACCAACAATAAATGAGTATTTTAGCATCAACAATGCTGAGATGCTGAGAACCTGTCGTAGAGTCGTTGATACACTGAAGGATTTTGCATCTTTCAGGTCCTGTTTTAGGTCTTTACTGGACATTTTCCCATTTTTGGTAAAGCCACAACTTTCAGATATTTATCTTTTGTTGGTGGTTTTTAAATCCTTGCAGTTTTGTCTTCCGCTTTTCTATTGACCTCATTTTTAAGCTCGTACTGCACAAAATGCTGTTCTGGTCAGGTACTGGACAGAAAATGAGTCAAAAAGCTGCCAAATTCTAAAAAAATAAATAAATAAAAAGACTTTGAAAAACTTTTAGAAAGCCAAAAGAACTATTGATCTGAACTGCTTTCAAAGAAAAAAGAAAGTTCAGCTACTTGGAAGCAAAGTATAAAGACTTCAAATGTGGTTAAATCTTTGGCGTAGTGTTGTACATCCGTTATATATTCTCTGTATCTGTCTGTCAACAGCTGGCTTTGTATGTGCTGTCATTTCTGGAACCGAAGGACCTCCTCCAAGCGGCACAGACGTGTCGCTACTGGCGCATCCTGGCAGAAGACAACTTGCTGTGGAGAGAAAAATGCAGGGAAGAGGGTGAGTCTTAAACATCTTAAGAGATGCCAGTCCAGGGTCAGTGCTGAATTCGCATGTCCTTTGAAGAAAATAAACTTTGTGAGGAAATAGGAGCTTCTTTACTCCAATCAGCTACTCTCTCGCCCCTTACAGGTATTGATGAACCTCTGCCTTTGAAGAAAAGAAAAATTGTCAAGCCCGGCTTCACTCACAGCCCCTGGAAGAGTGCCTACATCAGGCAGCACAGAATAGACACTAACTGGAGGAGAGGGGACCTTAAATCACCCAAGGTAGCTTTTTCCTCCCTGCAAACCTAAATTCCACACAGTTGATCTTGAAGATCTGGTATCAAATGGCTTTGAGTCGAAGAATGGCTGTTCAAAAAGAGGTCTGAAGTGCAGACTTGATAGGAAGGTAGTGATAAGTCACGTCTGCTGTAGTCGTGTGAAATCATAGTCAAGTGGGGCCAAAGGATGGTCTGTTTCAATCTAAAGTTTCCATTCTTCTATTACTTCTGAAGAAGTTTTCCAAAAAAGAAAACACAAGCAGCAAGTTAAAGTGGGTCTTCAGTGGACCTTGAAGGCAGCTTTTTTTAAAAAGGCGGCAGGTCATGTAGGACATAGTGGTCTTTGTTTTCCTTTGCATATACAGCAAGTTCTGTCATTTGCTGAGCTAGCATCATTGTGACCCAGTAGCAGAGGCATCTTAAAAAACACAGAAGCAAACAGCTTTCCTGAAACATCTGCAGCTCTTTTTGACATTTCCCTCTTATCTCTGTTGTGCTTTGATAGAGAACGCTCCAGAGAGAGTTCCTGTCATTTGCTTTGTCAGCCCACTTTTATCCTTTTTTTCATGTCCCTCCCCTCATCGCATCTCTGCTTATCTGTCTTGTCTCAAGGTGCTGAAAGGACACGACGACCATGTGATCACCTGCCTCCAGTTCTGTGGCAACCGCATCGTCAGCGGCTCTGACGACAACACGCTGAAAGTGTGGTCAGCCATCACCGGAAAGGTAAAAACAGAGATTGATCTAATTTGGGTGACCTGCTGAAGCCTAATTACTGGTAAACACATCAAAGGAGACTTCTGTAGAAGGAATTCATTTGAGGTGCATATTCTCAACCCATGCCATGATGGTGAAATCAACTCTGAAGGGAGATGTACCAGAGATTTTTGAAGCCAAGTCAACAAGACTCTAAATTTCTAATCACTCAGAGGAAATCCTGTTGTATTCTGCCTGCTCCCACTGATGGCGATCTCAGACATGGAGCCATTTACTAAACATTTACCTCAGGGTGCTTTTAGTATCCACGTAGTTGGATGCAGCTAGTTCTATGTTGAGATCAGTAATGCTGTCCACATGCTTTAAAGTAAATCATGTTTTTATAGATTTCATCAACCAGCAGCCTGTGTGCAAAATGTGCTGTGCCACAGACCTTACTGACAGAAGTTTAAAATGTCTCAGTGGGATCATAGTCGAGCCTAAACAACTGCTAGTAATGTCATTTCCCCCAAAGCTGGACAGGAAGGGTATGAAAAGTGGTCTATGTGTGGTTATTTTGTTGCTGAGAGGAGTTATTCTGGTAGAAATATTTGTGATATTCCTGCAGGAAGTGCCCCAGTCTGCACCAGAGGTGCTACAGCAAGGTCAGCTCATGAATAACTAAAGGCACTCAATGTAAATAACCGTGTTTGCAAAAGAGATGGAGATGTAATGTTTTCTAAAATAGCTTTTATATGAATCATTATGAAATTCTTTAGACTGGAGCTGTTTTAAAATGGCAGCAATCCACTTTGCTCTTGGCCCTGCTCTGAAAAGCCATTAGCTCACCAATTCTGTCAGAAAAATCTAATTTTCTACAAACTAAGGTTGTTTTAAAAGCTATCTGTAATTGTTAAGATATTTATTATTTATATATTTTTCATAAAATCCCACTTAAATAGGTCTAAACTTTAAGTGTTTTTCAATATATGTTTATTTTTGTATTGATTTCCTGGTGAATAACTTCAGCAAGAACAAAATCTAAAAAGCTGCTGCCGTTTGAGCACTCAACTGTCATCATTGATCTGTGATGAAAAACTTTTTACTTTTCTTGTAGCATGGTTGTTTAGGTTTTTGCTTTTCTTGGACATTTATCAGAGTTGTTGCTTGTCTGCAGACAGTGTTAGTACTCGTGGCTACACCTACACAGACCGTTTTCTGTTGCTCTGTGAATTACAAGCGAAGGCAAACTCGGTGCGTAGTAGGATGATGGAGGAAAGTTCACAGATGGCTACAGGTCATATGACAGGTCATACCTTAATTTCCTGGCTATTGCGCACACCTGAACATAAGCTGCACCCACTAAATTTAAAGATGAAACACTTTTTTTTACACGCATACATACACACACACACACACACACACACACACACACACACACACACACACACACA
>NC_056513.1:27653112-27670716 GCF_014905685.2 Nematolebias whitei
TAAACCCTTCCCACACTCTTGCAATATTCTAAACAATGTTTCTAAACTCTAAACGCTCTAAAAGAACACAGCATGTCATGATTTTAGCTCTCTCCACCACCTGCCTGCACTCTCGGCCACGCCCACTTCAGTGCTGCAGAGCGGAGGTCGACATGCTGCAGGAGGGAACTTCTCCCTGCACATGTGTGCTGCACACAGGTGCTAAATAATTTTAAATAATTTATTCTAAATAAAAATTCCATGCCAGTCGTGCAGCTCATCCATCAATCAGCCAATTGTGTGTCATGTCCAGTCTTTGCTAGAAAAACAGCAAAAGTCGAACCGCGAAGTTTCGAGGGACTACTGTATTTGTAATTTAATATTTTAGCTGTAGTGCATAAAAATTTCATAGTCTGTTGGCTGTTTTGGATTGTTTATGTGATCGCTTCAAGATGTGAAAAGCAAAGTGTGCCCGACCTTGTTTATGTTGCATGTATGTGTCAACCTTTTCATACTTTGATTGAAACTATAACTCATTTAAAGCACAACAGATGTAAAATGTTATAATTTATAACATGTAATTTTTTGGAGTATTTGTAAGTGGGGTTTTGTGGAAAACAAACGATGCATATCTCACTTATCATTTTCATAGAAGCAAGAACAGCAGCAGCTAGCTGTAGCACTTCCAGTGCAGCCTGGAACGTTACCTTCATGAATATTATTACAATTCTCCTGGAATAACAGTTTAGCATGAAGTTGATGGCAGTGTAAACATTTATGAAATGATGAAAATTCTTATTAAACTTTTGAGAATTGGGTTGTTTTAAGATGACAACAATCCACTTTGTCTTAGTCCTGCTTAGACTAATCAGTTAGGTCAGAATTAAACTTTATTTTTCCCACTGAGGTCAATCAAAGAGCCATCTACATCAGGTAAGATATTGTCTGTCCAGAAGCTTTCTATAGAACCCCATTCCATAACATCTGAACAACAATAAACCAGGTAGGAGCAAAGGCTTACTTTGGCCAGGATACACTTTGTTTAATGATCTACTGATTCATGTAACTCTTTGGATAATTGGTACAATACCTCATCCCCCAATCTCAGAACAGAGGTACTCTAAAGAGTGATGACAGAAATGTCTCCAAATCTCTGCTGTGTGGATGTTTTTTCCAAGTGAAAATTTGGAGCGGTCCAGCAGCCACTTGTAATGTTTGCAATTTAAGCATTTAATGAGGCAAAGACTCGTTCAATAGCATCGCTTTCATTAGACGTGATGTTTTAACGCATGGCTGAATACATTGAGTTCACTTTAACTCTGGCTTAGGTTCTGCCAAAATACCACACAGAATCCAGCTTTCAGTATAAACGAACCATCTCTTTCCCTTGAACCACCAAATCACAACCTACCAGTCCATTAACACTGAATGAACGCTTTAAAGAAAACAGATTTGTTTCTGTGAGGCCCAAGGCAGAAAAGATTAAAGCATAGCTGATTTAATTCATTCTGAGGCGGAGAATATGATTTCTCTGGTGCTGTATTATTTTCATTTTTTTGTAGTCTCAATAATGTAGGGCATTGTAAAACTTTGCATCCGACACACATACTACCCAATTAATTTGTTTAGACGTTGCTGTTACTGGCTTTAATACAGACATTTGGAATTCAGATATGTGCTATAACTATGCGCCATGCTGTGAAAAAACTGGATTTATCATTTGATCAAAACTAATCTCCAGCAGTTCAATAGGCCTCATGCAACAGAGCATCTAAAGCAGCCAATCTGTGAGACGAGCTGCGTGTCTTTCTGTCACGATGATGCAAGAGAAAGAAAAAGAACAATAGATAGGACTCATCTTCCAGTTCTGCATCGCAGACACAGAAATAACTAGAGAAACTGCATTTCCTGGGAAAATGCAGTGTGAAGGCTTATTGCAGAAGAACTTGCTAAAAAATACAGCTGAAATTTAGCTGAAATGGAATAACAAGCCCAAATTAGCAGAAGAAAGCACAAGGAACACATATTTGTTGAATTAGGTTTAAATAAGCAGAAATTAGCACAAAAATTTGGAAATTTGCAACAAAAAAAAAAGCTGAAATGAGCAAAAAACAACGCTAAAAAGTAGCTGAAAAGGCAGAAAGAAGAAACTACCCTAAGGAAGTGGAAAGAGCTGAAATGAGCTAGAAAATGTGGAATTAGCTGGAAAAGCTAAAATTAGCATAAAAAAGCTAAATAGTAGCTGAAATAATTGAAACTAGTTGAAAGGAGCATAACAAGCTGAACTTAAGAGAAAAAAAGGTCATTAAGCTGAAAGTAGCAGAAATTACCACTAAAAACTTGAATTTATCTGAAAACAGTTGAAATGAGCTAAATAGGTAGCTGAAAAGGTAGAACAAGCTTAAATAAGCATAAGAAAGCAGAATGAACACATTTGCCCAATTAGGCTGAAAGAAGCAAAAATTAGCACAAAAAAGTGAAAAGAGTTTAAATGAGTGGGGAAAAAATGTGGAATTAGCTAAAAAGGCTTAAATTAACAAGCAGTTGTATAGTAGCTGAAATAGTAGAAAAAGCTGAAACTTGCAGAAGTAAGATGAAAGGAGGATAACAAGCTGAAAATAGCAGAAAGGAGTTAGAAGAAGCACAAAAATGTTGTAGTTAGCAGAAAGAATCTAAAAGGAGCACAAAACAGCTGAAAGTAGCTGAAAGAAAGTTTAAATTTGCACAAGGAAGCTGAAAGAAGCTGAAGCAGAACAAAATGTGAACGGAGCAGTAAAAGGTTGTAAACAGATCTAAAGATTTGAAGGATGTAAAATGAGCTCAGTTCATTTTCTATTTGAAAAAATAAATGACAGAAAAGGCTAAATATTTCAAAAAGCTAAAGCTGCACCAAAACCAAAAGTCATAGCAGGATTGTCCTGAAAGAGCTGAACGTTTTGATTTATGATTTGTTGAAAAAGAACAAAAATTGTGGAAACTAAGAGAATCGTGATGAAAAACATACAGAAGAAAAATGGACCACGATAGTGTGAACGCTTCATGAACATCACACAAAAGCATTAATAACATAATAACAATAACTGTTTTGTATTTATTTTATTTTTACCCTTTATTTATACAGGTAGTCTCATTGAGCCACGAGAACTCATTTTCAAGAGAGACCTGTTTAGGGAGCAGATGGGGGTTAAGGGCCTTGCTTATGGGCCCAGAGTGGGGTGAATGAGGGTGGGGGCAGGTGTGGGTGCTTCACCTACCCCACCCACATTTTTGATGTTGCTGGTACCGGGGCTTGAACCGGCGATCTTCCGATCACAGGCCCACCTTCTTTAACCTCTGTGCCATCACTCCCAAAAAGTTTTAAAAGTATCAGATTGAGGACAAGCGAATGTATATTTTGTTATTTTACTTTCTTCAAGACAAAATGTAACAAGCATCTCATTAGTTTTACATCTTTCATCATCTGTTATTAAAGTGCTCGTTACTTTAGCTTCGAGGGTGTTTTACCGATATGGTCGTGTGGCGTTTGTAACCTCCTTTTCCTGTTTTCCCAGTTTCAGACCATCAGAAGTATAGTTGTGAGTGTAGACACAAAACCTTTTGATTTGTGGCGTTGGTCTGAATTATCTGACGTCTTCACCTGTGGCTGTTAAGTTTAACCTTTGGAAAATTTGAGCTTGGTGCATATTTGGCCCGGTTGACCCTCATTTTATGATATTTCCTGCCAGGGTCAAGAGAAGTGGATTTTTCAATTTAACAGAAAACGTGCAGCACATACCGGCGTCGCTCTGTTTGGCTGTTCAAACCGAGTGCTTTCCGGTTTGTTTCTTTTATTATTATTATTATTATTTTTTTAACAAAGAAAAGATCTAGTTTAAATTTAAAGTGTTTGAGGAAGAGTCTTGTGTTCAACAAAAGGCTTTCACAGGTTCTTAATCTTCCTTCGTTCTCAGAGAGGGGCTTATTTTATATTTGTTGCACAGACAGATAAAGGTACTTAAGCCCTTCATTTCAGATATTCTCTCTTCCCACGCAGTGTCTGAATAGGCTCTAATCACTTCGAGCCTTGTTCTTAGAGGTTTCTTCTAAGTCTTTGATTCAAAATAAAATTTAGGATTTTTATATGCTCAGTGTAACTATAATGTACTCTATTATAAAATTAAAAAAAAACATATTAGTACATTTTTGGCCAGTGATAGTGTCACACTATGGGTATAATTTGTCGTGTGTGTATATATTAATTTATTTATTTATACAGTAGTCCCTCGTTTATCGCGGGGGATCCGTATCCTGAAGACCCACGATAAGTGAAAAACCGCGAAGTATGAATAGTAGTACAAGTAGTAAGTAGTAGTTTATTTTAATATTTATATATAAATATATTAAGACATTTTAAACCCACACTCTTGCAATATTCTAAACAATGTTTCTAAACTCTAAAAGCTCTAAAAGAGCACAGAATGTCATGATTTCAGCTCCCTGCCTCCTCTGCTCTTTGCCACCTGCAAGCGCTCTTGGCCATGGGCTGCACAAAACTGCAACAGGTGCTAAATAATTTAAAGTAATTTATTTTAAATAAAAATTTCATGCCGCTCGTGCAGCTCATCCATCAATCAGCAAATTGTGTTTCATGTCCAATCTTATTTTGAAAAACCTCGATAGAGTGAGTCCTGTATATAACGGTAGTCCCTCACTACTTCGCGGTTTTTCAAAATAAGATTGAACATGACACACAATTGGCTGATTGATGGACGAGCCGAACGATAGGCACGAAATTTTTATTCAAAATAAAAAATAATAATAATTTAGTTCCTGCTGCATCTGTGTGCAGCCCACAACTGCAGGAGAAGCTTCCGCCTGCAGCGTGTCAGACCTCTGCTCTGCAGTGGAGAAGTGGGCGTGGCCAAGAAGCAGGTGTCAAAGAGCAGAGGAGGCAGGGAGCTGAAATCATGACATTCTGTGCGCTTTTAGAGCGTTTAGAGTTTAGAAACATTGTTTAGAATATTGCAAGATTGTGGGAAGGGTTTAAAATGCCTTAATATAGATATATATTGTATATATAAATACTAAAATAAACAACTATTTACTTTACTACATGAACTTTGTTGTTACTTGTACTATTCCTACTTCGCAGTTTTTCACTTATCACGGGTCTTCAAAGTACGGATCCCCCGCGATAAACGATGGACCATTGTATGTATGTATGTATACATACACTTATCGTCTTCCTTCACTGTCTGCACCTCCCTACCTCCCTTACTGAGCCACCACCTGCATATTTGCTTATCTGCTGCAGTCAGAGGTCACATGTTGTACACTTAAAACGACACGCTTCACTCTGAATCTAACACGACTGCAGCTGCTGCCAGCGCCTGCTCCTCTCCCCCAGAGAATTTCAATTTATTGCATTTAGGATAATTAAATCGGGACAAACTGTGGAGACGCAAATTCAATTGATCAGAAAGATTTCCATAACTGCTGTAATCAATAGCTAATCTACCATCCCTAATGAGAATGAATGGATGCTTTTTATTGAATATGGCTGTCAACCCTCTCCTCTGCAACAAGAATAAATTGGCTGTGTTACTAACAGATAAGTAAAAGCAATTATAAAAAGCTCGTGGAGGGAACGCAGAGATATTCTGCTCCGGTGCTAAAGCAAGAATGTGTGAGCTCTTTCTCCCAATAAAAGTTCACACAAATTTAATTTCACTTTTTTTTTCCCTCACCCCCTGAAGGCAGCATGAGGTCTATAGGAACCAAATTCCAAATGAGATTTTGAACTCCAACACTGAATGTGAATAAATGTAATCATCCCGACTGTCTTTGAAGCCAACATTCAAGGTAACAAGGTGACTCTTCTTCTGTGGTGCTGCAGTGTCTGCGGACGTTGGTGGGCCACACGGGGGGCGTGTGGTCATCTCAGATGCGAGACAACATCATCATCAGCGGCTCCACAGATCGCACACTCAAGGTCTGGAATGCAGAGACAGGAGAATGTATCCACACCCTCTACGGGCATACCTCAACAGTGCGCTGCATGCACCTACATGAGAAAAGGTATGAAGTTGTGTTGCTGAGTGTCGCTAAGCCTAAAATCAACATTTGGTCATTGTTTTCAGTCTTATGTAACAAAGATTGATGAAAATGCCATATAATAAAAGAACAAAAAAAAAAGTTTACCGTATTTTTCGGACTATAAGGCGCATTAAGTGAAACCAGTTCATTTTGACAGATTTTTGAGCGCCATGTACCACATAAAATCAGTTCGAGGTCAGTAAGCACAATCAGAATTAACACATGAGGCGCACCGGATTATAAGGCTCACTGTTGATTTTTGAGAAAATTAAAGGATTTTAAGTTCTCCTTATAGTCTGAAAAATACGGTAGATTTCAAGCCCAGTTTATATCAGTGAGTTGTTTTTTTTTGTTTGTTTTTTTTGTATGATTTAAAAAAATGTTTAATTTAGACAAACTAGCTTCTTGGACTAAAGTGATCTTAAAAAAATGGTGATAGTAATGAGGAAAAAGTTGGATACAACTTTTTAGTATTTAATCCTCCTGCTGGCCTTTGAGTCAAAACGACCCAGGAGGCCTCCATGTTGAGACTGAGGTCTCCTGGGTCATTTTGTCTAAAGGCAGCAGGAGAGTTAACAAATCTTTTTATCTTGGATAAATGCCTATAAATCAACAACTGCAACCGATAGCCACTTAGCTTAGCACAAACCCTTAAAGTAAATCAATGGAATGGATTAGATCTGTGTAAAAGTTGCATTTTTGGACCTCTAAAACATGTCACTTACTGCACAATTTGTATTTTTCGTGCAAATACAAGTAGCAACTTAGTCACAAAAAGAGTCATGTTGAGTTATTTTGTTTTTGTGCCGTGTGATTAAAAGCATACATCCTAATCAGGCAAAAAGAGCACCAACAGCTGTAAGAGGATTGCATCTATAGAAGCCAGCATATGGTTTCATAGTGATTAAATAGACCCTGCGAGCAGCCCCAAGTGAACCGCAGCTCGCTCATTCACTCAGTATCACACTCTGGAGACTCAAAAGTGCTCTTTTTGCCTTGGGGCCAACCAAGGTTTTTGTGTAGCATTTGATTACTCACTCTGTGGAAGGGCTGCAAGCTGCAGACGGTGAATAACATGTCAGTGATTTCCATCTATGAAGCGCTGTGAGGCATTTGCAAGGGGAAAAAAAAAAGAATATTATCTCTGTGTGACTGCAAGAATTTTTATTTATTTTTGTTTAAGTGGTCTGTGGAAAAGGTCTTACTACAGAAATCTTGCAGTGGAAGACTGCACTGAGTCTACTGGAAAGCAGATAAAGCAGTGTCAGATTTAATACTTTTCCCCCTGACCCCTAATAACAGGAAAGCATGTCAAACTTGAGTAAGCGTCACTTTTAAAGGGAGTGTTCTCTTCTGAAACTTTTAATAATGAGCCCATCTTTCGTGGAGACATGTCCCTCGGCAGCAGTTTTAGTTAAACGGTAGTTTCTGTACATTCAAGTGTGAACACGTAAGATATGTTGTTTACAGCAGACGTTTCTGTCAGCAAAGCTGTCACTATAAGAATAGGGATTTCTTTAGACCTTTGAATATAATGCTTAGGTATAAATACGTTACCTTTGCTCAAACACACCTGTTAAGTTTGCCTCTGGCTGGCTTTTCAAAAGCCCATGTTGTTCTGCAGGTGTCTGACTTACTGTTTCTGTGGCGTTTGCTCTCAGGGTGGTCAGCGGCTCTCGCGATGCTACGCTTCGTGTCTGGGACATTGAGACCGGTCAGTGTTTACACGTGCTCATGGGTCACGTGGCGGCGGTGCGCTGCGTTCAGTATGACGGGCGCCGGGTGGTCAGCGGCGCCTACGACTTCATGGTCAAAGTTTGGGATCCAGAAACAGAAACCTGCCTGCACACGCTGCAGGGCCACACGAACAGAGTGTACTCCTTACAGGTACGCAGACTTGTGTTGATTCTTGAAAACAAAAACTTTGAACTCTGCATCTCTTTTTATTATTTTTTTTCCTTTTTGCTGTTTTTTTAATTAGTTTTATCCAAATGTGTGTGTGATTGTGGTTAATTTTGGAAAAAAATAAAAAGTAAGAAAAGAGAGGGAGTGATTGAAACGTGTCCTTTAAGATGTCCTCTATCAGAACCGTGTAATGACAAAGCACTTAAGGTACAGAGGAGGCTGTTTACGGTCTTATTGATTGATTTGTGTGCGCCCCTTCTTTGTTAGGCTTTTAAAAAGTGCTGGAGTTCTCTACTGAAGCTGTTAGGACAAAAAAGATGAGCTCCCTCAATCAATAAAATTAATCGTGTGCAATGAGTTTAATCTAAAGTTTGTAAGTGGAAGTGCTGCGTCAGGAAGATGTTTTTGCAATCAACTGCAAGTTAGGGTGATGTGTGCAGCTGACATTTTACACATTAGCTTTTGAAAACTCGTCCTTTCTGTCTGTAGTTTGACGGGATTCACGTAGTGAGCGGCTCTCTGGATACATCTATAAGAGTCTGGGACGTGGAGACGGGGAACTGCATCCACACGTTAACGGGGCATCAGTCCCTCACCAGCGGCATGGAGCTCAAAGACAACATCCTTGTCTCAGGCAACGCAGACTCTACTGTCAAGATCTGGGACATCAAGACCGGCCAGTGTCTCCAAACATTGCAAGGTGAGGGCCCCCGTGACTCTAGTATGATACAAGTTAAATCAGTTGTAAAGTGTTGTATGAATTCTTGTTTGGTTAATTTCTAGACTATAAGCCGCTACTTTTTTCACACGTTTTAAAAACTGCGGCTGATTTACGTTTTTTTTTGACGGGCTATGAACTTCATGCCGCTAAAACATTCAGCCTCTTCGCACACGGGCACTCACATAGATGCCCAATACACGTCTCTCTTAGGGGGTGGGTCCTCGTGACTCACTGAGATTACCTGTATAAATAAAGTTAAAAAATAAAAACTGACCAATGAAATGACCAAACAGGTCACAGTGGACGAATGGACCAGTTCTCTCCTCCCCTTCCTCTCCCTTCAGGAGTTTCCCCCCTCGTTGTACACAACAAAGTGTTTGCAACCACTGGAAATAATTATGAATCGTAAATCAAATCACGAATTTGCCTCGAGACGAAAGTGACGTTGAGAGCGACAATGAAAGAAACTGAGGACGTGTGTGATGAAGGTTTTCTGAGGCCGTTTAATTCTGACACTGATGAAGATGAGTTTAGTGGTTTTAGTGCGCAGGAGGAAGATGAAGATGGTGTTCAATGACTTTTCCTGGTAGGCCACTGTATTTATTTATTTATTACCAGCCGTGTTACAAGCATTGTTCAGAAAAAATAAAACATTTACTGTGTGTGTTTGTGTATGTTACCAGTACATATTTAATTAAAAGTTGTACAAAATCTTTCAGTGTAAATATCTCGTTACAACGTGGACACCTTTGGCTTATACACAAGTTCGGCCTATATATGTACTTTTTTTTTTATTTAGGGGGCGCAGCTTATATTCAGGTGCGCTCAATAGTCCGGAAGTTACGATAAATTAAGGAAAACCTGAAGATTTCCTAGACGTGTATTTACGTCACACTTTTATCTTTGATAAATTAATTTGATGTACAAAGGAAATTATGAATCAAGTTTAAATTCTTCCGAAGTGTGGATAAAACTGCATCTGCTTAGTCACAGCTTGTCCTATTGACAATACCTGTAAAAAAAAAAAAAAAAAGCTCAGGGCACTCCGGTTTTATCAGACATTCAGATCATACATGGACGCAGCAGAAAAACTGTTTTTCTGCAAGTTACAGCTTGTTGGACTTATTGGCATGTTAAAGGATTACCTGTGCTCACAGTAACAAATAAAATAGCTGTCAACTAAAACTACAAGGGCTTCTTTTTGTTGCCAAACCAGAGAAGCTGCAGTCAGAGAATTGGTGGCATTTCTCTGAAAAACAACTAAATGCCCAACTTTACCTATGCAAGTCTAGACACTTTATATATGTCCCCTCTAAAGATGGACTTCATACATCTGTTGAAGTTAATCCCCGTTGTTACAACTCAGAGTTAGCTGTGGGGTTAAACTGGTTTAAATGTGTAAAGTGGAGTTCTGCAATTAGTACAAAACTGCTGTCAGTCAATTGTTCCCACAGGGCCAACTTGGTGTAAGTGCATGTCAACATGGAGCCTGTTTGACATGTCAATTAAGACATGGTAGCTTTGCAGGTTGCCTTTTTTTGTAACCAATAAGAGACAACCGTTGTGTTAAAAGGACGTCTGACTGCAGAGTCGTCTCACTGGACTATGACTGTTAAGAGATTAGTTGGTGACTCAAAATTGCGAGAAAATTGATGTTTTTCAGTTGCCCTCTAACAATTCTGAGCCGTTATTGCCCAACTCCTGCAACATTGCACCCACCTCAGTATCTGTCTCCTACAGTTATGTTTGAATCTACTGCACTACACTAATAAAATGAAGATATGTGGATTTGGAGCAGATTTTTTGTAATTATTAATATTCTTCAGCCTGGTTTTTAGACTGGAACTTTCAGGGATGTTTTCTGTCATTAGAGAGTTCCTGTGTGGGTGTGAAAATACAGCTTGCAGACTTCACTGAAGCCAAACGGATTGGGTTGAGACGAGTTTAAGACAATCACAACAACTTTGTTGGGACGATTCGTCACACAACATTTTGAGAACACTATTAAAATTTACTGTAAGTGCCAAGACTGTGAACCTCTGTGCTCCCTAATACAAGGGAATTGAGAATCTTTGCAAGTATTTTGAGACATTTTGGAGACTCCAGTGGAATATCTGTTTATCAACTGGTAGCCAAAAGTAGCAGCCCAGTAAGATTTTACCTTTGGACTCATTCTTCACAGAAAGAGGCGGCTTTATGTTGGACCCAAAGATGGCCCACTCTGTTGCTGTGGTTGTTGATGTTTTATGTAATATTAGATTAATCCTACACGCTGCAGATCATTTAGTTTGGAATCGTGCAGTTAAAAGCCAAACTAAAAGACTTGCTGGGTTGATGGTACTGAGCTGACACGTCCTGATCTGGTTCTGGTTTCTTTGTGTCTCTTTGAATAGATCTATCTTCATTACAAGCGCTTAGTGTCTCACAGGAAGTTGGAAGTCCTTTACTGAATAAAAGTGGCAGCCACTGGTGCCCCGTCTCTAAATACCCTCATTAGCAAACCACAGCCCTGTAAGCTGGTTCTTCAAACACCAACACTCAGCAGCTGAACAAAAGGATGCCCCAGCGAGAGCCCGAACAGAGTGGGAAGGACGAGGCAGGGGGGAGGATGAATGTTGGGTCTCGTTGACGACAAGGGGGTACAGCGGTAAAAAGACAGGGGAGCTTTGTAGGTCATATATTTAGGTCAGCTTACAGTTTTTGCCATTCATTACTGTTTTGATAAGACAATAGCCCCACAACAAGGCAGTCACTGTGATCTGAAGGGAGTGTAGCTAATGGTGCAGCAGGGGGGAGCCGAGGTGGGTGTGGTGCACAGAGTTATGAATCCTCTAGATAAAAACGCATAAAGAAGATAGGAACACCTTCTTTACCGTGTCCTTATGTTGGAAACCAAATGAACTGGGCACACATGTCAAGTCAAGTCAGATTTATTTATAGAGCACATTTAAAACAGAAACTGTTACCAAAGTGCTTAGCAAAAGTATCACAACATCAAATAAAAAGTAACAAGATATATTTACAGCACATGGAATAAAAATATAAAACAGAAAACAATTAGAAACAATGAAATACTAAATCAGATCAGATGACCTTGTGTTAAATAGGAATAATAACAAAAGCATAAACAGAATCAGCATCATTGAAAAACTAGATCTAAATCCGATCACCCTGTGTTAAATGTCAGTGAGTACAGATGAGTTTTTAGGAGAGTTTTAAAAGCAGAGACTGAGGTGGCCTGTCGAATGTTGATGGGCAGATTGTTCCAAAGTTTAGGGCCCACGACTGAAAATGCTCGATCTCTGAGCTTCAGCCTGGTTTTTGGTACGGCCAAAAGCAGCTGGTCTGATGATCTCAAAGCTCGAGAAGGAGCATAAGGATGAAGAAGGTCGGAGAGGTATGAGGGTGCAAGGCCGTTAATGCACTTGAATGTCAGCAGGAGAATTTTAAAATTGATTCTGACACGTACAGGAAGCCAGTGAAGAGAGGACAGAACCGGAGTAATGTGCTCAAACCTGCGAGTTCCTGTTAGTAGCCGAGCTGCAGCATTTTGTACGAGCTGGAGACGTGAAAGTGAAGCCTGACTAATCCCAACATAAAGCGAGTTACAGTAGTCCAGCCGGGTTGTAATAAATGCATGGACTAGTTTTTCAAGGTCGGATCTGGACAGAACGGACTTAAGCTTTGCTATTTGCCTTAACTGAAAGAAGCTTTTTTGCAGAACAGAGTTGATCTGTTTATTAAACTTAAAGTCCGAGTCTAACACTACCCCGAGATTGGTAACCGACTGCTTTAGATGAGGCTGAAGGGAGTGCAGGTTTACAGGATCAGTGACAGTGGTAGAGCTTGGGTTAAACACAATGACCTCAGTCTTCTGATCATTTAAACTCTAGAAGTTCGCAGCCATCCAAGTCTTGGTGTCATCAAGACATTTTAGCAAACGGTGGATGGAGCACATGGAGCAGCAGCTGCTAAATTTCTGTGAGCGACAGGTCTGTGCCACAGCATCCTACTGCGCATCACTAAACTCTGCTTACAGCTGGCGTACTGACACTTACGGCCCAGTTTTTATCAGCTGCTTTACTTTCATATCACTCCCATTCATTTTGTTCCAGTAAATACTGTTTGTTTCAAGTGTCATTACTCCAAGAACTGTTGAGGGTCAGAGCTTTCCCCTTTCATTTACCAGTAATATTTTATTTAAAGAGGTAATGACTTCAGTGGAAACATGGTAAATCACTGGCTCAATCACAGCTTTTACTTTAAAGAGTCACTTAAACTGATCACTGAAACAACAGGTCATTAAACTGATTTACTTACAGTCTGGATAGGTGACCAGCTTCAAGCAAGAATTAAAGTGAGCTTTGAATCCCTATTCATTTCTTTAAACTGTGACTAAATAAAATGGTTAGAAATACAAAAAATATAGTTATATTTAATCTATTGGTGTGAAATCTCAAACTCACTGAGAGGGAAAGAAAAAAATCCAAGATTAAAAACCCAACACAAAGGCAACCCTCAGCCAAACCGGTCAAAAGTCAAGGTCAAAGTTTCTTTATTTGTCATTTGCACCACATGTGGTACATGTGGTGGAACGAACTTGTGTACACAGGGTCCCAGTTACATCCAACAAAAGTATAAATTGTAATGAAAAACAGTAATAAGATCTAAGATATGAACTAAGAAATATGCTAAACTAAGAATACGCTAAGCACTAGTAGTACAAAAACAATAAGCTGAACAACATCAGCAGCATGAACATGAATCTGTGTGAGCAGATGACTAAGAATGAACACATCAGCTTGAAATAAATCAGCAGCATAAAATCAGCAGCACATATCAACGATCAAGTGATACTACAGTGATTTATTTTCACAGTGATAATCCTGATTAAAGATTCATGAGTCTTAACAGCTTCAGGGTAGAAGCTGTTCCTCAGTCTAGTGGTCCTACACTTAATGCTCCTCAACCTTCTGCCTGAGGGGAGTGAGGAAAAAAGTGTGTGTGCTGGGTGTGTGGGGTCCTTCATGATGCTGGTGGCTCTCTTCCTGCATCTGTATGTTTAGATGTCTGTGATGGTGGGAGGCTGACTCCAACAGACTTCTGTGCAGCCTTCACCACTCTCTGCAAAGCTTTTCTTTCTGCAGCTGTGCAGCCTCCATGCCACACGTTGATGCTGGAGCACAGGATGCTCTCCACTGCACACCACTTCAAAGATCTCAGGAAGGTTTAAAGTAAAAAATAAATAAATTGTTAATTCTTAGACTGCATCAGAATAATATATTTATTCAGTACATATAGTAGAAATAACACGTTGATCTATACTGCTTTGTATATTTCATATTTTTACATTCAAGTACACATTTCACTTGTTTCACAAATTAATAAACGGGTACACTAGGTTGGAATAAAACTTTCTCTAGATTTGTTCAGGCTAACAGGTGCTAACAATCTTGAAGCCCATATTTAAGTGATTGTTGTCCAGACAGCTTCGACTGCCTCACATATTCACCTGAGATAAGGACAAGAAACGTGGTTTAAACTGAATGTCCCCTGCCTTAAAAGTCATTAAAATTAGTAACATCATGTAAAAGTTCTTGGTTAACTTCCTCACAGTGAAACCTCAATAACAAACGCCGTTTTATTTTCTCCTCGTCTTCCTCCAGGTCCTCACAAGCACCAGAGCGCCGTGACGTGCCTCCAGTTCAACAAGAACTTTGTCATCACCAGCTCGGATGACGGCACCGTTAAGCTGTGGGACCTGAAGACGGGCGAGTTCATCCGTAACCTGGTCACCTTGGAGAGCGGCGGCAGCGGCGGTGTTGTGTGGCGCATCCGGGCCTCCAACACCAAGCTGGTGTGCGCTGTGGGCAGCCGCAACGGCACCGAGGAAACCAAGCTGCTGGTGTTGGACTTTGACGTGGACATGAAATGAGACATTGGACACGCTGAAGGAGGAAATCGCAAAGAGGATGAAGTAGAGAGGGAATGGGAGATGAGGCGCCTGGAAACCAGATGGCCGGCACCCAAAACTCTTTATTAAAATTCACAGATGTCTAACCCCCCCACAAAAAATACAATAAATATAACGGTGGGCTGTTGCTGCCCTCCATCCCTATTGCCCATCTCTCCCATGTTACTGAGATAGATCCTCACGTATGCTTTTTGACCTCACACCGATGTGCGCAGTGGAGTCCTGGGGGGTTCAGGGTGGAAATCGGGGGTGGAGGGAACAAGCGGTCCGTTCTCGATTGTTAGGGAGAAAGACGAGAAAAAGAACGTGAAAGGTTGACTCCCTCTAAAGCGACTCGCCGCGGTTTGGGTTCGGGGTCGGCTTTGCACAGAGACTTGGTTTCGCTCAAGCCTGACAGATTTTGAGATGTACAGAGATATTTTATTTTTTAAAAGTGCCCCCCCACCACCACCCAACCCTCTACAAACACACACACACCCATCAGTGTTCATCCACAGGCGCACACACACTCAAACAGCCTGCTAACCAGGGGAAAGCATTGACCGTGGGAAAAGATTAAAGATGGTAGAAGATGTAGGAAGTAGTTTTTCAGTTTCTCCCAAAGAGCTGCTTGACGTCGTGGAGAGAAAGGAAGCGTTTGGAGCGTTCAGGCTCGTTTCTCGTCACTCCGTTTCCCTTCTTATTCTCCCCCACTCGGTTTCTGTAGCTTGATTTCTCCACAGTGTCGCACACAATAATACAACTGTGAATTTCAGTACCTTAGTGGTTTATCATATGAAAGGTTTTGTTTTATTTTAGGGCTTTTGGCTTTTTTTCCATTTGTGCAAACTCCAGTATTAGAGAAACCCTGGAAACCCAATACTTTGCTACCTGTCGTTTTTAATTTCTGTTTTCATCACCTGGGTTTGGAGCTGCGTCCCTACACGGCCCTCCAGAGTCGCTTTTTCAGAGTCCAGCTGGTGGTTTCCCTTCAGCTTCTTTCCCCTCTACTGTTTTTCCTGAGTGGCCAAACTGAATTTATGCTGCTAGAGGAATCATCAACAACAACAACAACAAAAAAAAGACACAGAGAGAGATGGAGAGAGAGAGAGAGAGAGAGAGAGATGGAACTTTTTCTTGCTGTGACGTTTTAGTCCCAGGCGAAATTCCAGAATTGAACTCTTATGTTTGGACTTAAAGAAACAAAACGTGACAAATATAACAGCTGACGCATTCGGTTTTGTTTCGTTTCGTTATTTTTGCCACTGAAACTTGAGCCAAACGTGCCTCTACGAGGCTGAGAGGAGGGGAGCACGTCTGACAGATACTGACGAGGTTGCCTGCAGAAGAGGAGAAACGGGGGGGGGGGGGGGGGGTGAAGGCTGATGGGGTGCTTGTGTTTGTGTGTGTAAGTGTGTGTGTTAGCGTGTTATTGGGCAACTTGTAAACACATTCCTTGGGACAAAGCTTTTTCAGCCTGTTCTTTGGGGAAATGTACAAAATGCTGTGTGGACTGGCAACAAAAAAAAACACGACTAAGAGGAAAAGATTTAAACTAAGCAGATGTATCGATTTTAACACGTGGATGAAAGAACTGTCCGTATCTGTTTGTGTTTGTTTTTACTTTTTTTTTTTTAATTCAGAGATGTCTGAAGCAACAGAGGAGACCATCATAAGCATCAACTGACAGGTGAAGCTGCAGAGAGTCTTAGTGTTACACGTGATGCAGGTAAAATCAGACGAGCTGCAGTTTTGCAAATTGGGGGGGGGGGGGGGGATTAAAAACACAAAGGCAACTATGGTGGACAGAAACATTGTAGCCAAACAAAACGTCTCAATCTTCAAGAGTCACAACTCAAGCTGAACTGTGAAAGTGGTATAACACTGTATATTAAAAAAAGACAACAATCTCTCTCTATCTCCTCTTGTTTGCCGTTTGTTATAATTTATGATCTGGTTTGAGAAATCAGATTTGTTGCAGGTGTTTATTTTGTTCAGTTCATGTATACTGCCTGGCAAAGAAAAAAAAGAAAACGAGACAAAAAACTGAAAGGGATTGTGTATTTGTTTGATTCACTTAGAATTTTATTTTCTTATAACTTAAGTGCAATAAAATGTGGGTTTTTCTTTTTTCATTTCAAGCATATCAGTTGTCTGTTTTTGTTACCTCCTTGAAGGCATCACCTATGATTAATAAAGTTATTTGGTTTAATAAATTTAAAAGGCAATAATTTCAGCCTAAAAAGCAAGTTTATGTCTAAACATGACCCAGTTCTCCTACAGTTCATACATTCACAGTAATCAGCAGGTAGTTTACTTTAATTCTTGTTAAGAAAATTTCATTATATGACAGATGGGATGTCTGTCTTTGAAATTGAAAAACAACCGAAATGACAAGCTTTGCACATTTTTTTTGATCCAGTTTATTTAAACCTACGACGGAGTATTAGAGCCACATTACAAGAACAAAAAAATTTGCATTACATGAAAAAGTCATAAAATTACGAGAATTAAGTCGTACGACAATTAAATAATATGAGAATAAACTTGTGTATTACGAGAATAAAGTCGTACAAGAATAAAATCGAAATATTACGAGAATAAACTCATAACATTACGAGAATAAAGTCATACGACAATAAAATGATATGAGAATAAACTTGTGTATTTTGAGAATAAAGTCATAATATTACGAGAATAAAGTTGTAATGTTACGGGAATAAAGTCATACAAGAATAAGTCTAAATTTACAATAATAAACTCATAATATGAGAATAAAGTCGTAATATTACAACAATAAAGTCGTAGTATTACGAGAATAAAGTCGTACTATTACAAGAATAAAGTCGTAATATTACAACAATAAAGTCGTAATGTTACGAGAATAAAGTCTCACAACAGTAAAATAATATGAGAATAAAGTCGAAATATTACAAGAATAAACTCATAATATTACGAGAATAAAGTCACA
>NC_056513.1:27670726-27674692 GCF_014905685.2 Nematolebias whitei
TAAAGTCACACAAGAATAAAGTTGAAATATTACAAGAATAAACTCATGATATTACGAGAATAAAGTCGTATTATTAAAACAATAAAGTCATAGTATTACGAGAATATAGTCGTACTATTATGATAATAAAGTCGTAATGTTACGAGAATAAAGTCACAACAGTAAAATAATATGAGATTAAGTCGAAATATTTCGAGAATAAACTCATATTACGAGAATAAAGTTGTAGTGTTACAAGAATAAAGTTGTAATATTACAACAATAAAGTCGTAATGTTACGAGAATAAAGTCGCACAACAGTAAAATAATGAGAAGAAAGTTGAAATATTCCAAGAATAAACTCATAGTATTACAAAAATAAAGTAGTAATATTACAACAATAAAGTCATAGTATTACAATAATAAAATTGTAATTTACGAGGATAAAGCTGTATTATTATGAGAATGGATTAATTTTGTTTCTTTTAAATTAATGAATAAATAAAATACTAAAGTTGTACGAAAGTAAAATAATATTAGAATAAATTCCTATTATTACGAGAATAAAGTCATACAAGAATAAAGTCGAAATATTACGAGAATAAACTTGTATTGCAAGAATAAAGTCATAGTATTATGAGAATAAGTTGAAAATTTACGAGATTAGTCGTAGTTTGACAAGAATAAAGTTGTAGTATTACGAGAATAAAGTCATAATATTACAACAATAAAGTCATAGTTTTACAAGAATAAAGTTGTAATATTACGACTATAAAGTCGTAATAGTATGACAATAAAGTCATAGTATTACGACAATAAAGTCATACAAGAATAAAGTCAAAATATTACGAGAATAAAGTTGTAATATTACGTCGATAAAATCATAGTATTACAACAATAAAGTTGTAGTATTACAACAATAAAATATTAGTATTACGACAATAAATTCTTAGTAATTACGACAATAAAGTCTTAGTATTACGACAATAAAGTCGTAATATTACAACAATAGTCGTAGCAGATTTAAATCTGGATAAATTTGAATAAAATTTGTTTTGTTTGTTAGCAAAATTTCACATGAAACAGGAAAGGATTTAATGAAACTCAGAAATAATCATTGGAGATATATCTGAAGCTGATTAACCTGTGAAGTTTACCCAATTCAGAATGGCCAGCGCAGCTAATCAACCATAGTGATTAAAAGAATGGCTACAGCTGCCAACTTTACAGATATTAAAGCCCAAATAGTTGTAAAGATGTGGGATTTTCAAAGCTTTTGATGGGAATTCTTTTGATTGCGTAACATCTATGATAAAATAACCATTAAATGTGCATCATTCACTACCAAAAGTCTACCACTTAACTTTTAATAAGCAAGGTCAGCAGTTGTGTTTGTTACCAACCATTACAAAGCTGTAAACAAAGGTGAAGAATTATATATATTAAAAAAAATATATATATATATGTATATATATATATATATATATATAAAAATTTCTTCTTTCGGCTGCTCCCTTCTTCAGGGGTCGCCACAGCGAACTAAGTCGCACGAAGACTTGGCAGTTATTTTTATGCCAGATGTCCTTCTCCTTCCTGACACAACCACAGACCACCGAGCTACCACAGCCCTCTGTGTGGAGCAGAGAGCTGCTATCTAGGACACCCGGAGGAGCAGATGGTGGGGGTTAAGGGCCTTGCTCAAGGGCCCAGAGTGGGACGAATGAGGGTGGGGACAGGTGCTTCACCTACCCCACAAACATTTTTGATGTTGTCGGTACCGGGGCTTGAACCGGCAATCTTCCAATCACAGACCCACCTTCTCTAACTTCTGCGCCACCACTCCCACTGTCATTAACAACGTTAAAACTCAGAACACTGTTACTGCTGCACCTGGGCTGCCCCGCCTTCAACCAGGGGTGGCGGGCAGCTGCAACTTAAAATGATTTCAAGTATTTATTTGTTTATTTTTACATAATTTGGGCTTCCAGCTCATGAAACCCATGAAAACAGGAATTCAATCAAATACAGTAGAATACTGTGAAGACATCAGGCCACACTACTTCTCAGTTTTTGCTGAAAAAAAAAAAGAAATTAGGATCACAACAAATCAATCAAAATATGGTACTTTCAAAATGATATGTCAGTCTTCAATACTTGGTTGGGAATCCCTTTGTCTTAATCACTGCCTCGATGTGACGTGGCATTGAGTCAATCAGCCTGTGGCATTGACTGGGAGTTATGGAAGCCCAGATTTCCTTGATGCTGTCAGCTCTTCTTTGTTGTTGGTCTGGTGCTCCTCATTTTCCTCTTGAGAATACCTCATAGATTCTCAATGGGGTTTAGGTCCTGCAAGTCGGCTGGCCAGTCAAGCACTGTGGCATGGGCATCAAACCAGGTTTTGGTGCTTCTGGCGGCATGGACAGGGGCCAGGTCCTGCTGGAAGATGAAATCTGCATCTCCATACAGATCCTCAGCAGAAGGAATCATGAAGTCCTCTAAAACATTGTTCCCCAACCTTTTTTGCGCCACGGACCGGTTTAATGTCAGTTTATATTTGAAATGACTGCAAAGCGTTCGTAATGCAAAACCGCTGCAGCTCTGCAGGTAAGGGGCGTTCACTTCAAGACAAATTGAATTTGCTGATTTGTCAGTCATAAACGTCAACATTAAAAGAAACAAACATTTGAAATATATCAGTCTGTGTGTAACAAATACAAGTTTCACTTTTTGAATGGAATTACTGAAATAAAATCAACTTTTTCCACAACATTCTAATTTTATGACCAGCACCTGTATTTCAAATTTACTTTTAATCACTTTATGTGTGATTTATAAGTGTATTAAGCGCAGGATCATTTCTCATTTAATTAGTAGATCCCACACCGGGGTCAGCTGTGCCTCGTCATCCTCCTCCCTGCTCCGCAGTGATTCACACATCAGATTGTTCACAAAAGTGCAGGAACTTATGTATAGTGCAAAACTTTAATTATACTTGTGTTTTTTAATAAATTTGCCCATTTTGAACTTTTAGGGACGGAGATGTTTTTTTAAGAGCAGAAGCAGAAATGTGAAGGAACAGCTCTGATGTGAATTCAAAAAAGTTCAAGACAAAACCAGCTCTGATTTGATATTAGGAAGCTTTGTTTAAAATTATAGTTTTATTTTAGTTAATAGTTTTACAGTCACTCTTTGTCAGGTGGGTTGAAAAATAGGCAGTGATCCTTCAAATGCGCAGACACGACCGCACACCTCCTCCTATCCTGTCTGCTCCAGACCAGCAGCTAAATTACTCCACCCGAACAGTAATGTAGAACCAATCTGTGCATGCGTCTAACAGAAACTGAAACGTACCACTTGTGTATGTTGACCTGCGTCAAGAGTGAGTCATTGACAGATGTGGTGGAGATAATATGGTGATTAAAAAAAAAAAAAGAAAGTTTTTTGGGGGGTTTTCTGTGCGGCCCGATATAAATTGAGCCACGGCTCGTTACTGGTCCGCTGCCCGGTGGTTGGGGACCACTGCTCTAAAACATTCTGGTAGACTGTTGCGGTGACCTTGGATTTAAGAAAGCAGAGTTTATCAACACCTGCACTGGACATTGCACCCCAAATCATGACTGACTGTGGATATTTCACACTGGACCTCAAGCAGTATGGACTCTGTTCCTCATCTTTCTTCCTCCAAACCCTTGGACCTTGATTTCTGAATGAAAGGCACACTTTACTTTCATTGAAAAAGAGGACCGAGGAACCCAACAGTTGTAGCCCATCTCCCGGATACGTCTGAATGTGGTGGTTTTTGAAGCTGTGACTCCCGCCTCATTCCACTCTTTCTGGATCTCTGCCAGATTCTAGAATCTTCTGTTTAATAATCCACTGAAACTCACAGTCATTTCTTTTGCTGGTGCATCTTCTGCTGCCACATTTTGTCCTTCCACACTGTAAAAATTGTGGCCCTGCTTAAATTAAAAAAATTGATGTCCATTT
>NC_056513.1:27674702-27676899 GCF_014905685.2 Nematolebias whitei
GTTTTTGAACCAAACTAATATATTTAAATTGAACCCATCTAATATATATACCTAGCATAAATTAATTCATTGGCACCATGAAAGTCTTCTTTTTTAAAATGTCATAAACTTGGTGTCAAACAATCTGCATCACTCACATCACACTTAACACACTCCAGCAACATTTTTCTTATAAGCCATTTATTCCTCAAGTAAAAAAGGACAAAAAAAGTTGCATGTTCAGACAAACAAATATAAACATGTCATTGTTGATCAGAGCAATGACATAAAGACAATATGGCTTATCAAGCAAAATTAAATGGACAGAAAGCATTCACTATTGTTGTACTGTTCAAACACATCTGAACTTGAAGGAATGTTGCATCTCTAAACATCATGAAAGAACTAAAATTCCAACAAAAGCACTCCATGAAAGTGACCACCTGAACATGTATAACAAAGTGCTGTGAGGTGGTCTACCTCTTAAATAGATGCCAGTGGCAACTACATGCACACACATTAAGCACACACTTAAATATACACTACTGTGCAGTTTTGAGTTCACCACTGAGTTTGCGAATCTTGGAAGTCATCTTGTTGGAACCAAGCTCCATCAGGATCTTCTGAAGGGCCTCAAAGGTGAACCTGAAACCCTGTGGATACTCCATGTTAAGAGCATAGCAAAGTCCAAAGAGCATTGCCACTCCAGCTGCAAGAGAAGGCAACTCATTGAGGACTTCCACACCATCAATGACAATCCCAACGTCTTGGGGCTGCTGTAGAAGGCTTGAATTCTCTCTGAAGACGAAGACTGCCATGATGGTCCTCTCCAGCTCCTGCTCGGCTTGATCTTTCTGGGAGACCTGAGGCAAAATATACGAAATATGCAACTGAACAACTGCAGTATGGCACACCTCATTAATCACTATATACTGTATAATGGCATAGGTGACACATTGTTTGACACATAGGTGACACATTGCAGACACATTGTGCAACGGACGAAGCTCTCCAAGCACTTCTTCTTCTTCTTCTTCTTCTTTTATGTTTAATGGCGGTTGGCAAACAACTTATAGGTGCATTACCGCCACCTTCCAGACTGGAGTATAGATTAGATGTCCTATCACTATATTCTCCCCATAATGCCTGACATCTTGAGAAACCTAAAAATGCTGTTAAAAATTATATTTTCAGAAGATCTTTGCAGCAAATTTTTAACATCTAAATTGATTTTATTACTGTTCATCTCTCTAATTAACAACTCTCTTTCCCGGCTGTATTTACTACATTCTAGAAGAATATGCTGCACCGTTTCTGACTCTCCACAAAAATTACACAAACCTGTACTATGTTTATTAATTATTTTCAGCGTACTATTCAGCCCCGTATGCCCAAATCTTAGTCTAGATATAATATCCTCTTCTCTTCTATTTCTACCCAAGCACTTCTCCCCAACGTCTTCTCACGTGACTCAGATTGAAAATATGACATCATTTCCTTTCAGCATGTTTTGAGAGGAACCAAAATATTTGCTTTCTTCCCATCAAAAGTGTTATTGATTCAGTCTGAATCAAAATTGAAACCTCAGAATGCAAAAAAATAGACTTTCACAACCAAGTCAATTATTGTACATTGTATTCAATAATAGTTTTTAGCTTGAATGAACAACTCTGTGCAAAACTTTTTCCAGTGCACTAGACTTTCCATTGATATGCTTGGACACAGCACTCTGTGAACAGCCAGCCTCCTTAGCTACAAACTTTTGTGGCTTACCCATCCTATGGAGGGTATCAATGATGGTCTTCTGGCCAGTTGTTACGTCTGCAGTCTTCCCCATATTGAACCGAACTGAGACAATTGAACCAAACTGAAGCAATTTAATGACACCTGGAGAAACCTGTGCACGTGCTTTGAGTTTAGTAGATGATCAGTTTAAAACATTCATGCCCTGAAAAAATTCGGCTGATTTCTCCACAGTATTCTAATTTTTTGAATTCCTGTTTTCGTGAGTTTCATGAGCTGGAAGCCCAAATTATGTAAAAATAAACAAATACTTGAAGTCATTTAAATTGTGGGCCCTGAATCTATCATCTATTAAAGATTAACTTTTTGAATGAAATTATGGAAGTTAAACAACTTTTCCATGATATTCTAATTTTTTGGAAAGGGTCTGTGTGTGTGTGTGTGTGTGTGTGTGTGTGTGTGTGTGTGTGTGTGT
>NC_056513.1:27676909-27685126 GCF_014905685.2 Nematolebias whitei
TGTGTGTGTGTGTGTGTGTGTGTGTGTGTGTGTGTGTGTGTGTGTGTATTTATTTATGTATTTATTTATACATATTTGCTGTTCTTAAACAAATTCCCACGAAAATCCTGATGAGTTTGAGTTACGTTAATATCCAACCATTAAATAATTTATTGCCTGCAGCAAACGTTTCTCATTCAATGACTTAAATTGTTAGATAACCCTAGTTCATTCCACTATTGTTACACAATAAATTCATGAATGAAAGCAGTGATGCATATTGCTCATCACCTTGCATGCACAAATTGTAGCACCCATTGTGTTGTGAATGACTTGGCCACTGGCACACCAATTATGTAGCTCAATGCCTTGACCGAGTTATGGTCATTTTCATATTTGATAAAGTTGACGAGCTGGGGCGGCCAGCTTGAACCAGTTTGACTGCAAAGGTTAATTTCTTTCTTTTTTTTTAAATCTAAAGGTCAAATGTACCAAAAGTTCTAGCTAAAATTCATAAGTAGCAACATGGTGGCAAAATGAATCAAAATGCTAGCTTGAAACTAAAAGTAGCAGAATAGTAGTTACAAGCTAAAACTTGCCTAAGGCTAGCTAAAAATGTTTAAAATACTAGCTAAACAATAAAAATGGTACTAGCTTGTTAAAGCTAGAGTAGCAAAAGGACACCTAATAGCTAAAAGTAGCAAGATCCTTTCTAACAGCTGTAAATAACTAAAAGCTAAAAATAGCTAAATGGTAGCGAGAAGATAAAGTAACAAAAGGCTAACTAATCAACTACAGTATTTGCTATTTTAATCAACTCATTAACATTGTAGGTGCCGTGCCCATAATGTTAATGAGTTAACTAGCAAGTCCATATTTAGTCACACTAGTCAACAAATCGACAGAACTTGGCATTACTAGTTAACTAGTATTGTCCAAAATGCTCAGTAGTTTACAAGTTAAAGCTTTTTTGATCTAACTAGTGAACTGGTGCCCATTTTGAGGCCAGATAGTTGACCAGTTGAATTGAGTGCAAGTTGACGTTTTCCCTTAAGTCTATGTTTGGGGTACTGTAGTGACATGGCCTTGGCATTTCACCAGTTAACGTGTTGGGAGTTGCAGCTCTTTCCAAGTAAACTAGTTTAGTCATGATCTCATCTAGAGTGTCAATTTTGGCTGTATTTTAAGATGTAAAGGTGAACTTAGACACCGTGGATGTCAACTAGTGTGTCAAAAAGGCCAACATGTTGAAGCATGCAAAGTCAGGTGCAGATGTTGCTCAAGACTTAACTAGTTAAAAAAGTCCTACCTGTAAAAGAAAACCTATACACACTAAGTCCAAGTGTGTACACGTTTGCAAGGTGCTTCTACCAGTAAGACAAAATGCCTACTGGTGCTACTAGTCAACTAGTAAGACATACAATTATTTTTCTACAATAAGTAAAAATAATTTAGCATGTTATTATCATATTAGTTGTAATTAGGGCTGCACGATATTGGATTTTTTGGCCGATGTCCGATACCAATACCGATATATTTTTCCCCCTAGACCGATTTACAGAGACTACATAGCTTTCTCTGCTGTGGAATTAAAATACATTATTCTGCATGGTCTTTGTCAGTTTGGCCTGCTACCAAATGAAGATGCCAAAAAGGGGGCTGAAAATTATGTAACACTATTTATTCATGACATTTACTCTCTCTAACACAATGACAAGACTTGAACAGTGCAAATTTGTCAAATTTCACAAATCTTAACTCAACGGCGTGCGTGACGTCATAACGTTGTGCTGGTGCTGCAGGCATCCTTGTCATACAAAACCAGCGCTTTTTTAATATCGGTGAGTTATTTTCATGGAATGGCCGATGTCCGATATTTAACGTTATCACTAATATCGGCCGATACCGATACCATGCCGATAATATTGTGCATCCCTAGTTGTAATATTATTAATTGCAGCTTTATTTTAATGAAGATTTTTTTAAACATTTACTTGATGCTAGACTCATCCTGTAACAAACAAGATGATCTGATGTTGGAGACAGTGATGTATCTCCACTTCACTTAAATGAACCTAGTATTAGGAAGCGATGAATCATCTCATTCCTTGAGTTTATTAGCCATTTATCTACGTTACTCTTGCTGCCACAATTGCACGATGCTCCCTGTTGATGAATGAATGCCCCTCTCTGAAACAAAGCACGTCTCCTCCAACCCTCAGCACTAACTCATCCAGCCGCAAACAACGTGCCGACGACATCAGCCGTGGAAAAGGATGAGAGATTGTCTCCTACCAAGTTTCATGCTGTGGGAAGTGTTTAAGGGTTTGGAAGTCGAGATAAAAGAGGTGGAGGGACATGCACGCACTTCACTCCACAACCCCCCCGCCCCCATCTCTTTGAGCAGTAATCCTGCCCTTCAGCAAAGCGGCTCCTCTCATTGCGAGCAGATTCTCAAAGGGCCATATCATTAGCAGTGGTAGCGTTTCACATCTCCACCTAATCCTGTTTTAGACCTTTGTTGTAGCACAAGAACCGTTCAAAAAGCACTTAATCACCGTAACCTGCTGTCTGTAGATGGTGTTTAATTGAGTTATAGTGCTCTGATCTGTATACACATCTAAAAATAATCTTTCTGTCCTTTTGGGAGCCCGAGTCGGTTCTTAATTTTGACACATTCCCTGTAGATACACATTTAGCTCTGACAGGTCAGCAAGTTTGTTCAACTCCTCCCTTCTAAAACTAACTGTCTTTGTGTGAGTTTGACACATCTGACCTTCTCCTTCTTTACTCTGGTACTGCTCAAGAAAAACCCTGCAGGTGTTGAGGGCTCTTCTGAAATGTCAGGTTTGTCACTGGTAAAAGCCTCAATTTGAATGGATTTCTGTTTGATCACTGCACAGCGGCGCACCGAGTCACTTCTTGTGTCTCATAACAAGATGTGACAGAGCCATTTTTGAGCACAAAAATCTTGGCTGAGAGAGCCGGGGGGCAGAAATATCCATGCACCTATTTTTTTTTTTCCTTCATAAATTGAACACAGTTAATGACAGCCAGGAGAACCTGAATCAATTCAAATCAGACAAAGCTATTTGACTGTCTGGATGTCTGATGCCTGACTGCCACTTCTGCATCATCAAGAATCTGTCTGATGTCATTATGACGTTTATATATACAATTAATGTCAGGAGTTCTGTTAATATTTGCAAAATTGTGAATTTAAAACCAACAAGTTAAATCTCAAGTCTTCTAAAGTTTTCTCTTTGGTCAGATGACACAGTAAACATAAAATATGAATTATAACATTTTAGGCAGCATGTAGGATAAATTCAGAATTCTACATGTTGAAGAACTTCAGCTGTGGGATGCTTTATTCTTTAGCCCACTTAAACCTGACGAGATATAAGAAGAACTAAGGGTCAGAATGAGGTTTTGATCAAACCATCATCCATCCATCCATTATCTTTTACCCGCTTATTCCATTTTGGGTCACGGGGGTCGCTGGTGCCCATGTCCAGCAATCACTGTGCGAGGGGCGGGGTACACCCTGGACGGGTCACATGTCCATCACAGGGACACATAGAGACAAACGAGACAAACAACCATTCACTCTCTCACTCACACCTAGGGACAATTTAGAGTTACCAATCAGCCTAACTTGCATGTTTTTGGTCTGTGGGAGAAAACCCACGCATGCACGGAGAGAACATGCAAACTCCACCCAGAAAGGCCCCTCAACCAGGGTTTGAACCAAGGACCCCAGCTCTACCAGTTGCGCCACCGTGCTGCCATCAAACCATCATTTGGAGCAAAAATCCCATAGCTTACCCATAGGTACTCATACCCATAGGTAAGCATTCCATTTACCTCAGAAGTCTGAACACGAATCTGGAATTGACATCATAACCAACTGTACTGTGTTCAAGTTGTCAGTAGGAAAACCAGTAGGCTTTGCTAATGTGCTCAGAGACCAGGCTAACTATCATTAGCAATACAGCTCAATAAGAATTTATTTATCCTCATTAAAACACTGTACCATCACGGTCACTTAAGGTCTGACGGAACAATGTGTGTGACTGAATTCCTGAGATACAAACTGACAGGAGTGAAAATAAAAAGGTTATCCCTGCATGAATTGCAGACTTCCGAGCACATTGGATCTTGGGGTTGGTCTCCTCATCGTTCTGTTCCAGTTGATTTTTCCCAACTTGGAAATCAGAATTTCCACACTACTTTGGATAGAGCAGCGATTTTTGTCACGTTTGCACCTCTCATACACTCCATCAAGTTTTTCTTGGTGAGGATAACTCGTAATTTGAAAAACTCTTTCCAAAAAGGAGATTTAAAAAGAAATTCAGTTAATGGCGGATCCTTGTATGCACTGGAGTTATGGAGCATTTTTAGAATCGATGACTTGTCAGCCTATTTCATTAACCCATTATCACTTTGTACCAAAAAGTGGTGGCCAACCTGTTTGATGGTGATAAGATGGTTTCTGGAGTTCGCCCTCTCCCCCATCGACTCATCTGAGGCAGCCATAGAACAAAGTGGTTCAAAACATCAAAGTTCATGCTCAATAATCCATGTACAAAAAAATCCAACAAAGTCTTATCACCATCAAACTGATTGGTCCACTATGTGAGTGTGCTACTTGTGGGACTGAGTTTGTTGTGGCTTCTCGGACTGAAGAAGTCCTTTGGATGAACGATGAAAAGTCTCAACAAAAAAGAAACTGCCTTAACTTTGTTAGATTTTTTTTAACCTGGATTATTGAGCATGAACTTTAACATTTGAATTGTTGTTTTCCCTGTGTCTGTCTTATTTTAACTCCTTCAAACTATTACTACTTTACTGCTCTGCGGTGCTAAAAATAAAATTTAAACTGAAAACAAAGATACATCAATGCACAGTAACTTCATTGGTTTATATTTGTGGATTTAATCCAGCATAAATACTGTAGTATAATATTCTTTCTGGAAGTGTCCCGGGCTGCACAGACATGTGCTACAACTAGCTAGCTACGAATGCTAGTTACACTAGCAAATAACAATAAAATTCTGTGTAAATAACGCAGTACAGTAGTCCCTCGCTACTTCGTGGTTCGACTTTCGCGTTTTTTTTTTGTTTTTTTTACAATTGTCAACTTTAATGTTACTCAAGTGATTAAGACGGTACGGGATAAAAAGTTAAAAAAAATTTGGACAGGCATCGCCATTTTGTAGTTTTCTTTCAATAAGCCTATACTGTAATGCCAGTCAAAATAACTACACTACCCAGAAGCCAACAGTGCTTCCAGTCGCTGCTTTATGCCGAAATGGCGGGAAAGTTTTGCATTGCAAAGTCAGAAGTAAGGATCTTTCTTCTAAACTCACAGAACTGGCAAGAAAGTCACAAATAATCCTGAAGCTGAACTCATCCTTTCAAGTTGTATCTTTACTAATGAGCACCTGGGCTGCAGCTGATCTAGACTCAGTGTGACCCGGATCCTGGGGGCTGCAAGGAACATATTGCGGTGGGGTTCGGCCTGATTCTGGTTGATGCTGGTCCGGACCTCGGCTGAGGTGGTAGACTACATCATGGGCAGCCTTGTGCATGGAGTGTAATTCCTGGAGCGGCCGCGCGTGCACATCAACCTGGACGGGGTGGTGGGCTTTGTCATGCTACAGGGTAGCCGAATGGAACTGAGCCCCACCAGAACTGAGCTTCTGCAGAGCTGGTGAGTATCCATATAAAATTTAGTGGTAGCTGCTGTACCATACATATACGCATATTGTTAAAATGACATAGAGTTTAGAATATTGCAAGAGCGTGGGGAGGGTTTATCAAGCCTTAACACATATAAAATACTCAGGGATGCACATAACTGGTACGCAGGTGCAACAAAAATCAGAAATGCATAACATCAGCTGTGTTACCACACGTCTTTGCGCACTTGACTCAAGTTATCAACACGGTATGTCCCGGTGGGCCGATCTGATGTGTGGGCTGCAGGACCGGCACTCTCTGTTGTTGTTTTTATTCTTCTTCTTCTTTCAGCTGCTCCCTGCGTTAGGGGTCGCCACAGCAAACTAAGTCGCACGAAGACAGCAGTTATTTTTATGCCGGATGCCCTTCCTGATGCAACCACAGACCACCGAGCTACCACAGCCCTCTGTGTGGAGCAGAGAGCTGCTATCTAGGACTCCCGGAGGAGCAGATGGTGGGGGTTAAGGGCCTTGCTCAAGGGCCTTGCTCATGGGCCCAGAGTGGGATGAATGAGGGTGGGGCAGGTGCTTCACCTACCCCACCCACATTTTTTATGTTGTCGGTACTGGGGCTTGAACCGGCGATCTTCCAATCACAAGCCCACCTTCTCTAATTTCTGCGCCACCACTCCCACTGCCATTAACAACATTAAAACTCAGAACACTGTTACTGCTGCACCTGGGCCGCCCCGCCTTCACCCAGGGGTGGTGGGCGGCTGCAACTTTTTTTTTTTTGCACGAGTCACATTTGCGATGTAACCTGTCAATCAATCAAGTAGGTGTGTCAGCAACTGACCAATCAACAACCTCAATTTGTCCAGAATTTTGTTGTTATTTGCTAGTGTAACTAGCATTCGTAGCTAGCCCCTTACCTGCAGATATATGCAGCCCTTCATTTTTTTCTAGAACTTTATTAACAACACTAAACAGAACAATGCAACAATATACAAATACAAACTCGTGAAGGGTGTCATAACTACATTTCACAAAATACGGGGTTTTTACAAAATAACGAAAGAGAAAAAAATACCAAGGACAAGGAGGCATATCTGCAGCATCTGCATCATCTAGCATGCAGGAAGCTGAAGCAGAGGATAGTGGGAGTGACACTGAGGTGGACAGTGAGGAAGGTGGTACTTATTAAGACATAGCTGTGTGAGTACCAAACAACACCTACTGGTACTCACCTTAGGAGCCCACTAAAAAAGTTATGTGCACCCTTGTAAGCACTAAAATATTGTGTTCCTACTACATGGTTTTTCACCTATTGCAGGTGTGTGTGGAACGTAACCTCCACGATAATCAAGGGGCTACTGTAATGTGAAATTAACACTGTTGTACAGATTTACAATGTAGTGAACTGCTATGGAGTTCAGGGTGTACCCTGCCTCGCACAGTGACTGGTGGAGACAGACTCCATCTCCATGTGACCCTGCTCAGAGAAGAGGGTGAAGAAAATGTACCAAGTCATTTGAAAATGGCTGCAAACTTTGATCTTGGCCCTACTCAGAATAACCATAAGCTTTTCAGTCCGGTTAGAAATAAACGTTTAATTCTCCAAACTGAGGCTGTTCAAAGAGTTACAACAGGTAAGATATTGTTTATTCATAATCTTTACACATAACCTCACTTTAAAATATATGAACAAGAGCTTTAGGTCAAGAACCAACAAGGAATTTACTTTGAAAAAGCTGCAGTTCCTTCCTTCCTTCTTTCCTTTCTTCTATCCTTCCTTCCTTCCTTCCTTCCTTTCTTCTATCCTTCTGTCCTTCCTTCCTTCCTTTCTTCTATCCTTCCATCCTTCCTTCCTTTCTTCTATCCTTCCGTCCTTCCTTCCTTCTGTCCTTCCTTCAGTCCTTTCTTCCGTCCTTCCGTCCTTCCATCCTTCCATCCTTCCATCCTTCCGTCCTTCCTTCCTTCTGTCCATCCTTCAGTCCTTTCTTCCGTCCTTCTGTCCTTCCTTCCTTCTGTGCATCATTCAGTCCTTCCTTCCTTCCTTCCTTCCTTCCATCCTTCTGTCCTTCTTTCAGTCCTTCCTTCCTTCCTTCTATCCTTCCATCCTTCCTTCCTTTTGCCCATCCTTCAGTCCTTTCTTCCGTCCTTACTTCCTTCTTTCCTTCCTTCTGTCCTTCCTTGAGTCCTTTCTTCCGTCCTTCCATCCTTCCTTCCTTCCTTCTGTCCATCCTTCAGTCTTTCCTTCCTCCTTCCCTTCCTCCCTCACTCCCTTCCTTCCTTCTTTGCTTCCTTCCTTCCTTCTGTCCTTCCTTCCTTCTGTCCATCTTTCTGTCCTTCCTCCCTCACTCCCTTCCTTCCTTCTTTGCTTCCTTCCTTCCTTCCTTCTGTCCTTCCTTCCTTCTGTCCATCTTTCAGTCCTTCCTTCCTTGCTTCCTTCCTTCTGTCCATCCTTCCTTCCTTGCTTCCTTCCTTCTGTCCATCCTTCCTTCCATCCTTCCTTCCTTCCTTCCTTCCTTCCTTCCTTCCTTCCTTCCTTCCT
>NC_056513.1:27685136-27686763 GCF_014905685.2 Nematolebias whitei
CCTTCCTTCCTTCCTTCCTTCCTTCCTTCCTTCCTTCCTTCCTTCCTCCCTCTCTCTCTTGACACATGACCTCAGCATCTTACCATTTCACTTAATAAATCCAGTTTGTGGAAACCTCAGTGGTGTTTCTCTCCTCTCTTCTCTGCCCTTGTTCCTGCAGGCTTTAAATATTTCACAGTGAACTTGTGTTTTCATACCGTGGCGGACTGTAAAGGAGCAGTCGGCTTCACACCACACCAGAGGCCCATCTGCAGCGCTCGTGCGCGTAGGTGGAGAAAGTATGGCAGCGGAGGGTGCCAGCACATACTGGGAGAACACGCTGACTCTCCAGCACCACCTGCCTCACTCGGGTAACTGATGAGAGCAAGGTGTGCAACCGTACGTGCTCTCATTTATCTGCAAAGCAGATGAGTAAGCAAATTCACCTCAAGTGATAATTACACGGTCAATTTTCTACAACAGAGGACAGTGTGTGAGAAGACCTTAAGAGGTGCATTATAAACTGGATGTGCTGGAAATGGAGCAGGAGTTTTAAGGATTTGGGTGATTTAGAGTCAGACAAATGTGATTGTATCAACCTCCTTTTCTCAGTTTGAAGCAGCTAGGTGCTTGTGTGTGTGCGTGTGTGTGGAGGGTGTAGCTGGTGAGCTCATGCGTCTGCGTCTGCCTGCTGTGGCTTGGCAGAGACACACTGCTGCTGACAGAGCCTCGGAGAGAGAGAGAGAGCCGCAGGCTGAGCTCGGGCACGACAAATCCTTCTGGAGCGATGACTCAACAAGGCTGGGTTCAGAAAAATACCAGTCCCTAAAGTCCTGACCTCTTCCATGGTTCTTAAAATACATATGTAAACATTTAGGCTAAAACAAAAAAAGTAATTCCAGTTTGTCTCAAGTTGTGTATCATAATTTATGCTTTCACTAAGAGCACCGAAACAAACACTGAAGCACCCTTGTTACTATTCCATTAAAAATGTCATCCTGTGTTTTGAAATAAAATACACAAATTAGATAATAAGCCGTGCTGTTCAATGAGGAATAATGAACTGTGACTTTCTATATACAGTATAACATAGACACAACTTGCAAACAACAATGGGTGTCATTTAGGATTTTGGCAAAACAAAGTTTTAAGTTTTATTATTTGTGGAGATTTCAACACAAAATTTTAAACAGACTTAAGGTCACATATACCAACTTTTATGAAATATGAAAAAGTTTCAAAACTTTGCAGATACACTAATTTTACTCTTAGAACTAGATACAAATTATACATCAAAATGTTGGGAGGTTTGTCTTTTTCTCCAGTGTTTCTCCACTGCTGTAGGACGTTTCTCTCAGATCCCATCAGAATACAGACGGTGCAGATCCAAACCTTAATAAACTTCAATCATGTTTTAGCTCAAATATTCAAAAGTGGAAGTGAAGGATTCTTTTGACCTTTTTTATCTTCTACATAAAACACACATAAAAAAATGTATGTGTGATCATCAGTCTCTTGTTACTGACAGGTTAAAAAATTATAAGTAACATATATACACATCTATCTATCTATCTATCTATCTATCTATCTATCTATCTATCTATCTATCTATCTATCTATCTATCTATCTATCTATCTATCTATCTAT
>NC_056513.1:27686863-27709326 GCF_014905685.2 Nematolebias whitei
ATATATATATATATATACACACACTCAGTTTATACACAGAGACAGCTCATGGCGTAGACCAGACCCAACTGTCTTGGCTAATTTTAGACCCATCTCCAAGCTGCCTTTTATTTAAAAAAAAATTAGAAAAAAAAATTGTATATTCACAAATAAAATGTTTTCTGGATGAGCACAATATCTTGGGTTTTTTCAGTCTGGCTTCAAAACTCGCCACAGCACAGAATCAGCTCTAGTCAGAGTTTTTAAATGATATTCTTATGGCAAATGATTCTGGTGAACATGTGGTTCTTGTCCTTCTCGACCTAACGGCTGCCTTTGATACAGTGGACCGTAACATTTTAATATCATGCTTATAGCACCAAGTGAGTATCTGTGGTACTGCACTGTGCTGGTTTGGGTCATATCTGGCAGATAGAACCATGTCTGTCAACATAGCTGGTTCTGAACTCTCCACTGCTCCTCTGTGTTTTGGGGTTCCACAGGGCTCTATTTTAGGTCCCCTGCTTTTCTCCCGTTACCTGCTTCCATTGGGATCAATCCTTAGAAAGCATGGGCTCTTTTTTCATTGTTACGCTGACGATAGTCAGATCTATATGCCACTAAAAAAGAATGAAGCCCCCTCAATTAGGCCACTTCTATTGTGTCTTAAAGACATCAAAGTTTGGATGTCTTTAAACTTCTTAAATTTTAATGAAAATAAAACAGAAGTGATGGTGTTTGGTCCTAGTGGCTCTTGTGAACCTTGCCCTGTTGATCTGGGCCCTCTGGCACCACATGTAAAGAAAACAGTTTCTAACTTGGGTTTTAAAATGGACAGTGATTTTAAATTAAATTCCCAGATCGGAGCGGTGGTCAAGACCAGTTTTTATCACCTCAGACAGCTGGCTAAGGTAAAGTCCATTCTCACAAAACAGCAGCTGGAAACGGTAATCCATGCCTTCGTCACCTCTCGGCTGGATTACTGCAACACTCTTTACCTTGCGGTCAGTCAGTCCTCCCTCAGACGCCTCCAGTTGGTCCAGAACGCTGCTGCTCGGCTTCTAACTGGAGTTCAAAAAAGGGAACACATCAACCCCACTCTGTCTTCACTCCACCAGTTGCCTGTTCATTTTAGAGTTCATTTTAAGATTCTTTTATTTGTTTTTAAAAGTTTAAATGGTCTTGCCCCATCCTACCTCTCTGAGCTGCTTCACCCATACTCTCCTGCTCGGTGCCTCAGATCAGCTGATCAGCTGCTCCTGGAGGTGACGAGTCCAAACGGATGCTCAGAGGAGACAGAGATTTTTCTGTTGCTGTTCCAAGACTGTGGAACGATCTTCCTCTTCCCATCAGATGAGCCCCTTCACTGTCCAGTTTTAAAACTCTTTTAAAACACACATTTTTACTCCCTGGATTTTAACACAGACTGAATTTGCTCTGCACTGTTTTTATTGTTTTTTTTTATCTTAATGTTTTAACAATTGTTTTATTTTTATGTTTAACTTTTCTTGATTTAATGTGTACAGCACTTTGTTGCAGCTGCGGTTGTTTTAAAGGGCTTTATAAATAAAGTATTATTATAGGCAGTGCACCTATAGAGCACACTTCATGCTACATGGACTAATAAATACAGATCTGAGGTTTCTCTCACTATTATAACAATTTTATTTTGTATCAGAGGTCTGAATAGCTGTCAAACAGTTTTGTACGATAAACTTTACATATTAAATAAGGAAAAAGCAATGCAAGGCTCTGCAGGACAAACAAAACAGTGAAAAGATTCGACCCTAGATGCGGATGATTAAATCCTGTTTACATATAAAATGCAAATCTGATTCAGGCTGTTCTTAGCTTTTTGTGTACGAACACTGATCTCTATCCCCAGATTTAGAAGTAGCTTTGGGAAAACAGACATCTGTCTAGTGACCTGAGAAAGCTGTTGGGTTGACAAATGGGAAGCATGTCAAACAGTAATTTAGTTCTAGGAAATTAGGAGCTTCAGAGTGAAATCCTTAAATCAGTTGTGCATTAAACAGGTAGCAACTGGAAGTGTTCAGAACAGATTGAGCTATGCTTTATTTTTTGTTTGTTGTTATTTTTTGGTCATAGTTAAGATGCAAGTGGTTGTACTTTAAATGAGATGTAAAGCAGGGGAAAATATAAAAACAAGTTAAGGTTTTCTGAATTTATGAGAAGGGGGATGTTCTTGTTAAAAATATTTCTACAAGTTACATCAGATTACTTATGAATAGGCCTCTTGCAATAAACAATTAATCAATTAATCGCACGATGAATGAAAATTATCGACCTCAATTTCATTTATCAGCTTTATTGTTTCTTCATGTCGCTCTCTTTCTACTGAAGACACTGAATGACAAAAGGCTCCGGCGCTCTTCAATGACCCCTCCCCTTCTCTTTTCTCTTTAAAATCTGTTTTAACCATCCAACATCGTGTTTTTGGATCTTTAAAAGCAGCTAAGCTGAGAAGCTAAGCTACGAGCTAAGCTAACAGGCCAACCTCGGGGGAAAAACCTCCGTTTTGCCAAAGTTCCAAAATTCACGATTGAAACCCGTGCCTTCATCTAAAAAGTTGTTTTTCTCTGCAAAATAAGCTGAAAACTTGTTTACTATTTTTTTATTAAAAGCTTTGTGTGAAAAATGCTATGCTAAAGAGCTCAAACCACACCGAGTGCCCGCCATTTTGAGAACCGAAAAACAGGAATGAGAGACAGCCCATGTCATGTCAAGGGGTCTCCCTCCCATTTTTCTTAAAGAGACACGCTGCTCGCTCCCTCATTGTCCATCATTGGTTCCAACAGTCTTATACTGCCATCCAATGGTCAAAAAAAGGTACTACACTCAAAAATTAACCAGCATTTCTTCTTAAATTTGACAATAATTACCAATTATTGTCAAATTTCAAACAATATTATTGTTTATCGCAATAATTTCTGAGACAATTAATCGCCCAGCAAGATTTGTTATCGTGACAGGCCTAGTTATGAAGATGATCAATGTTGTTGTGTCAATCATGTTCTTAATTCAGATAGGTTGATCTTGGAGAAGCTCACAGATTTAAATGACCAGTAAAGAACAGGTCCAAAAAAAGCATAGTTGTGTGTTGTCTGAAACATCACCTTCAGTAGTGTGAAATTCTTGGCTTGAAATGCTGTATTAAACACCACAGTATAAAATTCAATTGCTACGCAGATAACACAACTCCATAAATCAAAGTGAAACCAGTCAAGTGTGGCTACAAGAAGATCTTAATGGAATAAAGTAACTGCTCATTTTCTGCCTCTTAATTCACAGCAGACTGGGTTCCTTTGGTCCATGAGTATCAGGAACATACTTGTCATTCACTCTGGCAACTTAAAAACATTTTTCATCTGGATAAGTCCATAAACTTTTTTTTTTAATCTGTGCAATATTGCCAAAATGAAGAACATCTTTCCTAAAGAGAAGTGAGAAGACTGGAGCCCAGTCTAGTATTTGATACTTCCACCCAGGACTTGTCACCAAGATTCCCAAAAACTGTTTAAAAAACCTTAAACTTATCCAACACATGATCACATAGATCTAAATGTATGAACAATATCTGTGAGCAAGTTAAGAGCAGCATACAGGTCAGTAAAATGCACCAATTTTTTTCCGTATGAGATTATGTGGCTCGCTTTCAAATAATTTGCTATAGTCTTCTCACCCACTGATCTTCTGGGACATTTACTGTGAGGCAGCAAGGAGTCCAGATCAAACGCTGCAGACGTTTCTTTTATCACATGCCTCCCCTTCTCAATGTTTTTTAAATCGTATAAACTGCAGTGTGTTTGTGTGTGTGTGTGTGTATGTGTGTGTGTGACAATACTTTACATCCTCTCTATAAAGAATATTGGCTTTTCATGCTACTGTATTGACTTTTAAAGGATGTCAAAACAATTTAGTTCTTATTTTCTGAACTATATCTTTCCTCCAGTGTTCACTGGATGTGCCCACTATTGAAATGTGTATATTTGTAGTGAACCTGATGACCTGATGATCTGACCCTTATCTGACCCTGATGACCTCAAATCTACCAGATGGACAGAGACTGTTATTTTCATTGATCTGAATAAGTCTGAGCCATCTGATGACTTTCTTTCTTGAATTAATCAAGCAGAAAAGACAATCCTCTATAATCATTACTGTCTTACAAATGTTTTGATAATCAAATTGTGTTAGTTTCACTCAATGCTTACAGGTTGAAAAGAACTACTCATTTTTATTTTACATAAACAGTAAGTAATGATTTTTATTCCTCATTCAAAGAAGAAATCACCTGAATATGCATTTCTTGATTTTCTGTCTGAAATGAGTCAAGTCGTAAGTATGTGAAAGTTGAAGCTTCGGTCAACTAAATGTTTACTGAAGAAGAAATGTCATGTTTAACTATTTGAGAAGATAATCAGAATAGAGACTCCACGAAGTCTGCTTTTTGCAATAATCTCTCTGTCAGTTGTTAAACAAATCTCATTCCCTGACCCTGGCTTAGATAACATCTTACGTCACAAAACCACACCTCTTTCTGGTACATCCACGAATCAGAAAGCTCTAAATTGAACCGGAAGTCGACCCATTTAAAATGTGGCAACTTTCCAGTTCAAGTTAGTTCTAAAACAGTTCTGAGAGTTGGAATGGTTCTGGAGCGGTTCTCATGTAGTTCGGAAGCAGTTCTGAAGCAGTGCTCAAGGAGTTCTGAAGAGAATTGGTTAGAATTCATGGAGAATGGTGAAGTGAATGGAAGAGAATTCGAGAATTCAGGAGAGTCAGAGACGTTGGAATTATAACTTCTGTTTGAACAACCCACGCACGACTATCTAAGGATTTCAGCAGCTCTCAACGGAGACGCTGAAAGGTCTGGAGGACTCTCTATCGAGCTGATCTATCATCAACAA
Source organism: Nematolebias whitei (assembly GCF_014905685.2). Classification (NCBI taxonomy): domain Eukaryota; kingdom Metazoa; phylum Chordata; class Actinopteri; order Cyprinodontiformes; family Rivulidae; genus Nematolebias; species Nematolebias whitei. The sequence goes on from NC_056513.1 coordinate 27,691,774, forward strand.
GGTAACGGTCTCTTCTTCGACTAAAGTGTACCGGAAGCGAGCTGAAATCTGATGAAGCGTGCACGTTCTGGTCAAACAGATTAAATTCCCTCACATATTTCTCTGTAAGATAAATCTCCACTTCATCTTAAACTCTTCTCTCTCTCACAAAACCAGTACAGATATTTTAGAAATATCTGAAGCAAAGTCCTCAAATCACCGCCGAGTGATTTGAAGTTCATTATTTGTGAAACTGTCTGTTATTATTTTCATATTTTGCCAAATTAATGTAAATGTTTGATGTTAAACTTTGATTCTGAAAATAAATGACTCCATTCATTTGATGGGTCAAAGGTAATAACGTCTCTCGTTCGCATTTCTGTTAAAATTCAATGCACGACATTACAGTCAGAAAAATGAAGAACTCGTGAAAAGTATGCATAAATATATACCACATATATTTGTCATACAACAAGTGACACGTACCCACGTGGCTCACTACATATTTTATTATTTTTTGTTGCTTTTTAAAATTTACAAGTAAACAAGCATCATTTCACAAAACCGCAAGATAACAAAATGCATTTAGAAATAAAAAAAATACGGTTCTTCACTCAAATAATCATTCAGTTGTGGCTGTAAATCCAATGAATATTTACTGACAATTTCATTAAACTCACATACTCGTTAATAATACACCCCCCCCCACCCCCCCCCCCCCCCCCGCACCCACACACACACACAGGGAAATAGTCACCCAGGTTTCGAGAGAATTTTTATGATTTAAGTGATTAAAATGTTTACTCAAGATTAAATAAGTTAATATTTCTGGTCAATTCCATTTAACTATTTGTGGTAATAACTTTACTATACACATCATGTAGTATCTGAATCCTTCCATGACGTTATCATGACCGGCACTTGTGACAGATCTCTTTACTTCGTTAGTCCAAATAATGTGCTGCATTTCTCCAGCTGTATTAAAAGACCTTCCAGAGCTGATTTACTCTGAAACGCTGCGTATTAATCATTGTGTTTCCTTCTTCTCATTTATTTTAATTACCTTAACTGCTAAAATACAATTTCAGGGAACAGATAATCACAGCCATAATAACTTCAGCGCTGCAGCTAATCCTTTTCCAAAGCTACGGTATTTTCCTTCAATTTTTATTTCTTTTCTCAATTAGCATCACATCAAAGGAGCAGTTCCATTCTATAACTGAGACGTGTTATTAGACACTAATGAAGAAAAAGCGGATTGTGCTTCATTCCATTCTCTGCAGTGACACTACAAGCATCATCAGAATTTCCCTCTTCAGCTCCTCTGCGAGGTGTTCATCCAGTTGTTGGGGGATATTTAAACCTCTGGTTGGAAGAAAAACTGGGAAAAAAGGAGGGATGTGATTTTTTTTGTGTGACAAGGCACTGAAATGTCACACTGTTGGGTGAAAAAACAGGCTTAAAATGAAACGTCACACATCAGAACAAGAAGCAGACTGAGACCATAAGAGAGCAGAATAGAAAGGTTTGAGGTGTACATTAAAGTCCTGAACTTCAGTCAAGGGGAAAGCTGAGTGCTCACATTCATACAGTGCATTATCCAATAACTGACTCATTTTTATAGAGCAAATCCACACCTGTCCTCCCATCCGTTTATCTATTGAAGCATTTATATTGTTAGTTTTCTCAGACTGTAATTAACTGAATCCCAGAAGGACTCAAGAGACTGAAAGTAAGGAACAACAAAATGTATTTACAATATTTACTATATCCAACAAAGTTCAGTCAGGTCCTCTGGACGGTTTATTTTTGTTGAAACGTTCCGTCTTTCATCCAAAACACTTCATCAGTCCGAGGAGCTGCAGAAAAAATTCAGTCACCTTCACATAGTGGGTCAACCAGTTCAATGAGACCATCAAGAAACCATCTGAGCACCATGAAACTGGTTGAACCACAATGTGAAGGTGCTGTTTATAAGACTGAGTTTGTTGTGGCTCCTCGGACTGATGAAGTATTTTGAATGAAAGACGAAACATTTCAACAAAAATAAACCGTCCATAGGACCTGACTTAACTTTGTTGGATTTTTCTAACTGGATTATTGAGCATGAATCAGGAAAATAGTATATATTTACAAGGCTGGTCTTGGGAGGAAATGGGAAATAAAATGAAGATGGTGGTTTCTTTAAGGCAGAGAATCTGCTGGAAGGTTCAACAGAGGAGGCTTATGTTGGTTGAAGGTGTTCAGGCTTGTAGAGGAGGGTAAGAGTCTAGTTTCCAGGAAGGTGAGTATGGTAGGTGAGAAATCTTTCCAGTTGTATGAAGAGGGTTGGTTTTAGGGTGATGGTCCAAAGCAAACAGTCTGGAGGACAAAGATAAGTCTCAAACTTGAAGAACACAAGAATACTCACTGAATACCTTAGAGTAGACAATGTCTCAGTGTCATCCTCTTCTTCTTCTTCTTGTGGTATTTATTGGTGGTTGGCAAACAACTTAATGGTGCATTAGCTACAGGTGTCATCCTCTGGCAGCCTTGGTCCTTAATTACCACAGGTTGCTCATTAGAGAAATGAGCCACAGCTGAGAATAAGAAAACTCCTCCCTACCACTCAGGAGCTGCAAAATGGATTCAATGGTCTTTATTTGTCATGTGCACCACATGTGGTACATGTGGTGGAACAAAATTGTGTACGCAGGGTCCCAGTTACATGCAACGAAAGTATAAAATGTAAAATTAAAACAGTAATAAGATCTAAGATATGAACTAAGAAAAACGTTAAACTCAAAATACACTAAATACTCATGGTATAAAAACATTACGCCAAACAGCAGCACGAACATGAGTCTGTGTGAGCAGATGATCACGCATGAACACAGCAACATGAAACAGATCAGCAGCAACATGATGTGATTTATCACAGTGATTATCCTGGCTAGATATTCATGAGTGTAACAACCTCAGGGTAGAAGCTGTTCCTCAGTCTAGTGGTTCTACACTTAATCCTCTTCAACCTTCTGCCTGAGGGTAGCGGGGCAAGAAGTGTGTGTGCTGGATGAGTGGTGTCCTTCATGATGCAGGTGGCCCTCTTCCTGCATCTGGAGGTGTAGATGTCTGTGTAAATGGTGATGTGAATGCAAACAATACTTGAATCAACTCTGTCTGTCTGTCTATCTGGTGGACCCGATGGAGTCAGCCTCCCCACCATCACAGACAACTACATCTCCAGATGGAGGAAGAGGGCCACCTGCATCATGAAGGACCCCACTCACCCAGCGCACACACTTTTTGCCCCGCTTCCCTCAAGCAGGAGGTTGTGGTGCATTAAGTGTAGAACCACTAGACTGAGGAACAGCTTCTACCTTCTAAAGCATTGGCTTGGCCTCTACACTGAGGTTGTTACACTCATGAATATCTAGCCAGGATAATCACTGTGAAAAATCACATACTGTTGCTGCTGATCTGTTTCATGTTGCTGTGTTCATGCATGCTCATCTGCTCACACAGACTCATGTTTGTGCTGCTGTTCGGCATATTGCTTTTGTACTAGTGCTTAGTGCATTTTGAGTTAACGTTTTTCTTAGTTCATATATGTAAAAAATGTCATGTTGGCTTTCTTGGACTGTGAGGTCTCAGTCTCTGATAGAGGACATTTGCAAACTGAGGTGTACCGCAAACCCACCCACACAGACCAGTATTTGCAGTTTGACTCCCATCACCCTTTGAGCACAAGTTAGGAGTCATCAGGACTCTGTACCACAGAGCAGACAGCATCCCCACTAGCTCAGGAGCCAGGCAGAAGGAGAAATCCTACACAAAACAGGCTCTAGAGCAATGTGGATATCCTAACTGGGCCTTCCTGAAAGCAGAGAAGAAACCCAAACAGGACTCCAGTCAGCCAACAGGTGAAAAGGAGGAACCCAGACCCAGACCAGTGGTCATTCCATATGTTGAGGGAGTATCAGAGAAACTGAGACGTTTATTTTCTAAACATAACGTCCCAGTGGCTTTTAAACCCCAAAATACATTACGGCAAAGACTGGTTCATCCCAAAGATCCAGTCCCCCGGCACAAACAGAGTAATGTTGTGTATGCTGTTCAGTGTCAGGAGGGCTGTGATCAGTCTTACATCGGGGAAACTAAACAGCCACTGGTCAAAACGATGGCCCAGCACAGAAGATCAACATCATCAGGCCAAGATTCTGCGGTCTACACTCATCTCCAGGCCAGCGGTCACTCTTTCAGGGATGAAGATGTTCACATCCTGGACAGAGAGGAACGATGGTTTGAGAGAGGAGTAAAGGAGGCCATCTTTGTGAAAAGAAATTGTCCATCATTAAACAGGGGTGGAGGCCTACGTGTTCAATTGTCCCCCTCTTACAATGCTGTTATTGCTAGTATCACTCAGCCCCCTGTGAATAGTAAACAGCCATCAGTGTGTTAATGATCCATCGTTAGGCTGATGGTTCTTCTTGGCCATGTCAGCAGCTGGTTTTGGTTGTCAGCAGCAAACTGGTTGATCCACTCTGAGAAGGTGCTATTTAAGAGACTGAGCTGAAAACAGCACCTCAGACTGAGGAAGTCTCTTGGATGAGAGATGAAACGTTTCTCCAATTTTTATTTTTTTTTTGTTTTGCTTTGTTTTTTGAATATCCAGAGGACCAGATTTAACTTTTTTAGATTTTTCTACCTGGATTATTGAGCATGCATCAGGACATACTGCAAATAAGTCACAGGAAAAATGAAACTTTTAGTTATTATTAAGCTGCAAAAGTGAAAGAAACATGCTGCACGTTAAAAACAAAACTACAAACAGTGGGGCGGACGACCACCCCGCACCACCGCCAGCTGGTGGTGCACATTAGGTTTAGTTTTAGAGATTAATATGTTTATAGGTTTTATGTAGGTTTAGAAATTAATATTTTGCTTTTTGTTTGTGAAACAAGGTCAGAGGAAGCTGGTTCTGGTTCGGTCAATTGGACCCGGTGTTACACCATATTCTGTGACCTGCAACAGTGCATGCAACACCGCCCCCTACGGTCACAATATACGGTGGTCACAGAATATGGTGTAACACCGGTTTGCAACAAGCTCCAAACAGCCAGGAAGTTGATTCATTTTCTGATTCCTTATGGTAGCTGAACTGAAAGATTCATATTTAGTGAAATATTTCCATACTATTGATGCATTTCTACCTGTTTGCCAAGACTGGGCCTGCTCTGCTCCATCCATCTGCTGGGAGGAATCCATCGTGTAACCTCTACTAGTAGCCTGGTGTAATTACCGGTATATTTTTGCCTATTTATGTGCGTTTGCTTGTCTGTACCATTTGCAAAATATCTGCACACACATTCTCTTAGCACACATCTCATAAAATCTCAGAATATTGCATGAAATTGTAAATGACGTTCACAAGTTTTGAACGAAATTGTTCCAAACTAGTCATTTCTCAGCACAAGATGATTTCAGTTTAAAACCGTCATGAATAACAGCAACTGATCTCACTCCTGGATGAGAAATGATCTGCTAAGACTTCTGTCTACAACAGGTAAGATATTAACTACCAATAACAATTTAACAACTCCTCTTCAAAAGAAATCAACGTGTCCCTTTTAAAGCCTGCAGAACTTCTTGTTTTTTCCTTTTTCTTTTATTTTTAATTACATATAATGAAGAAACTACAGATGGGTGTTGGCGTGCTGCAATGCTCTGGACTGTGTTTTGATTGATAATAATGATGGTGGCCCCCGGGTGTGTGAAATGACTCGCATGGTAATGTGCATCGCACAAAGCTGATCAAAGCCCTTGAATGTGAGGACTGATGTTTGAAACGAGAGTGAGGTGAATAACTAAGAGAATGTAGACATGGGGTGGGGGGTAGCCCAGGCATCACCACAGAAACATCAAAATGATAAAACGAATTTGAAATCCAAAAATAGTCTCTTTTATCCCTCCAAGGAGCTCTCTGCCAAAGTCAGGTGAGACAGGGTCTCCCCAGTGAACTGTGGAGGATCTGATCAGTTTTCCTAACAACACCGCCCTGGATTCAGCCTGCGCTTGTTGTGCAGCTGGTGACGGCTGGAGCCTTGGGAGGGTGAAGTTCTGGATAACATGCCTGTGAAGGAGGATTGGAGGAATCTGCAGCAAACTGAGCGGTTTTAGCCAGGCTTTCACACCAACTGCTCCAAAGGACGGCCTTCTTTTTTTGTTGTTTTTTTTTAGATGAGGGAAGCAGAACAAACCTCTTTTCCATGGTTGAAAAGAAAAAAAAAACACCCACACGCAAAGCCAAAACATCAGTCCTGTTAAATTCCCACCTCCATCACTGAGACAGGGGGCTGTGTTGATGTCAGTCTGACAGTGAGTGGGATGAGACAATCTGCCAGCGCACCAGATGAAGTGACATCATCAAACATACTGTATCTTTTCTGTATCACAGAGCCGTGTCCTGGTTTCAGCTGTTTCCTCGGGTCTCAAAGTGCCAACAAGCTTAAATCGCGTGTCAGAGCCTGAACACCTGCAGCAGGTGTAGATTTCATATTATATTATATTATATGTAAGGGTGGCAAAATAGATTAACAGTGGACCTGTTTCCCCCCTCTGGCCTTGCCTCCAAATCTCTCCTGCAAATCATTTTGACAGGGGTGAGGCAGGTGCAAAGCAACTGAAATATGAACGGAGATAGCTGACGTTGCTAATACACACCCACGCACACACACTCTGTGTAGAAATCTGTGCTTGGATTGTAAAACAGAAGACCCAGGTGTGTAGCAGTTTTCTGTGCATTAGAAATCCAAGACTACACCTATAAATATGTAGGATTCAGAGGCACAATGCTCCATTCATCCATTTTCTTTACACACCTCTCCTTTCTTGTGATATGAGGAGCTGGTGCCTTTCTCCAGCAGTCACTGTGTAAAAGGCAGGGTGCACCCTGGACAGGTCGCAAGTCCATCACGGGGGTAATTTTCCACCATCAGAAGTAATGTCTGTAGAGCACAGTCGGCGCATTCACACTGAAAAGACGTCTGACACCTTCTTAATCAGATTGCAATGCTTACTCTGAACAAACACAAAGAATATTTTGTGTCCCATCTCCACAAGAGTTTAGCACCACACCTGCGTCACAACAATAGGCTAATACCACACTGATTTCATTACCATTTTAGGAAAAAATAAGGTAATTTTGAATTTAGATGGGGCCAATGTCATGTTTCCCACTGTGAAATATTCCCTCTTTTTTTAAAATCTGTCTGTAATTATCCATGAATTGAGGATTTCTTGTCTTATTCTAGGATTCTAGCCATTATACAGTTCAGGCTCTTTGTTTCATGAAACGTTAAATGGTTTCAGTTGGTGAGAGGTCAGAGGTCAGCCATGTATGAAACGTTACATTTGTAAACCCACAGATCAGATGTTTTGATGATTGTTAATAATGAGCGCTGATTGTCTGTTTTGTGGAAAAATAGAAAAATGTGGGATGGAAGGTTGGATAATATTTTTTTTTAATCAATGTTTATATTCATTCCTTAAAATGAGTATTTATCAATCAATCAATCAATCAATTTATTCACTCAATTTAAAAAAAATTATCATCAGTTTACAAACACATTCTGTGACAACATTTATTTACACAGTGAAGGGGGAACAGGAAGAAGAAAATCTTGTATAGACCCGCCCCCTTTCTCAATAATTACAAAAATGTCATGGCCGTATACATTAAATTAACAAAACAAGTTGCAAACAATATAACAACAATAATAACATTAACAACGCAAAAGTGTATAAGAGTTAATCATTCTTTTTTTATAAAGTGTTTTGAATTGGTTTATTGTAGAGCATTTTTTAACTCCTCATCCAAACTGTTCCATAGTTTTACTCCGTGCACTGAAATGCACATTTGTTTTCAAGTAGTACGCACAGTTTTACTTTTGAAATCATACTTCCTTCTGTTATTTCTATCACATGAACTTAAGAAAAAGAACTTTTGTAAATTAAATGGCAATAATATCTTAAAACATAACCAACAGCATTTTTAAATTAACCAGATCCCTTAGTTTCAAGATATTTGACTGAATAAACAATTTTATTTGTGTGTTCTCTAGTGTCCACTTTATATAAAATTCTCATAACTTTCTTTTATATGACAGACAACGGTTTAGTGTTGGATTTATGTGTCGCCCCATACCTCTATACAATAAGTCAAATATGGAACAACAAATGAATAATGTCTGTAGTGTTGATAGTTCTAAAACATGTTTTACTTTATTTAGAAGTCTAATACTTTTGCATAGTTTTAGTTTTATATATTTTATATGAGATTTCCAGTCAAGTATATGATCTAAAACAATCCCTAAAATTTTAACTTCATGTACTCGTTCAACTTGATTATCATCTATAGACATTATAATAGACTCATAATTTTTTCTATTACCAAAAATAATGAATTTTGTTTTGTTCCAGTTTATTGATAATTTGTTGTATTTAAACCACTCGTTAAGTTTAGACATTTCACTAGCCATACATTCTATAATGTTTTTTAAGTCATTCCCAGAACAAAATTAATTTGCATCATCTGCGAACAGGATGATTTGTAACTTTTTAGACACTTCACAAATGTCATTGATATAGAGAAGAAAAAGCTTTGGTCCTAGCACTGAACCTTGGGGGACTCCACATTTTATATTTTGAAATGTGATATTTTAATGTTCAGCTACATTGGGGCAAAAAAGTATTTAGTCAGCCACTGATTGTGCAAGTTCTCCTACTTAGAAAGATGAGAGAGGTCTGTAATTTTCATCATAGGTACACTTCAACTATGAGAGACAAAATTAGGAAAAATAATCCAGGAAATCGCACTGTAGGATTTTTAAAGAATTTATTTGTAAATTATAGTGGAAAGTAAGTATTTGGTCAATAACAAACAAGCACGATTTCTGGCTCTCCTGTAACTTCTTCTTTAAGAAGCTCTTCTGTCCTCCACTCGTTACCTTTATTAATGGCACCTGTTTGACCTTGTTATCTGTATAAAAGACACCTGTCCACAGCCTCAAACAGTCAGACGTCAAACTCAATCATGGCCAAGACTAAAGAGCTGTCGAAGGACACCAGGAAAAAAATTGTAGACCTGCACCAGGCTGGGAAGAGTGAATCTACAATAGGCAGCAGGTTGGTGTGAATAAATCAACTTTGGGAGCAATTGTAAGAAAATGGAAGACATTCAAGACCACTGATAATCTCCCTCGATCTGGGGCCAAACACAAGGTCTCATCCTGTGGGGTCAAAATGATAATGAGAATGGTGCACCATAATCCCAGAACTACACGGAGGGACCTGATTAATGACTTTCAGAGAGCTGGGACAAAGTAACAAAGACTACACACTACGCAGAGAGGGACTCAAATCCTGCAGTGCCAGGTGTGTCCCCCTGCTTAAACCAGTACATTTCCAGGCTCGTCTGAAGTTTGTCAGAGATCATATGGATGATCCAGAAGAGGACTGAGAAAATATCATGTGGCCAAATGAAACCAAAATAGAACTTTTTGGTAAAATCTCAACTCGTTGTGTTTGGAGGAAGAAGAATGCTGATTTGCATCCCAAGAACACCATACCTACTGTGAAGCATGACAATGATCCCAGACACACCGCTCAGGCAACAAAGGCGTGGCTCCTTAAACTGTATGTCAAGGTTATGGAGTGGCCTAGCCAGTCTCCACACATCAACTCCATAGAAAATTTGTGGAGGGAGTTGAAAGTCCGTGTTGTCCAGCGACAGCCCCAAAACATCACTGCTCTAGAGGAGATCTGCACGGAGGAATGGACCACAACACCAGTGTAATGAGCATATATCTGTCAGATAAAATTCATAATTTAAACGGATTCTTTCATTTTTCTGGACTGAGTACTATCGTGCATTGAATGATTAAATGTGGACGGAAACGTGTTTTAATTTCTGACTCACCAACAACAGTGGGTCGTTTATTAAAACGATTTAAAACAACATCACACATTTACAATAATTGGCAGATTGATTTCAACAACAGCTTAATTAACTTGCTTTACAATTAGAAAACCATACGGCCATGGTTTCCACTTGCAGCTTTTAAACCAACAGACATTTCTGAAAATATCTGGATGATTACTGGCAGATAGAAGAGTTTTAAAGATGGGAAAATGAAGTTTAAATGGAGAGAGATGGGTGAGGGAATTTGTCTGTTATAACCAGAACAACACGCTCCTTTGGACCCAGCTTAACCCACGGTACACTTCGCAGTTGAAGATAGACTTTTTACCTTTCTGAAGATATGTCAGTTCCGGCGTAAAGTTCCACTTCAAGCCACTTTTCAGCGTCTCCGTAAGAATAGCAAAAACCTCAGGAGTCGTGAGATCATTTCGTTCAACAGCAGCTCACCTCACGGGTGGACTCACATGAGTTGTGAGTCCATCAGAGGTTCCACTCAGATGTGGAAGATTCCATAATCCCCACGAGACTCGGAACTTTGTTCTGCGTCCTGCGTTCCGAACTGCATTCTGCACTCCAAACTGAACTTTGTTCAGCTTAGTTCCCGTTGTTCTACGTTCCGCATTCTACCTGGAACTAGGAAGTGTTGACCCTTTTAAAGAGGTCAGTTCCGGTTCCTCTGAGAACTTCCTGATTGGCCGAAACGAACCAACAGGGGTGTGGTCTTAGTGATGTAAGAGGTTATTAGAAGTCAGAAAAACAGTTTGATGTTTTGGAACAGACAGAAAAATGTTTTTGAAACAGACAAGAGAAATGTTTAGGCGAGATGGGAGGAAACAGGTGCCAGCTTCTCTATTTACGTCTGAGAAGAATTAAAAACATGACAGTTCGTTCCAACAAACTTGTTTGCGTTTGTCTCCGACTTTTGACCGACTTACAACCTGCTCATTTCAGACAGAAGATCAAGAAAATGAATAATTACTCTGTAACAGACATTAACTAGATTTCTACTTTGAATGAGGATTAAAAATCATTAATACTGTTTCACAGTTGATTTAAAATAAGTAGTTCACTTCAACATTTAAAAATGATTTGAATTAAACACACTTTTGATTATCAAGACATTTGTAAAATAGTAATGATAATAAAAAAGAGAGTGTTCTTTCAATTGATCAGTGCAGGACACTTAGAAAGTCTCTGGATGAACTTAATTTTGTGTTTCTGGACTCAAATCAATGAAATAACAGTTCTTGTCCCAGGAAGGCCCTCAGGGCCAGATTTGACCTGAGGCTTAGTTCACTACACTAGCTACAGTGTGTGAAAACCTGGTGAAGACTTACAGGAAACGTTTGACATCTGTCATTGCCAACAAAGGTTATGTTACAAAGTATTGAGTTGAAGTTTTGTTACTGACCAAATACTTATTTTCCACCATAATGTACAAATAAATTATTTAAAAATCCAACAATGTGTTTTCCTGGATTTTTTCCCCCCTCATTTTGTCTCTCATAGTTGAAGTGTACCTATGATGCAAATTATAGACTTTTTTTTTGGACTGTACTTATATAGCGCCTTTCTATGTGAACAAGATACTCAAAGCGCTTTACACTACAATCTGTATCCTCATCTACCCATTCATACAGCACTCTACTAGATCTCTACAAAGCTAATTGAGCAAATCATTCTAAAGAGACTAATCAGTGTTTTATCACATTCATACACCGATGGGACACACATCAGAGGCAACGAGGGGTTCAGTGTCTTGCCCAGGGACACTTCGGCATGTGACTGATGGTGGATTTCTAAGTAGGAGAACTTGTACAATCAATGGCTGACTAAATACTTTTTTGCCCCTATGTAGTTTTGTGGATAACGTCTTGATACGTCTCTGACAACGTCTTGAAGATAAAAGTGTCCCTTTAAGTTATTTTAAATCATTTTAACACCTACATATTTTCATATTGCATATCAAGCAAAATAAGATAAGAGATATAAATAAATACCTCGGTCCAGTGGCAAATGTTGAAAAGTAACACAGCTTGTTTTTAATTATATAGTTTTTGTTACGATTTCAAGCTGTTTCAGTCGCGACTACTTCACGTCCACATGGGGTGAGACGTCACACCAGGAGTCTGATCATGTGAGACCGCCAGATTTCTATTGCACAAGACTGGAAGCAGCTGCAAAGACGGGCAGTGTCATGGAGAAAACACCACAATCCCTCATCCCTTCTCAACAAACATAAAAACGTGCAACCATAGTAGTTTACGTTAGTGATTCAGACTTAGAACTATAATGGTGAACAATGGACTTTAAAGGTTTTTGAAGGTGACACTATCCCACTGTAGTTCATTTCTTAACATTACAAAGAATCCTAATTACGTTGCACAACGTAAACTTTTTAAAGATTGAGACAGCATAAGTAAATACTGTAAATGCAATGAACTGTTGCTTGTGTGTTAATCAGGCGGGGAAGCAGCATTGTTTAAACTCTGCACTTATGTTTAGTGGTTTTACTTTGAATTTAAACCAGCTACTAGGGAGCACAAGCCAGTGTGTCTATTGTGCCAGTCCCAAGCCCGGGTAAATGGTGAGGGTTGTGTCAGGAAGGACATTCAACGTAAAGCACGTTTGCCAAAACTATAATGCGAGTTCATCTAAGCAAAACCATACCAGATCGGTCGAGGGCCGGGTTAACAACGACCGCCACCGGTGCTGTTGACAAACAGGGTGCCGGAGCAAACTGTGCTACTGTTAGTCGAAGACCACGAGGATGCAGAGGACAGAGTGAGATGGAGAAGGATGACTCACTGTGGCGACCCCTGAAGAGGGAACAGCTGAAAGAAGAAGAAGGTTTTAATTTGTATTTGTGTTTTGAATGAGACACTTCAAGCAACACAAAGTAAATTGTGCAACTCTCATGTAACGTCTTACCCTGCTTTAAACAAGTGAATCTACAGTATTACTTTCCAAAGAAGAAATACAGATGAAACTGCACAACTGCCACCTAAATATTGACCCGTCTTACCTTCCTTGATGCAAAGTCATCAATAATGTCATCGTATGAAATCTGCTCAGCAGTTGTATGGTTGATACTGACAGAGCAAATGGCTAACAGCTAAGACAAAAACAAACAGATCTACATGTTCCAATTTGTGAAATATTCAGAATAGATGAACCAACACCTTCCAATTACAGTAACGTCTATTTAACACGGTCCAAGCTACAGCACAAGATCATTGACTTCAGTAATTATAGCAGCCTAACGTCTCTCAACAATAATGTCCAGTTGACCTGACTGAATTTTGTTGGGGTTTTACCTGGATTACTGAGCATGATGTCTTGAACCACTTTGGCTGTGGCTGCCTTGGAGGAGTCGACGGGGGAGAGGGCAGCCCCCAGAAACCATCTTATCACCAGCAAACTGGTGGGTCCACTAGAGGAGTGTGTTGCTTGTGGGGAAACAGTTTGTTTGTGGCTCCTCAGATTGAAGAAGCCCTTCGGATGGAGAACGAAATGTCTCTCAACAAAAGAAGAAACCGTCCAGATGACCTGACATAACTTTCGCATGCAGTTTAGTAAAAAAAAATAAAAAAAATAATAATAATATCTGCTGAAAACCAAATATTTTGTCCTAAACAGCTAAATTAATTAATAGTAAGCCCATCTTGCAGCAGGCTGTAGCCTACATAACAGAACACCTTTCATGTTCCAAGAGATGACACAGCTGCATACATTTATCTTTTGCCTGTTTCTCCTCTTCTTCTTTTCTTTTTCCTAACCTGGACTCCTGTTCTTGTCCATCTTCCATGTGTGTAATTGGCACTGGAGCAGAGCAGAAGATTATCACCTCCCAACATGAGTCAAAAAACAACTTAGGCCTAAACTAATTCACCTTCCTTGGTGTGCAGATTCATTTATGTATTATTTTTATAGAGATTTCACACAAATAATCTGTGAACTATTGACTATATTCACAAAATTATGAATGAAATGTGATTTGTTTGGGAACAATCAATGGTGTGATTTTCTTGGCACTTAGACACATCCCTGTCCCAGCAAAGGAGACAAGAGAAGCCCCCACCCCCTCCCCTTCTTTCACAACCTGCGTGTCAGACCTCAGCAGAAGCTTCACCTGCACCTGGCAGACGGTGCTCACTTCCCGCAAGTGGGCGATAGGAAGCCAATATGTAGGCTAGACAGGCTATATGAAATGATGTGTTTCATTTTATTTATATATTTGTTTAGGGCAGGGCAGAGCACTCGTGCTGCCCTTGACGAGATGCTGACCTGGTCAGCTGCCTATATCAGCCATATCAGAAACCACCACTGAAGGGAAGTAAACCTGTCGATAAACCTGGTCCATAACAATGTTCCTCCTGTGAGATTAATGTTCTTGACCTCATGCCCTGACAAACAATAAACATAAAGAAATACAAGAGATATTAAGTGTTGGTTAAGACAGGAGAAAAGCATATTGGGGTGAATGTATTGGATTTAAATAGTTTTATGTAAAATAGTTTCAGTCATTTCCGATTTTGAAGTATGTCAATGAGAATATTTTATAAAACTGCTGCTGTTGCAGGGAACTGCATTTAACCTGAAGGACTGAGAAGTTTTGTGTGTGCCTCATGTTTTCATTTTCTATCAGTTTGGGTGAATAAACCATCAGCACCTAATCTGAGCCTCCAGCTCCCTGTTTCAACCCTGTCACCATGGACCATTCTAAAAGAAAATGTAATAAACAATACGTCTTATAAAGACATTGTTGACTGAACAGATGGAGAAATACTGCCACCCATGGGGCTTAGGTTGGTGAATTTATGACCCTTGTCCAGAAGATGTGGGTGTGTGAGCTGAGCCAGAGGGCAGCCGTGGTCATCAGTGGTGTTTTAACTTTATGTATGTGTGTTGTTGTATTTACACCCAGTTTTGGGCAGTTTTGTGTTTTGTGCAAGAAACACAAAATAATTTAGGGTCAGAAAGCTTTTATTCCCAAGTTTGCTGGCACATGAAAGGTTTTCTTGGTCACAGAAACCTCCTGTAGTTAACCTCATTTACAGCATCCAGAGTTTGATCCAGTGAAGCTGGTTTTATGTTGTGTTTCTGTATTTTATTCTAGATTTTACTTGTTTTTATGGTTCGTCTTCAGTATTTTTATTGTTGTTCTTTTTGCTTATTACTATTGCTTTTACAATTTTTACAAGTGAATTGTTAAACACTTTGGTCAGCTTTTGTTGTTTTTGATGTAATATAGAAATAAAATTGATTGACATTTCCAGCAACACAACTGACCAGTTTTAACACAAAACAGAAGTAGGAGCTAAGTAAAGATACAGCTGTGCTGTTGTCTTTTGTTTGAGTAAAATCAGCACACAATGTCAGGGCATGTAAACTCTGTGAATATTGAACCATGAAAAAGACCTATTTTTACATTGAGCAAATATTTTATGTAAGAAGATTTTTGTATTTCTTCGGTTTGTCACAACCTTTTATATAAAACGATTAGGGTCATTAGGATCCCCCCCCCCCCCCAAGTTCATTCAACTAGGTCAGATGTGAGGCATTATATGCTTTATTATGTTATCTGTTTGTTGCATTTTTTTTGTGCTGAGTTTTTTTTTTTTTTGCAACTTCAGTCTGTGTCCTGTTAGGAACACTGAAGTATGATTTTTTTTATTATTTTTTTACCTCCTCTTCCCTTGTGGTTCCCTTTTCCTTATCTAACTAACAGACTGCAGTCTGTGAGGATTTACAACTTCTCCTCCTCCACTGTAATCCTCAGTACTGGCTCCCCTCAGGGATGTGTGTTGAGCCCACTCTTGTTCACTCTGCTCATATATAACTGTGCACCTACCCATCCAGGCTGTCATATTGTAAAGTCTGCAGACAATACAGCAGTTGTTGGATGCATCACAAACTGTGATGAGTCCGGCTACAGGCAGGAGGAGGAACGCCTGGAGAGCAGGTGCATGAACAATCTCCACATCAACGTGAAGAAGATGAAGGAGATGATTGTGGATTTCAGAAGGAGCAAACACACCTACCCCCCTGCACGGAGGATAAACTGTAGTGAACTTAATCTGGTGTCACGACTAAGCCTAAGGTCAAAACCCTTGACCTTAAGAACCTTGTGGGACAGGAACTGTCATTTCATTGATTTGAATCCAGAAATACAGGTTCACCCATCCTGAGACTTTCTTTCTTGAAAATTCAAGTGAAAGAACAATCTCTTTTTATTATCATTACTATTTTACAAATGTTGATAATCAAAGTGTCTTAGTTCAAACCATTTTAGATGTTGCAGTGAACTAATCAATTTTATTAACTTTTTAATTCTCATGCAAAGTTAGAATTCATGTTGAGGTCTGTTACAGATTTTTATGCATTTTCTGATTTCTGCCTTTGAATGAGCAAGTGTACGTTTCCAGGGTCAGGAGTGAAGCAGACATGCGTTGGAACAACTGTCCTGTTTATATCCTCTCAGACGTCAACAGGGGGTTTTGGCACCTGTTTCTTAAACTCGCCAAAACAAAACTCTCTCTGTCTGTGAGAACATTTCTGATCTTTCCATAACAATTCTTGCTGCATTCTAACCTTTTACGTCACAAAACACACCCCGTCTGGTCGGTTCTGGCCAATGGGAATACTCCCAGATGAACCGGGAAAACAGCTCTTTAAAATGTCGGTACTTCCTGGTCTAACCAGTTCTGTTGGAGTTCTGTTGGAGTTCTGTTGGAGTTCTGTTGGATACACAGTTCAACCAGTTCTGTTCAGTTCTGTGAGAGTTCTGTGAGGGTTCTACTCGGTTCGGTTGAGCGCTCCACAGCAGCAAATCAACCAACCACGAAGCGTTAGTAGCCACCAGCATGTTAGATTAGCCTGAAACTATTTCGTCAACTTATCGTCTTTTAAACTGTCAAAATGCACTTTTTCTGTTAAAAATGTAACGAATCAACTCTGAGCTGCACGGAGTCTTCTACTCCGGTCTCAAAAACGTCTTTCTAGCTATCTAAAAAAAACCTCGTCCGAACCTTTTTCAGAACCGAGCCGGTCCAGAACCGCATCTGGACCGTCTTTAAACAGAATAGAGCGTTTTCACCCAGCTCAAAACCAGCTTAGTTACGATAACAGGCGTACAAATTCAGCTTTCACAAGACATATGACATTATTTCAGCTTTCATAACATCGCCAGCGTAATACAGCGTAAACATGCAGAGCCAAGCTCTAAGCGCGCAGCTCCAGCACGCTGCGTAAACATGCAATGTTTTGACTTCAAAGCGGAGCAGCTTGAACTGCGTTCCAGCACAGCTGATAAACTGTTATTTTTCATGCCAACACGTAAAATTCAATCTTCACACGAATATACAGTCATTTATGAGCACGTAACGGGCCACCAGAATGTAGATGAACAGATGCTCAGATATATTCATCAATTAACACGGATTCCTCATTTTTCTGAACTGAATAAAACGTGCATTGAATTTAATGAAATGCAAACGTGAGACGTCATTTATATTTGACCCATCAAAATGAATGCGGTCATTTATTTACAGAATCAAAGTTTAACATCAAACATTTACATTAATTTGGCAAATTATGAAAATAACAACATA
>NC_056513.1:27719326-27757795 GCF_014905685.2 Nematolebias whitei
GCTCATGGACGGACGTCCTCACCTGTGTTCGTGGTCCCCCATGACCACAGGGGGGTGATGTTAGTCCATGCACATGACCTTCCGTCCGCAGGACATAAGGGTGACAATGCCACGCTGAAAGCATTAAAACAGATTGCTTATTGGCCTGGAATGAAAAAGGATGTCAAAGACTACATAAAAGGGTGCCTGATCTGTGGCCAGTTTCAACCATCCAGACCACTTCACAGAGCACCACTGCATAGTAGAGGCATTGCATTTCCATGGTCGGACCTCCAGATTGACTGGGTCGGACCACTCACTAAGACCTCTAGAGGAAATAAATATTTTCTCACGGTAACCTGCGCGTTTACCAAATGGGTAGAATGTCTACCAGCCCCTAATGACACAGCACAAACCACTGCTATGTTATTAATGAATCATGTATTTTCAAGGTTTGGACTTCCCCTTAGGGTGAACTCAGACCAAGGTACACACTTCACAGGTGAAGTAATGAAGGAACTGTGGAAGACGCTAGGCGTCAAAGCCAACTTCCATATTGGCTACCACCCACAGGCTTCAGGCCAGGTTGAGAGAGCAAACAGGACTGTGGTGAGTATTCTGAAAAAATACGTAGCCGCAAACCACAAGGACTGGGACGTGAAACTCCCTCTGGTCCTCATGGCCATAAGGGCCACTCCACACACGTCGACTGGCATCTCTCCTTTCGAGATGATGACAGGTCGACAAATGACTCTCCCTCTACACCTGTTGTACCAACCAGGCGATGCTGCCATGGCAACAGCCTACACTACACAACAATACATGAAAGACTTGGAAAGACACCTTAAAAACACTTTTGCTTTCGCACAGAAAAACCTGGAAAAATCAGCTGAAGGACGCAAAGCGTACTACGACCAAAAGGCCTCTCACGAGGAACTCCAAGTGGGAGACAGGGTCTGGTACTACACGTTTGCCCCCAAAACTGGGAGAAGAGAGTCCGGGACCGGAACTCTCGCCCGTAAGCTGATGCCTAGATGGACTGGACCCCATCTGATAATCGACAAAGTGTCTCCAGTTGTCTATCAGATAAAAATCAGTAAAGGCCAAAAAGAGCCAACTGTTAAATGGGTACATCGAAACCAGGTTAAACCACACAAGGCGTGCAATAACTCCTCAGGAGACAAAGATCTCACAAAATCTGACCTCGTGGGAATAAGGGTCATCCAAGCAGAAGATAACTAATGGATAATAAACTTAACCATAGTTTAAATTCACAGGACCTACCCTTGACCATTACGAAGCTAAGACCTATCTCTTTGTGTTTCCATAGGACAATGATGATACCACTCCTGGTAATCTTCACCCTCTTGGGTGCCACCCAAGCAGGGCAAGCCGAGATCGTAACCCTTGGGCCCACCTCGGGCATCGCTCTGCGGGACCAGCCGGGACTGCTCATCACAGATTGCTGCCTATACACCCGAAAGGTCTTCGTCCGCTTCGACCCCCAAACCGTGGTCCAACAACACATTAACATTAAAAATGAGTGGTTAAACAAGCCATGGTACACAGTATCCCTAGAGGGTGCTAAAGCAGAGATCCAACACGTCCTGAAGCAACTACATAAGTTCACCTACACCCAACAAGAGTTGGGTGGAACACATAGAAGGCAAAAGCGCGACATCGGCGGGCTTTTACTCGCTGCTTCCTCACTCGGATCGCTGTTTAGCCTGGGTTTGTCCGCATACAACACTGTCAGTATAACGTCCCTAAAACAACACGTGTATGAAGTAGAGAGCGAGGTCCCAAAGATCCGAGCGCAAATGGACCTTCAACTAACACAATTGACACAGGTGACTAAAACCATAAAGGATACTGTTCTAGTGCTGAATACTCACACCCAAGAAATCAAAGCCCTCGTACATGCGGTAAATGAGTTAGCCCTTAAGGTTGAAGCGGATTACGCTGTTGCCCACCTAATGGATAGGATTTTTGCTGACATGCTTAGAGATGTCAGTTCGTCGGTAGATACACTAGCCACCGGTAGGATCCCACCGTATCTAGTCTCTCTACAGATGGTGAACGACATCCTCAGCTCCGCTACGCGCGAAAGAGTCACGCAAATACAGGCTCACCTGGCTTACACTCTCGGTAGCGCAATTCCAATCTACGTCAATCACAAAACGTTTGAAATGGCGTTCATTATCAACCTACCGATAATTCCCTCAAATGGCATATATAGACTCAGGGACGTTGTTAATGTTGGCAATTGGCACGGTGAAAACCATGTTCAAATTGACACACCGAAGATGGTTGCGTACCACGACGATAACCCCTCAGTTTATCTAGCTCCAAACCTTCAGATGTGTGTTCTCACTCGGGAGATACATTATCTGTGCGCGAGTAAGCCGTTTGTGTGGAATCAAACCGCGGGCTTATGCGGGTTGACACCTATTCCGGAAAATTCTAAGTGCTCAACGACCATAACGTCTCGACACCTGGCTAAAGCTGCAAAAGCGGAAATAATTGGCTCTCGTTGGCTAGTGAACGCTCCTCAAAGAAAGGCGATCATAGCCTACGATCAACCCGGGGCAAATAGACCTTTGACGTTACCGGACAAAACAATGTGGATCAGTGTTCCCCAGGGAACAACCATACACATTGGTGATTTGACGCTCTATCACCTCGATCCGGAACAATGGGACGCGACTCTGGATGACTCAGAGTACCTGGGGAATATGTCTATAGACATAGATCCAGAGACTCTGGGAAGGATCCGTTTTGAAGGCACCCAAGTCGTCGACGTGAAACCAATAAACCGAGTTCTCAAGTCTCTCAGGTCCACAATTAAGAACCCGATCCAACCAATTAACTATGCGTGGTCAAGCGCGGACACGTTAATCATAGCCCTGCTAATGACGATAACCCTCGTATTGTGTGGGATACTCGCATCCCTGTTCCGGGGCCAAACGTCACTCCGAGTCGACGTGGATCGCCATGCAGCGCACCTCGATATGATTATGCCTCGCGTAAGCGGGTCTGCAAAGAAACCACTCACACGGGACAGCGTGACTGAAACTGACAACCAGGGTGAGGGGAAGCAGTGAAACGATGTTTCTAGATGCTTAGTCACTACTCTTGTCGGTGTTGGAACGTTGTTGAATTGATTTTGGTTGTTTCTGAGGTAGAATGAATCTTGTGTGTAAGTTAAGTTAGAGACTAAGAGGACTTTAACCATGCCAACATGCAGTTCATTCGCTAAATTGCAATCTTTGCGGAGTCAATGTATATTATTGCTACCCTAAGTACCATAATCTACATTGATCTCACAACGCTTAAGCCGAACCTACTCGAACAATTCTATTCGGGGGGATAGCTAATTCTTTTGATAAGTCTCGCCATAGACTTCCAAAACATTTATGGGGAAACCAAACACCCAATCTCAAGTCGTTCGTCTAAAAGACAACAGACATTTGATCCAAACTATATTTTGCCATGTAAAGCTAACTTAAGCCAAGTTAGAAATGGAAAAATAGTTTGGAACCCTTTTCTATAGGTATAAACCCCTGTAGTTACCCCTTTTCAGCATGCTCCACCCTTAACTGGTAGTTGTAGCTGTTCCCAACCATAATAGCTTACACACCAGGTGCATATAGTTTAAGGCCTTATGTAAAATCCCCTTCATAAGCCCACCTTAAACCACATAATTGCATGACACATTGAACCAGAACGGCACAGGCTGGACGTCGCTGGAGACGACCTTCGCTGGAGGCGACCTGCAATCCTGACGTTGGTCTCCGCTCTTCATCCAGTGGCCGCATCTTCAAGTTCAATCCAAGGGTACCCCTCTGTATGCTGATTAATCAACACTTCCAATCGTTGTGGATTTACCGTTGTGGATTATATGACTTTTTCCAGTGGATTACAGACTCTGTTTTCAAGGGGTTAAAGCATTGCTACAATGGAATTATCGAGACGATATGGAATTATAATCAACACAATGGAATTACCGAGAACATTGTGGAATTACCTTGACTTGTGTTTTCCTTGCTGGATTACTTTTGACTTTTGTTTTCCTTGCTGGATTACTTTTGACTCTTGTTTCTTTGCTGGATTACATCAAGCTTCAAGGACAATCGAAGGCGTAAGTTCATAGTTGGAATTCATCCCCATGGACAGGTGATGATTTCCAAAGGGGGGACTGTAGTGAACTTAATCTGGTGTCATGACTAAGCCTAAGGTCAAAACCCTTGACCTTAAGAACCTTGTGGGACAGGAACTGTCATTTCATTGATTTGAATCCAGAAATATAGGTTCACCCATCCTGAGACTTTCTTTCTTGAAAATTCAAGTGAAAGAACAATCTCTTTTTATTATCATTACTATTTTACAAATGTTGATAATCAAAGTGTCTTAGTTCAAACCATTTTAGATGTTGCAGTGAACTAATCAATTTTATTAACTGTGTAATGATTTTTAATTCTCATGCAAAGTTAGAATTCATGTTGAGGTCTGTTACAGATTTTTATGCATTTTCTGATTTCTGCCTTTGAATGAGCAAGTGTACGTTTCCAGGGTCAGGAGTGAAGCAGACATGCGTTGGAACAACTGTCCTGTTTATATCCTCTCAGACGTCAACAGGGGGTTTTGGCACCTGTTTCTTAAACTCGCCAAAACAAAACTCTCTCTGTCTGTGAGAACATTTCTGATCTTTCCATAACAATTCTTGCTGCATTCTAACCTTTTACGTCACAAAACACACCCCGTCTGGTCGGTTCTGGCCAATGGGAATACTCCCAGATGAACCGGGAAAACAGCTCTTTAAAATGTCGGTACTTCCTGGTCTAATCAGTTCTGTTGGAGTTCTGTTGGATACACAGTTCAACCAGTTCTGTGAGAGAAGCCCAGTTCTGGGAGCCGGGAAGATCCTGACATGACAACAGAGCTCTTCCGAGTTTCATGGGATTATAACATTTTCCACTGAGGTGAGCTGTGGGAAAACAGAATCTCGCCGCTACTCCGGACGAGTAACAGCATCCTACGGAGACGCTGAAGGGTGCGTTAAACGGAATCTCGCCTGAGACATCTCCAGGTAAAAGAGTCGATTTCACCACCTAAGTGTACTGTAAGGAGAGGCTGAAGAAAGCCCGGAGAGTGCCGTTCTGTCAACACACTCAAACCCCATCTTTTACTCCCTCTAAACTTCTTTCCCATCTTTAAACTCTTCTATCAAGTAGATATTCTTCCAGATATTTTAGAAATGTCTGTGTAAAGTGCTCATCCACATCCGTGTGGGTAGAAGATCATAATTGTACAGTTTTCATAAATGTCTGTGGTGACGCAACGGAAAAATCATGGCCGTATGTTTTTTCCTGATTGATTGCTTATGTTGTTATTTTCATAATTTGCCAAATTAATGTAAATGTTTGATGTTAAACTTTGATTCTGTAATTAAATGACCGCATTCATTTTGATGGGTCAAATATAAATGACGTCTCACGTTTGCATTTCATTAAATTCAATGCACGTTTTATTCAGTTCAGAAAAATGAGGAATCCGTGTTAATTGATGAATATATCTGAGCATCTGTTCATCTACAAAGCGGTGGAAGTGGTCTCCAGTTACAAGTACTTGGGTGTGCACCTGTGTAACATCCTCACCTGGGGAATCAACATTACCAGTCTAATCAAGAAAGCACATCAACGACTCTACTTCCCCAGGCAGCTGAGGCAAGCTAGACTAGGGAGCATAGTCCTCACCTCCTTTTATAAATTTGCAGAGGAGAGTGTCCTATGCTCCAACATTGTGTGACACGGGAGCTGGAGAGAGAAAATCTCTGCAGAGAGTGGTGAAGGCTGCACAGAGGACTGTTGAATCAGCCTCCACACCATCACAGACATTCATGTACAAGACTTAACTTTGTTGGATTTTTTACCTAGATTTTTGAGCATGAACTTTAATATTTTCTCAACAATTTTTGAGATGTTAGATTTGATACAGGTCTATAATTCACCAGAATTCCTGAATTAAGACCAGCTTTCTTAAATAAAGGTTTATTTATGGCAGCCTTAAAGTTCTGTGGGATTAAACCTTTTATTAGAGACAAATAACGCAGATATAAATTGGGGATATTAATTAGGGAAAATACCTCTTTAAATCAGTCTGTTTGGAATGGGATCTAGCAAACATGTTGTTGGTTTAGATGAAGCTATTATTTTTGATAATTCAGAGAGCTCAACAGGACAAAAAAGTCCAAACATAAATCAGGTTCTAGTGACAGTTCTGAAACTGCCTCATCTGACAGGGAATCAGAGGCAGTAGTAGAAGGATGGTTTTAATTTTCTATCTAATTGAAAAAAAAAAAAAAAAATATATATATATATATATAAAGAAACTCTTGAAGTCATCACTGTTTATAGCTGTAGGGATACATGGCTCAACAGAGATAGGACTTTTCCTTAGTCTAGTTATACTGAACACAAAACTGGAGTTTTTTCTCATCTATTAAAGATTGTTAATTTGCTGTTCTAGCTTTATGGAGAGCTTTCTTATATGTTAGCAGGGTACATCTCCAAGTTAAATAAAATTCTTCCACGTTAGTGGAGTGCCATTTTCTTTCCAGCTTCCTTCCTTTTAAGCAGAATCATTTTAAAAAGTGAAGTTTGCATTGAAGTTGTAAAATTATCAACAAGATCATCTAAGACACTGCTTTCTATTGCATTACTCTGCAAGACAGACCAAAACAACAATGGAAAATATTCTTTAACTTTAGTTACAGCGTTCTCTGATAAAAACCTACAATATTGAAATTTACTCTCAGTGACTGTGTAGTCAGTTAATGTAAACAAAGCTTATTAAAAATTATCTGACAGAATAGTAAATGGACTGTACTTATATAGGGCCTTTCTATCTTATTTCAAGATACTCAAAGTGTTTTACACTACAATCTGTGCCCTCATTTACCCATTCATACAGCACTCTACTAGATCTCTACAAAGCTAATTGAACAAATCATTCTAAAGAGACTAATCATAGCTTTAGATCACATTCATACACTGATGGGACACACATCAGAGGCAATGAAGGGTTCAGTGTCTTGCCCATGGACACTTCGGCATGTGACTGCTGGTGGATTCGAAACACCAACTTTTGCATAATGCAGAATTTTGAGAATGTATTATTAATTATTTAACCTCTATGCCATAAGTCAGAACCAGATTAAAGGTGTGATGGTGAGAATGAGTAGATATGTGGGCATTTTGGGTCAAACCAGTTGATTCTATTAAATTATTAAAGGTTATGCTTAAGCTATCACTTTCTATAGCTACATGAATATTGAAATCCCCTGTTATTATTACTTTATCAGTATTCAATAATAAATCAGACAAAAAAAATCTGAGAATAAGGGCCTGGTGGACAATATAGAGCAACTAATAAAAGTGGCTTTTCTGATTTCCATTTTGGATGGAAAAGATTGAGGGACAACAACTCATAAGAATCCTAACTAATACTTGGTTTAGCATTAATCAGTAATACTGACTGAAAGATACCAGCTACTCTTCCATCTTGACCTGTTGTTCTATAGGGACATGAAAATTTAAATAATTGGAGTGGATTTCTTTATACTAACAAAATCCTCCTGTTGTAGCCAGGTTTCTGTCAGACAGAATAAATCGATATGATGATCAGTTATCAGTTCATTAACTAACGCAGACTTAGAGGAAAGAGATCTGATGTTCAGTTATCCACGTTTAATTGTTTTATTCTTTTGTTCTGGTAAAGTAACTGTGTTTATTTAGTACGATTTTTGTATTTTATATTTTTTAGATATTTTTTGGTTTATTTAATTTGTGCCGTGGGCGAGTTGGCACTGTTTCAGTGAGGGTTTGGGTGGGGAACAGAGGAGAAGCGGCAGAGAGGTGTGTAAAAAGACATTAGGGAGCAGACAGCAGGGGAGGAGCATAATTATTCAAAGACTCGCGAACATTGCTCATTATGTTAATCCAGTGAATATTTTCAAAGCTGTTGATGCTTCTAATGAGCAATTTAACTTTACTCAAAATTTCTACAAAGCGAAGACAGATCTAAGGCCAAATGTGTGTTAAATTATCAATCACAGCTGGATGAAACACAGAGTTATCACCATTTCTGCATCTTAATCTTACTATTTTCATCTAAAAACAAACAAACTGAAATTAAGAGATTAAGTCAGGTACTACAATGTTCTTTTTTTTTTCTTATAAACTCCTGGAAGGCTCTCATGATAATCCTCATACATAAAGTTTTACAAAAAAAATGTGCACACTAGATGTATACTGTTTTTGCAGATGAAACATTCCTGTGAACATTGCAACAGGTGGACACAGTTACCTCTTGTCTGTGTCATTTTAAATTAATTCCTCAGTGATCATCTCTACATATCTGCACATGCAATTTTTTCCCACCAGCAGAATGATAGTATAAACATTTTAATGAAAGCTACACAAGTATTCTTTGTTACATACAAGTTGTTTTCAGTGAGCTGTAACTTGCTGAGAAACAAAAACACAGTTGCTGAGATCGAATAAGAGGAGGTGAGGATGAAACAGGAAGAGAAGGACAGTGTTTGAGGATGTTTTTGGTGAAGAGCTGAACGTTTGATGTCTGATGAGCTGCATCAGGGCATCTGATAATTCAGAACAAGTTTCTTATGTGTACAATTAGACTGGCTAACGTGGCTTTTCCACCTTTTAAAAAAATAATGGGCAGTAATTGTAAATGCATGAAGAATTTATGCATTTGTCATGAGTTTTCCTCCTCAGTCAGCAGATGCAAGCTGGTAACAGGGTCACGAGACATGGGCTATTACTGTACACAAAGTTATTTATTTATTTATTTGTTTACTTTACAATTGTGGCACTTTTCTAGACAGGGTGCTATTTTTGACATGATGCCTCTCCCATCCCCCCACACAACAAAACACACACCAAAAAATTAATAATAAATAAATAAAAACACAAGTAAAAAAAAATAAATCAAAATGATCACACCTCTGTTTCTGTCATCATAATTTAATTTTAAAAGCACGGTGGCACAGTTGGTAGAGCTGCCACCTCACAGTGAAAAATTTGCTGGTTCAAATCCTGGCCCGGGACATTTCTGGGTGGAGTTTGCATGTTCTCTCCGTGCATGCGTGGGTTTCCTCCGGGTACTCCGGTTTCCTCCCACAGACCAAAAACATGCATGTTAGGCTGATTGGTAACTCTAAATTGTCCCTAGGTGTGAGTGAGAGAGTGAATGGTTGTTTGTCTCGTTTGTCTCTATGTGTCCCTGTGATGGACTGGATACCTCTCCAGGGTGTCCCCTAACTCTCGCACAGTGATGGCTGGACATGGGCAGCAGTGACCCTTGCGACCCAAAAAGGAAGAAGCGAGTAAAGATAATGGATGGATGGATGGATGGATGGATAAAGTAGAAACTACAGCCACATGAGCTACAACTTTCAAACTTTTTTTTTTATAAGTGCTTACTTCTACTCATTGATCCATTGAACCTGTGAAATTGAAGGAGCATGACTAACTCCTGCTAGCAAAAGCATACGTGTTCATACCATAGACAGTATATTTTATATATACTCTACCCTGGCCATGGTTGTGTTTCCTTGGAGCAGAGTGCCACCTTGAAGTGGGTGGGGGTCATCATATCAAAAACATGTGATGTCACCATTTGCAACAAATACAGAGGAATACATGTCCTGATGCATGCTCAGTAATGGAGGTAGATAACTCTTGAAACTGTACCTGCAATCAATGTTCTTTACATATGGGGGGCAATATTATAGGCAGAAACATGGGTGTGCTATGGTGTCTCCAGTTTCTTCTATTGTTGCCAACCTGTAAATGGAGGAGGTAGAAAAAAAGAGCCTCAAGGACAGCCTAACTTTAGCTCATGGAGCGACGTCCTCACCCGTGTTCGCAGTCTCCCATGACCGAAGGGGGGTGACGCCAGTTAGGATAATGCTACCAGACGCGATAACATGATCAAATCTGACATTCAGAGTGAGTGGCGCACCGAAACGTTGTTTTCTAGTTGCTTAATCACTGCTTTTGTCAATGTTGAGACATTGTTTAACTGGTTGCTTAGTCACTGTTTTTGTCGATGTTGAGACATCGTTTAATTGGTTTTTGGTATTGTTTTTGAACACCCCAGGCAAGAATGAATTTTGTTGTGTAGTTAAGTTAGAGACTAAGAGGCCTTTGACCATGCCAACATGCAGTTCATTCGCTAAATTGCAATCTTTGCGGAGTCAATGTATATTATTGCTACCTTAAGTACCATAATCTACATTGATCTCACAACGCGTAAGCCGAACCTACTCGAACAATTCTATTCGGGGGGATAGCTAATTCTTTTTGATAAGTCTCGCCATAGACTTCCAAAACATTTATGGGGAAACCAAACACCCAATCTCAAGTCGTTCGTCTAAAAGACAACAGACATTTGAACCAAACTATATTTTGCCATGTAAAGCTAACTTAAACCAACTTAGAAATGGAAAAATAGTTTGGAACCCTTTTCTATAGGTATAAACCCCTGTAGTTACCCCTTTTCAGCATGCTCCACCCCTTAACTGGTAGTTGTAGCTGTTCCCAACCATAATAGCTTACACACCAGGTGCATATAGTTTAAGGCCTTATGTAAAATCCCCTTCATAAGCCCACCTTAAACCACATAATTGCATGACACATTGAACCAGAACGGCACAGGCTGGACGTCGCCCAGAGACGACCTTCGCTGGAGGCGACCTGCAATCCTGACGTTGGTCTCCGCTCTTCATCCAGTGGCCGCATCTTCAGTTCAATCCAAGGGTACCCCTCTGTATGCTGATTAATCAACACTTCCAATCATTGTGGATTTACCGTTGTGGATTATATGACTTTTTCCAGTGGATTACAGACTCTGTTTCCAAGGGGTTAAAGCATTGCTACAATGGAATTACCAACAACATTATGGAATTATCATCAACACAATGGAATTACCAAGAACATTGTGGAATTACCTTGACTTTGTTTTCCTTGCTGGATTACTTCTGACTTTGGTCTTCCTTGCTGGATTACATCAAGTTTAAGGACACTTGAAGGTGTAAGTTCACGGTTGGAATTCATCCCCATGGACAGGTGATGATTTCCAAAGGGGGGACTGTAGTGAACCTAACCTGATGTCAAGACTAAGCCTAAGGTCAAAACTCTTGACCTTAAGAACCTTGTGGGACAGGAACTGTCATTTCATTGATTTGAATCCAGAAATACAGGTTCACCCATCCTGAGATTTTCTTTCTTGAAAATTCAAGTGGAAGAACACTCTCTGTTCTATTATCATTACTATTTTACAAATGTTGATAATCAAAGTGCCTTAGTTCAAACCATTTTAGATGTTGCAGTGAACTAATCAATTTTATTAACTGTGTAATGATTTTTAATTCTCATGCAAAGTTAGAACTCATGTTAAAGCTGTTACAGAGTAATTATGCATTTTCTGATTTCTGTCTTTGAATGAGCAAGTGTGCGTTCCAGGGTCAGGAGTCGAAGCAGACATGCGTTGGAACAACTGTCTTGTTTATATCCTCTCAGACGTCAACAGGGGGGTTTTGGCACCTGTTTCTAAAACTCGCCAAAACAAAACTCTCTCTGTCTGTGAGAACATTTCTGATCTGTTCCATAACAATTCTTGCTGTCTTCTAACCTCTTACGTCACAAAACACACCCCGTCTGGTCGGTTCTGACCAATGGGAAGACTCCCAAATGAACCGGGAAAAGAGCTCTTTAAAAATGTCGGTACTTCCTGGTCTACCCGGTTCCGTTCGGTTCTGTGGGTCGGAGAAGTTCGGTTCTGTGAGAGTTGGGATGAGTTCAGTTCTGCGCGGAGAAGCCCAGTTCTGTTGGTTGGAGAAGTTCGGCGGCGCGGACAGTTCTGATATGTCCTAGCGCTGTGCAGTAGCTGTGGGAGCCGGGAAGACCCTGACATGACCACAGAGCTCTTCCGAGTTTCATGGGATTATAACATTTTCCACTGAGGTGAGCTTGTGTCGGACAGAATCTCGCCGCTACTCCGGACGAGTAACAGCATCCTACGGAGACGCTGAAGGGTGCGTTAAACGGAATCTCGCCTGAGACATCTCCAGGTAAAAGAGTCGATTTCACCACCTAAGTGTACTGTAAGGAAGAAGCTGAAGAAAGCCCGGAGAGTGCCGTTCTGTTCAACACTCTCCCTCAAACACCATCCTTACTCCCTTTAACTTCCTTCCCATCTTTAAACTCTTCTCTCAAGTAGAAATTCTTCCAGATATTTTAGAAATGTCTGTGTAAAGTGCTCATCCACCGCCGTGTGGATAAAAAGATCATAATTGTACAGTTTTCATAAATGTCTGTGGTGAAGCAACGGAAAAATCATGGCCGTATGATTTTTCCTGATTGATTGCTTTTGTTGTTATTTTCATAATTTGCCAAATTACTGTAAATGTTTGATGTTAAACTTTGATTCTGTAAATAAATGACCGCATTCATTTTGATGGGTCAAAGATAAATGACGTCTCACGTTTGCATTTCCTTAAATTCAATGCACGTTTTATTCAGTCCAGAAAAATGAAGAATCCGCGTTAATTGATGAATATATCTGAGCATCTGTTCATCTACAACTCTGTGGATAAATACATCAAGTTCACATGAGAAGATGTAAAAGATGGCAGGTTGGCTTTCTTGGACTGTGAGGTTTCAGTTTCTGATGGAGGGCATTTGAAAACTGATGTGAACCACAAACCCACCCACACAGACCAGTATTTGCAGTTTGACTCCCTTCACCCTCTGGAGCACAAGTTAGGAGTCATCAGAACTCTGTACCACAGAGCAGACAGCATCCCCACTAACTCAGGAGCCAGGCAGAAGGAGAAATCCCACTCAAGACAGGCTCTAGAGCAATGTGGATATCCTAACTGGGCCTTCCTGAAAGCAGAGAAGAAACCCAAACAGGACTCCAGTCAGCCATCAGGTGAAAAGGAGGAACCCAAACCTATATCCAGACCAGTGGTCATTCCATATGCTGCAGGAGTTTCAGAGAAACTGAAAGATTTATTTTCTAAACATGATGTCTCGGTGGCTTTCAAATTCCAAAATACATTACAGCAAAGACTGGTTCATCCCAAACATCAGATCCCCTGGCACAAAAAGAGTAATATTTTGTATGCCGTTAAGTGTTAGGAGGACTGTGATCATGGGGAACATCGGGGAAACAAAAACAGCCACTGGCCAAAAGGATGGTCCAGCACAGAGGAGCAACATCATCAGGCCAGGCCTCTGTTGTCTACAGTCATCTGCATGCCAGTGGTCACTCTTCACAGATGAAGATGTTCACACTTTTGATAGGAACATAAATTTGAAAGGGGAGTACAGGAAGCCATCTTTGTCAAGAGAATCTGTCCATTGCTAAACAGGGGTGGAGGCCTCCATGTTTAACTGTCACTCTCTTACAATGCTGTTAATGCAAGTATCACTTAGCCCTCTGTGAATAGCAAGCGGCCATCAGGGCACTAACAATTGGTTGTTAGACTGATTCCTAGACTGAACACTTTTGCTTGTGAACAACTTGT
This sequence comes from Nematolebias whitei, assembly GCF_014905685.2. Lineage (NCBI taxonomy): Eukaryota > Metazoa > Chordata > Actinopteri > Cyprinodontiformes > Rivulidae > Nematolebias > Nematolebias whitei. The sequence continues at coordinate 27,732,924 of NC_056513.1, forward strand.
TTGGAATACACCCACTTCATAATTTGTTCAGGGTACCAGAACTTTTTGGGAATCCATACTTAAGGGAAAAAAAACCTCCCAGAGCTTTCTCTCCCACACAAACCAACAGCAACACACTAGGGGAGAGAATGAGCAGTTGCTGAAGGATGACCCCAGGTCACGAGTCACAACTCACAGGTCTGAGCTCTCCCAGCGGTATCAGGCAGAAATTGTGTGCAGCTGGGTAGGAACAGGTGAAGAGAATCATTCCTCACCACTGGAGAAAAGGTTTCCTCAGAGCATTTAAGAACATAAAGCAGGATTCTACCACCATGCTGTGTTTTCTGAATCAGAGTCTGGACCATAGTAGAGTGGTGTTTCAAGTCCTGGCAAATCTTCTGCACACAATCACAATGTCACCTAACCTTTTCTATTAGTTATGAAATAACTAAGTAATTAGAAATAAACATTAAAATAATATATTTGAAAATAAATTGTGAATTTACCGATGTCTGAAGTGTATTTCATTTCACTAATTGCAATATTCAGTATATTTCCATGGAAATTTTAAAGAGAACAAGAATTAATGGTTGTCCGTTTCACGGATTACTTTTCCTTCTTTGCACTTGTTCTGCATATTCTTTAGTTAAGTTTTTCTTTTTCTGGAATAGCTATTGACAGTGTTCCAGGGACTTTAGTTTATAGTATACATTCATTAGAAATTATTTATTTTGACGTGTAGCTATTTTGATTAGCTATTTCTCAAAGTTCATTTCAACAGCTTCTGTTTTCCCTACGCTAGGTGAGATAGTGCCTTCATTTATTGAGTCCTTAGGCCTTACTGGCTTAAATACAGGTTTAACTATGTTTTTTTAATCTTTATCATCAATCTTTCATAAATTAGGTAAAAATGGACATAATTACTACTACTTTTGGAAGATGTAACAACTATGGTCCGTTTTGCTGCGTTAGCACTTTGTGGTGTAGTTGTTTAAATGAGACTTAATGACTGTACTACATGATGGTGCAGTGCTAGAAGATGGTTTGCCAGATGGACTTTTGGAGATCACAGGTGGTGTAGTTAAATGTGAGCTAGGGGCCGTATAAGAAGTGACTTTGCTTTTAAGGTATTTAAAACTTCAGACAGTTTTGTTGGTTAAATTGAGGTCAAGACAATCTTGGGCTATGCAGGTGGAGTTGTTAGTAGGTCAGGACCATGGACTTACATACTGAAACCAGTTGAGAGGAAAGGTTGGTCCCATTATGGCTCTGACTTCCAGGTTCCAGTCCAAGGTCCAGACTTGTACAGTCTATGGTCCTTGCCTGAAGCCTTTGTTGAATCAAATGTTTATTGTTTTTAGGAGTAGAACTCCTAACTCTTGGGGGAGTGGTGGCGCAGAGGTTAGAGAAGGTGGGCCTGTGATCGGAAGATCACCGGTTCAAGTCCCGGTACCGACAACATCAAAAATGTGGGTGGGGTAGGTGAAGCACCCACACCTGCCACCACCCTCATTCACCCCACTCTGGGCCCATAAGCAAGGCCCTTAACACCCATCTGCTCCCTAAACAGGTCTCTCTTGAAAACGAGTTCTCGTGGCTCAATGAGACTACCTGTATAAATAAAGGGTAAATTAAAAACAAAACAAAACAAAAATAACTTGTAGTAAATAAGCTTTAATTTTACACAAGACATACCAACCATGTGGACAGGGCTATTAAAAAAAACATGAAAAGGGCAATCTTTCTAAATAAAATCATTCTCATTTTCACTGTTCTCTGTTAGTGAGGTTAATAAACTGTTAAAACTTCTGGAATCTAGAAAATCTGAAGGCCCTGATGACCTCCTTCCTTATTTCTTAATAATTTCTTATTAGATAATAATTAGATAATAATTTCTTATTTTTGACACTGTGTACCAGGACATATGACATAAGTTCTAAGACACTGGTTTCTCAGATCACACGATCAGTTGGTTTTCTAATTATCTCTGAGATCGGAGGCAGTGTGTTCAACACAATGGTACTTCTAGTTATTTGACTGTCAATAATGGTGTGCCACAAGGCTCAGTCTTAGGACCCACTCTCTTTACAATCTACATAAGTAATGTAGGTCAGAACATTCCTAAAGCATCCTTGCATTTCTATGCTGACTATAAGGTTTATTGTCGTGCTAAAACAGTTGCTAAGGTTTTCTAGCTTTTTCAGTCTGCATTCGTCATTATTCAGTTTGATTTGTTCCATCTCAAACTGGTGCTCAATGCTGATAAAACCAAAGGGATGTTGTTTTAAAACAGAAAGTTGGTACCAGCAGTCCTTCCTTCTATCTTATCTATGAATGGCATTCCTATTGAGTTTGTTGAGTCTTACAAATACTTGAGAATCTTGGTCGATGCACATCTATCTTTTAAGCCTCATGTTGAAATCTTGATAACAAAATGGAAATTAAAATTGGGTTTCTTTTTCAGAACTAGATATGTTTAACTCTGAATGCTAGGAAACGCCTTGTAACACTACCTTCCTTTTGGCTATTGACTATGGTGACATTATTTGCATGAATGCACCTACAACCACCTTGCAGATGTTGGACGCTGTCTATCACGGTGCACTAAGATTCATAACTGGCTGTAACTATCATACCCACCACTCCACTCTGTATTCATTGGTCAATTGGTCATCATTAGCTTCACACAGACTCTCACACTGGTACATTTTCATCTTTAAATAACTTCTTGGTCTGCTGCTGTGTTATGTGTTATCATCATTGTACGTTTCCATACAATGGCAAAATTGGTTCTCTGCATTTAACCCATCGCATCTGGGATACACTCAGGTGGAGCAGTGGGCAGCTATTGAAAGTGCCCAGGGAGCAGTTGGGGATGGGGTGTCTCTTCCTACATGTCACGTCATCAGTGCAGCTACAGCGTGCACTCTCAATACATCATTACCTGCAGCATCCCCTCAGTGCAGACTGAATTGGCAAAAGGGCCATCTCTTACTCCACTCCCGTTTCCTGAAAAACCTTGCAAAAAGATCTGAAGCTGTTAACTTTGACCTTTCTAAGGGATTTTAAACAATTAAGTTCAATGCAAAAATCAACACTGACGTGTTCCTGTTTTTAGTATTTTATCCCATTTCAAAATGTAGCTTGTTTTGATTTTTGTTTTATATCACTACTTTTATTTACTTTTCATTTTATATGCTTTTTATGAGTGTATTGTTGTGTGTACCTCATCTGTGTGCTTTTTTAAAAACAGGTCTCTCTTGAAAATGAATCCTCGTGACTCAATGAAACTAACCTGTATAAATAAATGTTGAATGAATGAAAAAAGTTGATTGTTTATATAAGCCCTCATTAAAATGAGTATGACAAATGAACGGTCGTTTGCTTTTTCATGTGTACAGAATCGCATTATAAAAACGTAATCTACCTGTGTACACTTTTTTTCTGACAGGATGTACTTGTACCATCAGTAAAGGATGAAAAGCCTGAATAGCTTTGTATTTGCATATTGTATGTGGAGAGGGGGTGGTTGGTACCAGTGGAAGCATGTGTAGAGGTAAAGAATAATTGAATATTGACCATTAAATCTGAAGAGTACTTCTGCTTGAAATGCCCATCTTTACTTTAAAACCAGAGAGATACATGGCAAATGCAGCTTGTGAGGTTTTCTTGCTCTTCTTACAACTCACATTGACTCATTCTTTGTTTCTTTCTGATTCACAGAACAGCCCATCTCCAATATCCTGTTGGCCTCCTGCCACAGACGATGAGAAGGAGCAAGTGGTAGAAAAAAAATGAAAAAACAGCTTAAACTATCATAAGTCTAAATGAACCCATTATCATTATTCTCACATGGAGCTTTTCCTTTTTGTCATCTCACTGCGCTCCGGGGGTGAGGTTCAAAGCTGCTCTTCTGGTCATCTTTTTTAGCTTGTGAGCCATCAAACCGAGCAGAACGAAAGAAGAGCTGGAACAGAGGAAGCGAAAACAATGATCATAATGAGATCAATCATAACAAAGGTCTAGAGAGCAACAATGCAATTTCTCAGGAGTTCAGGCTTTGGTGAGAAAAATCCTCAATATTGAAACAAAGAAACAGTGATTAGCAGTTTTTTCATCATTTCTAGTTAGCTGCCCATGTTCAAAGCAATTCCCAGCTCGGGATTCTACATAATTTATGGGAAGCCATGAATTAAACATGGACACTTGCTGCACTGATGGGAATTCAGAAATATTTCTGACACTTGTTTTTACAAGTTATTTGCTTAATGTACAGGCTATATATTGAGGGGATTTTAACCAGCTGAGTGATAAACCGTTGCAGATTTTCTTTAATGTGTTTCATTTTTAACACTAATACTCAGTGGTCTTTTGCCTTTGTCCATCGTGTTTCAGCACCTCTCTTGTATTTCATTTCTCGTCTGGTATTTGTCATCGTTTTCATCATGTAACCTTTCCTTTAACCATCCTTTCTTTCCTTTAACCATCCTTTCTTTCCTTTAAGCATCCTTTTGGTTGCTGCTTCAGCAGGTGGAGCCACAACCTGCCACAGATCGCTGGTCCTCCACTTGTCCACCTTGTCTAGGAATGCATGTCTTTAAGGCTGACAAGAGCTGCCCACAACAGTACTATTTCAAAAAACAAACTGCTGCTCTACTTTCTTCATATTAAAAGTACTGACAGTCCACTTGATGCCTGGTTGTACTCACCACATGTCTGCAGTTGCTATAATCCATCAGATTAGGTCAATTAAAGCTGAATTCTTCTCCCCTTTAGTTTCATGCATTGTATTCAAGCTGCAGCCTACATGCTGCAAACAGGACATTTTGATTTCAGGTTTTTGATTGCAAATATTTCCAAAACTATGTTCACAACACTCACTTAGACGGTCAATTTATTTCAATTCAGTTTATTTATATTGCACCAAATCACAACAAAATGCATTTCAATGCACTATACGCTATACAACTTGTGTCCAAATCACCAATTCTAATAAAAATCCAGATTTGAATCTAATACAAGTCAGTTATTTTACAGTACATTCCCATATAATGCATTCAAAAATGGCACAAGTTCTAACTGACCTTAGCAATCAAAAATAATTATAACCCAATATATTTTACAGATGTAAGACAAATGTCTTTGCAGTACATGCAAAATTCACTATCATACATAAAGAGTAAATTTAACAAAAAATACCTATTCAACAAAAATATATAATAAAAACCCATTCATGATATATTGAAATAATAATAATCAAAAATAATATAAAGTATAAAGTGATAGCCTTGTAATTTGGTCTTTAACTTTCATTTCTTCAGAATCCTTCTTTAAGGACAGGCTGCAGCGCTGTACGCCTCACAGTTTGTCTTGTACAATAAGAAGCTAAACAAAGCCTTAGAAATGGAAGACAGTAATATCCCTGGATAAAAGCTCCTAATCTGGGATCTTTAAACGAGGAACAAGGGTCTGTGTATATGATCCGACTGTCTCCGTCTCCTCCTGCTGATTCACTGACAGATGTCTTCCTCGCAGGCGTCATGATGAGCCTCTCCGTGTCGTCCTCATATTTTTTACATTTTAGTGGCTGAGTCTGATCTTTAGCTGCCACTCCCATCTATTTGCAGGTCCTTCCATTGCCCTGATTGGCAGGTAATAACCAGCCATGTGACGGGAGGCTATTCTAAGAGTTGAGAGGTCACAGAGGTGGTTTTAGGTGCACAGTTTCATGAAGGGACCAAACTTTTTGGATTGTTTTTCCTTTTTATGAGACAGTTGGTGGTAAAGGCACAGAGCTTTCAGTGTGAGACTTCTGCATGAGCCCAGTGCTGCTGCAGCTGCTGCCGTCCTCATCTTCTCAAGTCGTCTTTGATTGTGTGACTTGAAGCAAGTCGAGAAAAAGCTCGTTTTCCCCCCCATCTCAGACATTGTTATTACATTTGATAGGTTGGTAATTGCTCTGACTCTACTTGTCAACATTTTTTTGTTAGAAAAATACAGGAAAACAAACCAAACAAGACAAAAACCTAAGCTCAAATGGAACATGTTAAAGATTAGGTATAGATCGATGTAAGTGACAGTTATGGCTCACAAATAAACCCACTGGTGTTGCCTTTCCTTGTGAAGAGGATAGGCAGGAAGTTTAAAACTATAGATGTTGGACTGTCACAAACAGGAGGAGTCTTTGAAATAGAGCTTTAAACTTCACCGGTGAGTTTTATGACTGATCAGGTTCAAGGAATCTGTGGTGTTTGTGTTGATGCCAGCAGGCATCAGGCAATTCCTCAGCAGGAATGATAATTAACAGCCTTTGTATATTGTTGTGACTTCATGAAATCCTTACGTGGTCCTGAGGTGTAAATAAACATTTGAAAAAAAAACAGAATTACATTTGGAAAAAAACAACAAAACTAACAAAAACACAACATTTGGAGAAAAAAAAACAACAAAAAAACAGAATTTTATTTGATAAAAATGGAATTACATTTGAAAAAAATGGAATTACATTAAAAAAAAGTATTACATTTGAAAAAAACGGGATTACATTTGAAAAAAACGGAATCATTCAAAAATTATATAATTTCCACTTTTTCTAATGTAATTCTGTTATTTCAAATGTTTAGGGCCACCGTAGATCCTTGATGGTCCTCATGTATTTGGTTTTATAAATATTTCAAAGACTACTATAATATTACACAATAACACCATCAATATAAGGGCGAAACAAGTGGAAGTTTATCATAAAATATGCAATTACCATTCATGTCTTTCCTCTGAAGACTGATGTCTCAGTGTCTCTATGCGTCCATAATATCACAGACTGTTCCTCCTAGCCTTTGTTATCTTCCTAAATGGAGTAATTGTTGTCTGTGTGATCTGGTCATGTTCCTGCTGTCTGCTACCCCTCATTTATTATGTTCATTGAATTAAAACAGCTTCCTGCAGCTACATTTAGTGTTCAAAGACCTATTAGCCACTCACTTAGCAATACCTTTTGTGCTGTATGCTATAAAAGCAAACAAGACAAGAGCAACAAATGAGCTCGGTAGTGGCCTGTTGTTACTATTCTAAACAGTCACTTCATTTTCATATCGTTGTTTGATACTTCAATATTTAAAATTTACATTTACCGTACACTCTTAGTATGTAAATTCTGGACACAACCTACTTAAAAAAAAGACAGCTGATTTTCAAAACAAGAAATAATCCCCAAAAAAACAAACAACAAAAAAAATCCTTTTGTTTAAGTCAATTGAAATGCTTGTCTCATTGAGGTGATGGTAAAAAAAAAAAAAAAAAAAAGAACAAGTTACATCTCTTCGTTTTACTCAGAACATTGTTATTACACACTTTAACCTTGGTTGCATAAGACGGAGTGGCCTTTATTTAGCTTACGAAGGCTCTCATTTGAGGTGCAGCATAAATGATGCAGGGCACTGAATGACGCACGTAGACACAAAAGAAGTGGAAATGTTTCCCTCTGCGAGGATGAACTGTCGCCAACACGATGGCAACATGTTGTCACAGACTGAGTCATCTTCCTCAGTCTGTGAGGGAACATCTGCACTTTCTAAGAAAGTAGATCTACACGCTTTTTTGGAGCTCATGTGCTTAATCAGACTTTCATTGCTTGATGCTGAACTGCGAGGGTGGAAGATAAGGTTTTCGCTTATGACTGTTTATGTGTTCATTTGTCTGATTGTTACCAAAATATCTTATTAACCCCTTGACAGAGTTTAATCAAACTACTAAAAAACAAAAAAAACAAAAAAAAAAAACCAAATCTAACATAGGATTGTTATCTTAAACATAGACAATCATAGGATTGTCATTAACATTTCCTTTATTTTTTTTAGGTTGTCCAATTAAAACAATTAAAATATAACTGATTAAGGTTTTGATCTAACACAATTTAAAATGGCTGTCACCAAAAACTTATGGGGCACTATTTGGAAAGTTACACAGTCAAAAATTAACAGCAATATTTTGTTTTTTTTAGTCTTTCATATGAAATTTTTTTTTTCAGTCATATAGTTATTTATACATTTATAAATGTCATAGTTCTGAACTAAATATTTAATTTACAAGCTAAATATTTAGTTTACAAACTAAATACTTAAATTGCAAGTTAAATATTTAGTTAGTAAACTAAACATTTAGGTGTAAAGTAAATATTTAATTTCAAAGGTAAATATTTATTGTTCAAGCTAAATATTTAATTTCCAAACTAAACATTTAATTTCTAAGCTAACCATTAATTCCTAAACTAAATATTTAATTTTCTAACTAATTAATTAGCTCAGGCCTAAATATTTAGCTAGCAAGTTAAATATGTAGGTCCAAGCTCAATATTTAGTTATCAAATTAAACATTTATTTTAGAAATGAAAAGTTTTGTTTGGAAATAAATATTTAGGTCTGAGCTAAATATTTAGTTAGCAAATTAAATATTTATCTTGGCAATTAAATGTTTAGTTTAGAAAATAAATATTTAGGTTCAAACTAAATGTTCAGTTATCAAACTAAAAAAATTGTTTAGGAATTAAATGTTTAGCTTAGCAATTAAATATTTAACTTGTAAATTAAATATTTAGTTTGGAACTATGACAGTTATAAATGTATGAATGACATAGTGAAAATATGACAGACATATTTTTTTCCTATGAAAGGCCAAATAAACCAAAATATTAGTTAATTTTTGACTGTGTAACTTTACAAACAGCACCCCATACAGACCTTAAAAACACAAACCTTTCTATAGTTATGAATAATGTATTCATTCAACCTTTATTCATACAGGTTAATGTATTGACTGTAGTTGAAGCTGAGAGTTATTCACAGCACATACTTTGAACATGATATTTCACAATTACAAACACGATTGCACAAATTATTTACAAGGTTTGACCAAAACATCTAAAACTCTGGTATGAAAGGTACAGAAACGAACAGTTCATGAGGGTGTGGTGAGAGTCAAGTCACTTCCACAGGCAAACACCACAGAACGTTCTGGAAACTGCTGACTGCTCTCAGCTGCAACCACACCACCATGCAAAGCCATCATTTACCAACAAGACGGTGGCTTTTGCACCAGCTAACCCTAATTTTTACTCCCCCACACATGCTGACAGAGCTTTTATCATCTAAAAATTACAGTAATCTTCATTTTCGTCCCTCCATTTGTTGGCAATACTAGCCTTCAAATTCTCTGTCTCCGGCCTCGTGATGCATCTGCACACAGACATAAATGGATGTGGTCTTCATCAGAAAGCACCCTGTGTTCTGATTGATATGCACCAAGTATCCTCGTATACGTAAGCTACTACCGTTGCTTCCACACTGGAGGAGGGGAAAAACAACAGTGGCAGGCACAGAGCTACAGATGAAAAGCCCCTAGCTTACTCTGTGATCCTGCTTCTCTGTTGAGCCTTGGAAAATCTGAGCAGAGCTGCACTCGGAGCTAAACAGACCAACGGATGCAAGTTGTTATACTAATGAAAACAAGCCTGATTTTTTTTTTGTTGCTGTTCAAAACACAAGTCTCTCTTTGATTGCACTGCCACAAAATATTAGACTTAAAAATGTGAAGATATATCCATCTGTTGTGATTGTAATTAATTTGAGTGTTTGAGTTGCAGCCAAACTGAAATGTGTCTTAAGAAATCCAAGTTAAAGAAAGAATGTAGTGTTCATTTCAAACCAGTTATAGGGTGACTTTAAGTGTTCTGCTCCAGTGGTTCTGAATCAGTATAACAATAAATGGTGTTTGTCCTCTATGTGTCACGATCAGTGCCGGCTTTAGCCAGTTTGGCTCCCTAGCTAAGACTTGAGGAGGTGCCCCCTCTACAGTTTTATAAATCTCATTGCCAATTTACATACGCTCACTAAATTAATTAGCTTTATCTTTACTGTTACCTTTATTTTTTAGTAACCAGATGAAAATTAAAATGAATGAAAACAGTTAACAACATGTGCTGAATTTGACACAGAATATCAACAACCTACATGATACGTGCCAACGATGCTGATGGCAAAGAGGGACACCTATACATATGAACAAGTGAAGCAATAGGGTGGTCCGGGAACATGCCCATCAGAATAATGATAAGAAATTACTCAAAACGATGCCTTTTCCAGCCCATTGACGAGCATTTTAGTGGATTCTTAGGTTTAATAAAACAACATGACATCAGTATATTGTGAAGGTAGAAACTGATAACTAGCCATGGCAGCATGTACAGTCTAAGTAGTGGGGGAGGAGAAGAGCGAGCTGGGAAAATACTATACTACGTTAAAAAAGCTGCATGTTATTAATAGTAGTAGTATTTAATATGCTTTGCTATGCAGCTAAATAAAGGAGTTTGGATTTGTTTTATTTAAAAAAAATGAAAGTTTCAAGTACAAGGATCCAAATCTACAGAAAACAAAACAATCACAAAGGAAAAATCAAAGAACTAAAAAGGAGTGACCAAAAATACACAGATCCTTACACCATGCAATATGTATGTCCACTGTCATATTTAAACACATACATGCTTTTCTTGTTTCTAGAGATGTGACAATCCCAAACAATCCAAAACTTTTGAACGGCTCTTTAAAACAAACAATGAGAACTGAGTAGCAGAAAAGTAGAGCAGTTCCTTTTTATTTTTCCATTGTGTGATTTCCTCATGTTTTCTTTCTCAGATGCAGATACAATAATCTCCTCTCTACAGGCACGTACAAATATATGCATATCCAAAAAGGCAACTTGAGGAAAGTTTTTGTTAATGTTGGTTAAGTTTCAAAGTTAAAATTAAATCCTGCTAACACAAAACATGTTTTTTATTCCTAGCTTTAAAGTAGATATTAAAGTGGTTAAATGGCTTCAAGCATCTGCTAAGTTCATGGCAAAAACCAACACAGCCATGTTCCTGCTTTTAGAATTTTACATCGCTTTATAATGTATTTTGTTTCATTTTTTTAATACAAATTTCTTTTATTTTTCAATTCATATGTTTTTTTATGATTGTCTACTGTTGCACTGATAAATATCCCCTGGAGGGTAAACTATATCTTGGCTGCAAGTATTCAATCAAGCTGCAAAATCTTTCATTTTCTACAACTGATGGTGGTTGGTCATTAATTACAATGAAGTTTAGCAACTTCTCGGTAATCCCTTTAGCTTTCACGTTGTCCAGTGGAAGTTTACCTTGCTGCTGGAACAACTCCAGAAGGGATTTCTGCTGGCTCCTTTCATCTTTCCCCCACCTGGCTAAACAATCCTCGTACATTTAATGTGTTGCTTTTTCAAATGTTTGATTAAGTTTGTTGTATTGTATGTCGCGACGGAGCTCCCTCCTCTCAGTCGGCTCTGCAGACATTGCACGTTGCTGTCTTGTTTTGTGGTGTTTCGAGTATAAAATACTTCCACACTGCGAACATGCTGCAATGAAAAGTTGGTCAGCTATTAGCCACGCTGCTGTTGCACAGTCCTCACATATTTACTCACGTTGTAGCTGGCTGCAAACTATGAAATGGATTTCCTGAATGTGAGGCGGATCTTATTACTCTGGGTTTCATGAGACACGCCTCCGTTCAGGAAATCCATTCCATAGTTTGAAGCCAACTTATAGAGCAGCAGGCAGGGAATCACATGTGGAGATGTTTCAGTAGACACAGGCATGCATCAAGGATTGGAAATCTCCAATACATAATTTATGCTGGTATCAGAATCTGATACCGGATCGGCCCCATCCCTAACAGGAACCCTTAAAAAATTAAGATTGGTGATGTTTTTATACGTCAGGAATTAATTTTGATCTTGAATCAGTTGGCTTCGTTCCTTCCTTAGATAGATAACTTTACTAACTGGCATTTATAATGTATGTGAATGATTTAGTTCAGTGCCCTGAGACGACTTCTGTTGTGACTTGGCACTATAAAAATAAACTGAATTGAATTGAATCACTTGGGTTAGCCATTAGCTCATCAATCCTATCAGAGTTAATTCTCCAAACTGGGTTGTTTAAAGCGCCATCTACAACAAGTAAGTTATTAACTGTTCATAATATAGTAAATATTAATTCAATAGAAGTCCAGCTAACATCTGAACTGTTGCTTTAAACCTTTGTGCTGCATCCTCTTTACTATGACAACCCCAACTATTATGTGCTCATTACACAACGACGAAAGAGGGTTTGGCAGCTCACACAAACCAAAGCACATACGTGCATTGTAGGCTTGATCAACAACACCAAAACATCTCCTTAATTAAAATCATTACGTTAACAAATTCACTGTTAACAGCTCTAATTAATTATGTGCACAGCTAATGTCTCAAATGATGGAAGGTGGGGTTGAAGGATGACAGAAAAGATGGATTGTGTAGCTGAAAGCAAGGAAGAACAGATGGGAGTTCTCTCTGCTCATTTTGCTGCGTCAGTTTGTGTTCAGTCTCCCGCCCAGACCACTAAACTACTGTAATGCTGCTCCAGTGTCAGCGGCCTGGCAGCTGATGGGAACAACTTTGTTTAGAGAAACAAATGAATGTGTCCGAGCTGCTGTGTGAGCCATCTGTTGGCAGAGACCCACTTTCAGTGACAGCCATAACAAAGACAAAAAGGCCTGCTACCATGGCCCTGCAGCATTACAAATTTTATTTTTGACAAAAAGTAGCACACGCATGCATACGCACCTGCATAATCATGTTTCTGCAATAAATAAGAGTGTTTGTGGTACTGCAGTGAATACTCACATCCTGCAGTATTTTCACATGTTTACTGTTAGAGTTCAGTCACAAAGTGAAATACAATCAGTCTATTTAAAAAAAAACAAAAAAACATTTTATTTGTAATTAATGATGTGCCCCCTTTTTGGTTGGACGTGAGAGCCCAAAGATGCTGTGCACTTTATATGAGTTTTTAGATGTGTAGTGGACTAGGCCTGATGTCAAAACTGACCAGATGGACAGAAACTGTCATTTCATTGATTTGAATCCAGAAATACAGTTTGACCCATCCTGAGACTTTCTTTCTTGAATTAATCAAGTGGAAAAGACAATTCTCTATGATCATTACTATTTTACAAATGTTTTGATAATCAAATTGTGTTAGTTCAAACAATGTTTACATGTTGAAGTGAACTACTCATTTATTATTTACTAAAACAGTGTAATGATTTTTATTCCTCAATTCAAAGTGAAATCAAGTTAGAATACGTTACAGAGTAATGATTCAATTTTTGATCGTCTGCTTTGAAGGGAGCAAATTTGTAAGTGTGTTAGAGTTCAGGTTTCGGTCAACTAAAAAGTTTACTGAAAAGAAATGTCATGTTTAACTTTTACAGCCAGATACCTGAGTAGAGACGCCACTAAGACTGGTTTTCTCCAACAATCTTTCTGTCTGTTCTTAAACAATCTTAATCTCTATCCTTGACTTTCCATAACACCTTACATCACAAACCACACCTCTGTTGGGGTCCATCGACCAATCAGAGGCTCTCAAACGAACCGGAAGTAGAGCCCATTTAAATATCGGCACTTCCTAGTTCAACAGAGAGCAGAAGAGTTCAGGAGTTTTGGAATCCAGAATACAGAGAGTTTGGGAGTTCCTGAATGCAAAACGCAGGCATTCATGGATGCTGCTAAACCAAACAAGCTGAACCAGAGACGATTTTGGGAATTATAACTTCTGTTTGGATAACCTCGCACGGCTCTCGAGGTATTTAGCTGTTCTCACTGAGACGCTGAACAGTGGTTGGAAGTGAGACTCCACGCCGGAACTGATCTATCTTCAGAAAAGGTAAAAGTCGACCTTCACCAAAAGTGTACTGTTGGGACAAGCTGATTTCCGAAGGAGCGTGCACGTTCTGGTTAAAACAGACAAATTCCCTCACACATCTCTCTGTAAGATAAATCTCAATTTTCCATCTTTAAACTCTCCTTTCCGCTAGAAAATTAATCCAGATGTTTTCATTAATGTCTGTGGTGAAGCAACGGAAAATCATGGCCGTATGGTTTTCCTGGTTGTAAAACTGATTAATTATGTTGTTGTTTTCATATTCTGCCAAATTAATGTAAATGTGTGATGTGTTAAACTTGATTCTGTTAATAAATGACCCACTCGCTTGGTGAGTCAAAGATAATTAACGTCTCACGTCCACATTTCTGTTAAATTCAAAGCACGACATCATCCAGTCCAGAAAGATGAGTGAACCCGTTTAATGTATGAATATATCTCAGGGTATGTCATACTACAGATGTAAATCTAAAACATCAGCTTGTAGGGTCCTGTGTTTTCTCTGTCACACTCACTCTCTCCACAGCTCTCAATAATAATATTAATATCACTGTAATGCCACTTTTATGTGCTGCTGATCATTTCATGCTGCTGTGTTCATTCGCACTCATCTACTCACACAGACTCATGTTCGTGCTGCTGTTGTTCGGCGTATTGTTTTGCACTATTATAATGTTTAGCATGTTAGTTATTCAATTACTACCATACCACTTTATAAAGCACTTAAAACAGCGACAAGGCCAACCAAAGTGCTGTACAGACAGAACAACAGGAACACACAAAGCAAAATACAAAATGAAGTAAATCAGAATATAGACATAAAAACGATGCAGATAATGACGACAAACCAGTGTGGAGCATACAGGATCAAAACACAGATCATCTGGTGTTGAAAGCTACTGAATAGTAGTGGGTTTTTAAACTTGACTTGGACTTGACTTGGACTTGAAAACCGAGAGGGAGGGGGCCTGTTTGACAAGCAGAGGTAACTCGTTCCAGAGTCTTGGTCCTGCTACAGAGTCACCTCAGAGTCGCCCTGTCACCTCTGCGCTTAAGACGAGTTCCTGGAACTGTGAGGAGCAACTGGTCCGCTAACCTCAGGAAACGTGGTGGGACATACGGTTGTAGCAGATCAGAGAGATGGGGGTGGGGGGACTGTTCAGTGATTTGTAGACATACATCAGTATTTTGAACTGGATTCGAAAGTGAACCGGTAACCAGTGCAGTGAGGCCAAAACTGGAGTAATGTGCACTCTTTTGCCTGTACTGGTTAAAAATCGGGCTGCTGCATTCTGGACCAGTTGTAGTCGTGTAATGAAGGTCTGACTGATACCAAACAGAAGCGAATTGCAGTAATCAAGCCTAGATGTAATGAATGCGTGTATTACTGTCTCCAGGTTATTTTTGGACAATATGAGCTTCAGTTTAGACAGCCGCCTCAGTTGGAAGAAACTTTACATGATTGTTAAGTTTCAGGGAAGGGTCCATTATCACGCCCAGATTAGTGACTCTTTGTTTTTCTGACAGGGTTAGAGCGGAGAGGTCGATGCAGTGGTTTGTGATTGTGTCGTTGGGAGGGAACAACATGACTTCAGACTTCTTTTCATTGAAACTTAAGAAATTTAAAGCCATCCAATCCCTGATGTCAGCCAGGCAGTTGAGCAGTGGTTGAATAGAGCATGTGCCATTGTGTCTTAAGGGGAAGTAAATTTGACAGTCATCGGCGTAGAAGTGGAAGGGCATGTTGTGTTTCCGGAAAATAGCACCAAGCGGCAGCAGGTATAAAGAGAATAGGAGGGGACCCAGGATGGACCCCTGCGGAACCCCCATTTAAGCTTTGCCGCTGCAGAATTAAAATCCTTGATGGAGACACAAAAGGATCTGTCAGCGAGGTAAGATCTGAACCAATTGAGGGCTGACCCTGTGATGCCCACCCACTGCTCCAACCTAGCAGGATCTCATATTATTGAGCATGGACTTTGTTGTTTAGCGTATTAGTTTATATTTTTGATCCTTACTACAGTTTCTTTTTACAATTTATACTTTTGCTGTTGTTGGATATAACTAAGACCCTGTGTACACAATTTCGTTCCACCTCATGCACCACATGTGGTGAGAATGATGAAACTTACTTGGGGTCATCATTAATACAAACATGGTACAGCCTCCAAAGTGCAAATTAAAGAATTTTTAATGGAACATTAAAAAAAAACAAAAAACTGTTGGCTGCACAGAAAACCATCAATACTAAAAGGATAATACTAAACATAAAAGACAATTAAAAACTAACAAAAATAAAAACAATGAATTTAATAAAGAACAACTGTTTAATAACAAGAATTTCAACAAGACGTAAAAACATGAACAACAGTCAACTTCCATGCTGCATAAAAAAGCTAGTGAGTATAAATGTTTAAAGATGGGACTTAAAATCTTTGACGCCTGTCAAATATGAAAGGTCAGCTGGTTCTGCAGTTTAAGACCTACATCTGAAAAGATGTGATCACCTTTGTGGACCAGCCTGGACCTCAGGACAACCAGAAACAATCATTAGATCTAAGGGATGTGGAGAAAAGGTCCTCATGTGGTCAGACAGGAGCCTGCTCATTCAGGGCTTTACAGGTCATCAATAAAACTTTAAAATTAATTATAAAATAAACAACAATCCTATGAAGCACCTGATATGTTCATGCTATTTTATTTGTATTAAAAGACGAGTTTCAGCGTTTTTAACCAGAGTCTGGCCTGACTGGCATACAGAGCACAGTATTCCAGTTGGGATATAATAAAAGAGTGAATTACTTTTCAAAGTCATTGAAGGATAAAAATGATTTCACTTTAAATAAAAGCCTCATTTTTACAAATGATCCTTTTACCACAGAACGATTCTGTTTTTCTAGGTTAAAATCCGAATCAAATATCACCCCAAAAATCTTCATGGGAAATTTTATAAAGGGCTTCAAGCTACCCAGATAGATCGAAGAAGCACTGTGGTTTCTACTGGGATCAAAAATAATACCTTTAG
The DNA here is from genome assembly GCF_014905685.2 of Nematolebias whitei. NCBI lineage: Eukaryota > Metazoa > Chordata > Actinopteri > Cyprinodontiformes > Rivulidae > Nematolebias > Nematolebias whitei. Next base: position 27,749,705 of record NC_056513.1, read on the forward strand.
TTTCATTCTCAATGAAATTTAGGAAGTTTGAAGTCTTCTTTTTGTTCCTCTGGACTTTTGTAGCCTGAACACCTCCCTGAAACGGTAACTTCTTTACGTTTTCTGTTACGGCGAATCTCATCTGTATTCTTCATCTGAACTAGATAACTGCAAATAGACTCCTGCTAAAGGACACAGAGTCATCGTTGTGTTTGCCATTTAATGCTGATCATCCAGTCAGGCCATGCAAGGCATCCCAGCCCCCCACCTGACACCTGAAGTAGACATGGGTCCAAATCAGCTCTGCACAAACAGGCAGCTGCAATCAATAGGCAACACAAACACACAACAGTTGTGTTCCTCTGTAGCTTTTATCTATTTTTCTAAAGCATTTGGCAGCTAAATAACCTTTTAGCAGGCCCAGGCAGGCGAGACAGATGACTCTTCTAAATGAGTCTTCTGCTGACGCTGGGCTTTAAATCAATGCTGGTGGCAGGCATTGAAATGAAGGCCCTGCAGCATTTGCTCATAGTTCATACCTCAAGATTGCTGCAAGAGTAGGCGATTCCGCTCTTCATGCATAAATATTTTATCGCCTTAGACGGTCTTTCCTATGAGAGAAAATAGTTTGGCTATGACCAAACGTACAAATGAACCCCGGCAATGTTCTTCACGATTATCATGTCCCGGGCAGCACGGTGGCGCAACTGGTAGAGCTGCTGCCTCTCAGCGAACAGGTCCCTGGTTCAAACCCCGGTCCAGGTGCCTTCTGGGTGGAGTTTGCATGTTCCCTCCGTGCATGCGTGGGTTTTCTCCGGGTACTCCGGTTTCCTCCCACAGACCAAAAACATGCATGTTAGGCTGATTGGTAACTCTAAATTGTCCCTAGGTGTGAGTGAGAGAGTGAATGGTTGTTTGTCTCGTTTGTCTCCATGTGTCCCTGTGATGGACTTGCGACCCGTCCAGGGTGTACCCCGCCCCTCGCACAGTGATTGCTGGACATGGGCACCAGCGACCCCCGTGACCCAAAATGGAATAAACGGGTAAAGATAATGGATGGATTATCATGTCCCTGCTGGAGCTGTTTGAGGAAGGACACTGTAGTTGTTTAACGCCCTGATTGTGTCAGAATAAATCTATTTACTTCAAATGCAGGCTATGATTCTGAGTTCTGTTTGTTTTGGTTAATTGAAGAATTGTCCTATTACATCTAAATTCCTGTTTGCTGCTACTTACACTTAATAATTTGTGTACACTCTTAGGTAAAAGTTTGGACTCATTTACTCATTCATCTCTGACAAAAGCTCGTTGGAGCTTTAGTGGAAGATTCAATAGTAGGAAATTAAAACATCTCAGAAATACATCAGAAACAGCTTTGATTCATTTGTAACTTTAACAGATAGATCAGCTCTTTTAATAGGGAGGTGTGTGTGTGATAGTTATTTTTTATATTCATTCATTGAACCTTTATACAGGTTAGTTCCCATTGAGCCTCTGGGACACGTTTACAACAGAGACCTGTTACACACAACATACAGAGTAGATGATGAAAAGAGAACACGAAGGTGGAGGAAGTAAAAAAAAATCATGTCTCACACCATGTCCTGGCCGGGGCAAAGTGTAATAGATGCAAAAAAAAAAAAGAAGACCTTGGACATAAACAGCAACATAGAATGACATCATAATACATTTATGCATAGAAGGTCAACAAAGGTGGTGAGTTATCCATAGACATTCCAGAAAGTTCCACAGTTCTCATATGATGTATATACTTATTTTAGTTAGGTCTGAAAGTTTCCTTTTTATAAATTGAATTAAATTTCGACCAGACATAAGCTAACAGCTAATCCAGTGACGGGCTATAGACATCAGCAAAACTTTTCAATGGCTTCTACAGATGTTTGCTAAACTTTCTTAATTGATCAATTTGTTTTTACATGATTATTTCCATATATGTGAGAATCTGTTTTCTGTCTTGTGTCAATTCGTTAGAATTTTGTGTTTATGCACTTGTGTTCCTGCCTTCCTCAGTGTTTCTTCCCCCATGTAAATGGTAAATGGACTGTACTTATATAACGCCTTTCTATCTGATCAAGATACTCAAAGCGCTTTACACTACAATCTGTGCTCTCATTTACCCATTCATACAGCTCTATACTAGATCACTACTAGGCTAATGAGTGCTTGGGATCACATGGCCTTAAGGTGTAAATGAACAACATTTGAAAAAATGGAATTACATTACGCCAAAGTGGAAGTGGCCGGAATCACATTAGAAAAACAGAATTACTTTAGGAAAAAATGAAACAACATTTGAAAAAAAAAACTAAATTACATTTGAAAAAAAATGGAATTACATTAAGCCAGAGCTGAAGTGGACGAAGCGGAAGTGGCCCAAATCACATTAGAAAATCGGAATTACATTTGATAAAACACAATCACATTTGAAAAAACGGAATTACATTTGAAAAATAAAGTTAATAAACAATAATAATAATAATAAATTAATAATGAATAATAAAGTTAATAAAATTAAAAATAAAATAAAATAACTTCCTGTTTGGCTTCATTTAATTCCATTTTTTTCAAATGTCATTCTGTTTGTTCAAATGTGATTCCATTTTTCATCCATCCATCCATTTTCTTTACCCGCTTGTTCCATTTTGGGTCACGGGGGTCGCCCATGTCCAGCAATCACTGTGTGAGGGGCGGGGTACACCCTGGACGGGTCGCAAGTCCATCACAGGGACACAAAGAGACAAACGAGACAAGCAACCATTCACTCTCTCACTCACACCTAGGGACAATTTAGAGTTACCAATCAGCCTAACATGCATGTTTTTGGTCTGTGGGAGGAAACCGGAGTACCCGGAGAAAACCCACGCATGCACGGAGAGAACATGTAAACTCCACCCAGAAAGGCCCCTGGACCGGGGTTTGAACCAAGGACCTGCTTGCTGAGAGGCAGCAGCTCTACCAGTTGCACCACCGTACTGCCCTGATTACATTTTTTTTTCAAATATAATTCCGTTTTTTCTAATGTGATTCAGGCCACTTTCGCTTCGACCACTTCCGCTTTGGCTTAATGTCAATTCCGTTTTTTATAATATGATTCTATTTTTTCAAATGTAATTCTGTTTTTTCTTATGTGATTCTGGCTACTTCCTATTTGGCATTATGTAATTCTGTTTTTTCAAATCTTGTTTGTTTAAACCTTAAGGCCACGTACATTCATACACTGATGGGACACACATCAAAGGCAACGAGGGGTTCAGTGTCTTGCACGTTGGTGGAATTGAACCCCCAACTCTTGCACTGGAGGACGACTGCTCTTAACCACTCAGCCACAGCTGCCCATGTAATCAGCTCCAACTCCCGCCTCTATCACTCGTTCCTCATTGTCCATTCCCAGGTGTTTGCGATTATTCTCTCTTTGGTGTCCCTAAAATTTCTGTCATTTTGTTTCTTCCCTGTCTGTGGATTGTTTTCCCAAGGCGTCCATGCTCTGTTTTCCTCTGTCACCCTGCCATTGCTGCCATGTCAGCCTTTTGTTTTTCGTCTTTGTTAATAAATTAGAATTCTTTATTTTATCTTTGAGTTTCTCGTGTCTGCCTTCAGTTTGAGTCACACTGAGTAAGGGATTTCAGTCTCTAAAATTTTAAAGAAATTGTTTTAAGAAATCAAAAATCCACTTTATTCTTTGCACCACGCAGACTAGATGTAAGCTCACCCGTGTAGTCAGAGATAAATTCAAGCTTTCCAAACTGAGGATGTACAATAAGCTTTTTACAGGAAATAAGTTAATTGTTTGAAATCCATCCATTATCTTTTACCTGCTTCTTCCATTTTGGGTCATGGGGGTCGCCGGTGCCCATGTCCAGCAATCACTGAGCGAGGGGCGGGGGACACCCTGGACAGGTTGCAAGTCCATCACAGGGCTATTTGTTTGAAATCTTTCCACTAAAGAAAGATTCCTAAAAAAATAACCCTGAACTATTCCTTTCACATTGTGATTCTAACTGTATCCATAACAATAAAAAGCAGTATATTACAGTATATTACCCCAAAGAGCAACAAAGTTGAAAAACTATAGAATAAAAAAATAAATAAAAAAAAGAGAATTGTGTTTGCTTATTTTAACTTTAAAGGATCAAACAAAAAGTGAAGTTTAAAACTAATGTAAATGCAAAACAATGTAGACACTATTATCTCCAACTTCTAGATGACATATCAAAAGGAGACGTGCCGAGTCCTGTTCTAAGGGTTCTTGTGTCTCTGGTTAGTAAAAAGCACCGATGTGGTCTATTGTTTATTTATTTGTTTTGGAACTTGTTTTGGACGGGTAAATTTAATAAATCCCTTGCAGTTTATGTAGAGAAAGAATATTGCCAAATTTCAAAGAACTCTGAATTTATTAAACTATAAAAAATACCTATTTTTAATCGGCAATAAGCACTTCTAAGAGTAAACGTCGGTGTGATCGCTTCAGGTCATCTTACTAACTGACCGGTTTTACTGCCAACTTGAAACGTTTGTGTATTTTTTTTAATCACATTTCCAAATGTCTCGTTTTTAATAAACTTTGACAGACACATGTAACTTTGGAAGATATTCACTAATCTGAAAGGTTAACAGGAATGAGAGTTTACTAATTTTAACAATAAGACACTTTTCGGCATCTTCTCTTCCTACAATGTCCATTGTATACCAAAACAAACACACAAACAAACGAAAAAAACACCAGGTATGTGTCAACATTTGTTCTTATTGTTAATGGACTTGACATCTTCAGCTCAGGGGGGAAAGAAAATTTATTTTTGATTTTCTTCACGTCATCCTTGGCAGCAAGGATTGTGATTATTAGTGTCAAAAGTAGCTCTCTCATTCTGTTCATCCAGTATTTAGTGTGGTTTTGTTCCTGAGTGGCTGGAAACATGGCCCTAATGGCTTGCACCGATAAGCCCCAGCAGATATTACATCCAGCTTTTCACTCTCTGAATGCACATTCAGCACACTCGTCCACCTCCCATCAGTCCCTCTCCTGTTTAGTGTCTCATCTCTCGCTCAGTCTCACAGCCTCAAACCTGTAATGATGCCTCACTTCAGGAAGAACACGCTGCCATTTTTCATAATTACAGCCGGATGTTATTTTCATAGAGCCTCCTGGCTGACATTTGTGAACGCACAAACACACACAGCCATTAGGGACTTCATGAAGACAGAGAAAAGAAAGACTATTGATGAATTTACATGAGACAAAGTACCAGTGGATAAATGAAGCAAATCCATATCTTCATTACTATTTTTGTTCACTATTTACTCGGGAAATTTAAACGAGTAATCAGATTTGTTTTTGTTTTTTTTAAACCAATTCATGGATCACATTATAGGTGTTCACCTGTCATATTTTGATACAGTTGTCATTTTTTCCCTTAATACTTCTAGTTAAGCTGTTGTAAAAGGTCTTTTAGTAATATTGTACTGAGTTAGAGATGTTTTATTGTAATCAGTCCCAAACTGAGGACAGAGACAAGACAGCCTGTTGCTTTAACACATGAAGGTCAGTCAGTTCATGCACTGGAATCGAGCTGCTTCTCAAAGATCAAGCATTTCCTCTGCTGCAGTGAAGACGATCATAAAGATCTGTCAAAGAACTGAGCAGGTATCAGCATCTCAAATCAGAGAGATAAGATGAAAAAGACCGCAGCAAACGATCTGTTTACAGGAGACTGTATGAAAGTGTTGTAGTGGCTGTGGTTTATGAGTTTGGTTATATGTTACGTTTTCAGTTCACAGTTTTTAGGTCATGTTTTGCATTTATTTTATGTTCCCTTTGGATGGTTTGCTCCTTACGGTTCCATATTTCACGCTTTACTGATTTTTCTGATCGGGTTTTTTCCCAACACTCACAAATATGTACAATAATATGGCATTGGATTATTTTCTTCAATAAAAAAAGGACCAAGTTCAATATTTTTGTCTCATTTGTTTGAGTTCTCTTTATTTACTTTTAGGAATTGTGTGAAAATATGTTGATGTTTAGGTCATGTTTATACAGAAATATGGACAATTCTAAACGGCTCAAAAACTTTCAAGTAAGTATGAAAATCAAACTCAAAATCTTTGGGGTGATGAATAAAATTTGACATTTTGTTTTACATGTCTTATTGTTTTTGTAAAATACCAAGAAGTGAATTGAATGATGTGGTGATGCAATACGCTTTGTGGGTGTTTTACTTTACAACAAGAAGTGATGCAGATTTATTCACACAAATTCATACATCTCTACAAACTCTCTGCAAAGCTCATTGAACAAATCATTCTATGGAGACTTGAGAATAGATATCTACTTTATTTTGTATTTTTGCTAAACTGAATGGTTTGTGTAAAGTACAAATGTAATATTTATTTATTTTTTTACATTAAGTGAAAACATTGTTTAATCAAATGGAATTGAATATATTTGGTACCAGTGTAAATTATTGAAACATGGGAATTATACAGAATAATTAATATAATTCACATAAAAGCATTCTTGGATGGATGGACGGATGAGTGGATGAGTGGCTGTGGCTGAGTGGTTAGAGCAGTCATCCTCAAATGCAAGAGTTAGGGGTTCGAATCCACCAGCAGTCACATGCTGAAGTGTCGCTGGGCAAGACACTGAACCCCTCACAGCCTCTGATGTGTGTCCCATCAGTGTATGAATGTGATCTAAAGCACTGATTATTCTCTTTTGAATTATATGTTCAATTAGCTTTGTAGAGATCTAGTAGAGTGCTGTATGAATGGGTAAATGAGGACACAGATTGTAGTGTAAAGCGCTTTGAGTGTCTTGAAATAAGATAGAAAGGCACTATATAAGTACAGTCCATTTACCATGAATGGCGAATGGACAGATAATGAATTGGTGGATGGATAGATGATGGATGGAGGATGGGAAGATGGATGGATGATGGATGGATGGGTGGATGTATGAATGAATGATGTATGGATGATGAATTGGATGGAAAATGGATGACTGAATAGATGAATGGATGATGTTGGATAGCTGGATGGATGATGGATGAATGGATGGATGGATGATGGATGGGTGATGATTTGGATGGATGGATGGATGGATGGATGGATGATGGATGGTTGGATGGATGGATGATGGATGGATGGATGGATGGATGGATGGTTGGACATATGATGAATTGGATGGATGATGGATGGATGATGATGGTTGGATGGATGGCTGGCTGGATGATGAATTTATGGATGATGTATGGATGGTGGCTGGATGGATTGAGGATGAATGGAAAGATTATGGATGGATGAATGGATGGATGTTGGATAGATGGATGGATGGATAGATGGATGATGGATCAAGGATGGGTGTATGGATAATGGATGGATGGATGAATGAAGGGATGATGGATGATTAATGGATGGAGGTTGGTTGGATGGATGGATGGATGTATCATGGATGGGTGTATGGATGATGGATGGATGGATGGATGAATGGATGATGGATGATTAATGGATGGAGGTTGGATGGCTGGCTGGATGGACGAACAGATGGATGGATGGATGGATGTTGGATAGATGGATGGATGATGGATGATGGATGAATGGAATGATGGATGGGGATGGGTGGATGGATGATTGATGGATGGATGATTGATGGATGGATGGATGGAAAAATTAAAACAGGTTGAACATCCTTGTTGACAGTCAACAAGGAAGAGGGCCGGCAATGGAGGAGGAGGCGTACCAAAGAGACCATCTTATCACAAGCAGAACTGGTTTGTTCCATGTTGGAGTAAGCTGTTGGGGGAAGAATCAGTTTTGTTGTGTTTCTTTGACTGATGAAGTCTTCCGGACCGAAGGCGAAACGTTTCAACACACAAAAAAAAGAAACTGTCCAGATGACCTGACTGAAAAATGTTGGTATGTAACTGTTATTTTACAGATAATGACCTAAAACTGGGTGTTGTAGTGCACGGGCTTTGAATAAAATATTACCATTAACAATACAGACTCTACTTTGTCTGTTGGTTTGCAACATATCAGACGAATTTCTGATAAATCACACATTTTACTGAAACTTTAAGGAATAATATATAC
>NC_056513.1:27757895-27762691 GCF_014905685.2 Nematolebias whitei
GCTTTTCTTTCTGCAGCTGTGCAGCCTCCATGCCACACGTTGATGCTGGATCAGCTGCAGCAGGAAGTTTATCTTGCAGAGTGGGCTGCACAGAGGTGCAGCAGATTCTAAACAATTTAAAATAATTTATTTTAAATAAAAATTCCATGCTGATAATGCGGCTCATCCATCAATCAGCCAATTGTGTGTCATGTCCAATCTTATTTTGAAAAACCGCAATAGAGCAAGTCCGCGATAAATGAACCGCGGAGTAGCGAGGGACTACTGTACTTCCTACTTGTACTACTATTCCTATTGTGGGGGAGCTGAGAACGGAAACCAAAGAGATAAACGAGGGGCCACTGTATACTAAAAGCAGTATTCATTTCCTTACCTTAAATTATTCTGTTTATAGTTAGGAAAGACTAAAATCTCTGGAGTTTGTCGATTAACAGAACTGAGTAAAGCGTGTACTGATGTAGCTCTACAGCATCTGGCGTCTCGCTGAACAGTCCACAATCTACGGGTCTGCCATCTTAAATCTGTACGACAGCCCAAGCAGCCGCTGACAGGCACCACCAAAGACACACACACGCACGCACGCACACACACACACACGCACGCACGCAGAGCTCTGTTAAGCACAAGAGAGCCACCTTTGAAGCAGAGATCTGTGCACCTGTTCGTGTGCATGGAAGGAAGATTGACAGCTTGCGCTCAAGCTGGAGACGTGCAAAGACAAAAGGTTCATTCTTTAAAGTCAAAACCTTACAAAATGGTCTAAACAATCACTTCTGCAGAGAGGGATTTATTTTATTTAGTTTTGCTTAATTCTCCAGACTACACATCAGGACAGTTTATTGGTCACTTATGCCATTTTAATTTCAAACACTTGATATTGCTCAGAGCAATAATTTCTCAATTTACTACCAAATCTTTAAATTAGAGGCCTCCTTTTTCCAGAGGTATAATGAGTTTATATTAAATGGGTTCATACAGTAGAAGTCCCTGAATGCCTCGCTGCATGGATTCAATTATCTGTGTTTAATATAATCACATAAACTAAAGACGGGACAAATGAAGCAGCACACACAATCAGTTAATTCACATCCGGCCTTGTGGTACGTAAAGGTTTGGCTTCACTGATGAGTTTTTGATAAAAACTTACGCATCAAGCATTTTGCTTGATACATTTAAAAAAACATAATCCCACTTGAGGGGGAAAGCCTCTTGGAAAGATTAGTCAAACCACTGGTAGAAGCATCTGTTATGAGCTTGTCCTCGTCAGTTCTGATGCAGTATTTAGTTGAGCTGGGAAGGCTGCACGATCACGCCATGATGGCAACACTTTGAAAGATTTAGCACTTGATTTTCACCTCATCGCAAGGGGAACGTGAAACAGTTTCCGAGAAACAAAAGGGAGGGTTAACAGCCCTAAATCAGAAAATATTTACCCAAGAAATGAAAAGATTAATTTTCCCATTTTAATAATTTAATTGCGTGGAGTGTAAGCAGCTGGAGCCGACATGAAAAGAAAATTAGCGCCCCCCCCCCCCTTTTTTTTTTGTCTTTTGGAGTCGAACTGAAAAAGAAGACGGAATAAATTCACAATTCCTCATCAGTGATGATCATCATTATCTCTTATTGATCTCATCTTGAGAAGGGAAGCCTCGGTGTTAGTTGCAGGGTTTGGGAGTTGAAAACCAAGTTGTGCTGAAGCTGAACGGCTAGAGACAAAAGGTGCACCAAAATTAATCAGATCACTGCTAAAACAATCTAATATATTAGCTGGCGTCTCATTAGGACACTATTAAGGGGAAGGGGAATAATTTGGTTTTGTGTTATGTAAACCATTCACGGTCTGTTTATCCCTAATAGTAATTTTACCTGTATCTAATCAGGATAAATTAGCAGATGAAACAATCTAAAGGAGCTGGCAAAGACTTGACTAATGCTGACAACAGAGAGGAGTAATCATTGTACTTTTATTTAAGTTTTACCAGCATCTACGATCTGTTCACTGAAATGGTTGGCTCGGTTTAATTGGCTGTTCCTCTAAAGGTTTCTACTCTGTGCCGAGAGCTCGCAGGAGGCGGACGTGTGCGCTCTGATTACTGCACCCAAACAAACAGATTTCGGCTCATCTCGTCCCTCCTGACATCTGTAAACAAACAATCCCGAGGCAGTTGAGCAGAAAACACCTACAAAGTGTTTTTTTTCCTCCTTGACACCAGTCTGAACTGAATGCAGCAGGTTTCAGGCAAAAGCTGAAGAACCTGCTGGTGATGTGACTCATCGCAGACACCCACCTCCGACTTGACTGTAACTATTAGTCTTTGGGTGAAGCAGAGCCAAACTGAGCATCAATACCTATTGAACGACCTTGGAGAGATCTACTCATCTGTTAGCAAATGCTGTGACTGATATGTGTGTAATTAACGCTGGGCCCAGAGCCAGTTTTGCTTTATGTACGGCAGCATCTTCACATAAATGGAAAACCAATCTTTTGTCTAATTTGTTCTAAAATAAAACACACCGACTGCAGGACAATAATGCAGCGTATACATCAAAATGTTCTATCTTTTTAAAATGTTTATTTTGTAAGATTAAAAAGCAAGTTCAAATCACCTTTTTAAGGTGAGCAAATTCAAACATTACCGTAATTTCTGGACTATAAGCCGCTATTTTTTTCACGCTTTGAACACCATGGCTTTTACAATGCTGCGACTGATTTATGGATTTATTTATTTATTTTTTTTTTGGGGGGGGGGGGGGGCAGGCTAATGAGCTGCATGTCACCAAAACATTTAGCCTTGTCACACCTGGGTGCTCACATAGCTGCCCAATACACGTCTCTCTTGGGGGGTGGGTCCTTGTGACTCAATGAGACTACCTGTATAAATAAAGGTTATTAAAAAAAATCTGACCAATGAAATAACCGAACAGGTCGCAGTAAACCAATGAAACTTGGTTTCATTTCCCCACTCCCTGTGGGAGTTCCCCCCCCTCGTTGTGCCCTCGGGGAGGGGAGGGGGGAACTCCCTGGTGGCACAACGATGAAGTTGCAGCTATTCGAAATGAGTGTGAATCATAAATTTTATTTATTTATTTATTCATTCATTCATTTCATTTCAGTTAAAACAAGACTTATTCCATACAAATAAAATAAGATACATATAAAATGAAAGGCAGCAGAAGAAGAACGAATTCTTATCATTTCTGCCCCTTCTAAACAATATCAATTCAAAACGATCTATTCAAACAATACATAATACAACCAACCAAAAAACTTATCACAATTCATTATAATTCCATACCATTATCCAACTTAAATATATTTCATCATCAATACATTCTTAATCTTTTTTTAAATACAGCTAATGAAGTCTCCTTTTTGATATCATTATCCAAACCATTCCATAAACTAATTCCCTTGATCGAAGTAGACCTGCCCTTAAAACTTGTTCTAGATTTCATCTTTACAAAATATCTGTTCCCTTTCAATTATAACAACTATTCCTTTTAACGAAATACACTTGTATGTTTGATGGTAAATTTTGGTTTTGAGCCTTGTACATAAATAATAGAATATTGTAATCCACCAAATCATAAAACTTAAGAATTTTCAGTTGATAAAACAAAATACTTGAAGGATGGCAATAATGCTTTTTTGCGATAACTCTTATAACTCTTTTTTGTAAAAATAAAAATAGACTTGGTTGCAGTTTTACAAGCTGTACCCCAGATAGCAACACAATAAATCAAATGTGGCACAACAATTTGTATTGTACAGTAGACACAATGCTTTATCAGACAGAAATTCTCGTACTTTATGTAGCATTGCTATAGACCTGGAAATTTTAGTTCTTACAAAATTAATATGTTTTTTCCATGTCAATTTATCATCTATAATCACTCCCAGAAACTTTACTTCACTCACTCTTTCTATCACAACACCATCAATTTCAAAAGGAAAATCTATAGATGGCTTTTTTTTTTACTAAATATCATATAATTTGTTTTTTCTAGATTAAGTGATAATTTATTTAATTTAAACCAAGTATGAATTTTTACAAACTCAATCTTCATTAATTCAAACATCTGATTTAAGTCTTTACCTGAACAAAAGAAAGTAGTATCGTCTGCAAATAAAACACACTTGAGAATACTAGACACCTTAACTAAATCATTTACATACAAAATAAACAGCTTAGGCCCAAGAACTGAACCTTGAGGTACTCCACATGACACAAACCAGATCTAACCTCATCAATCTGTACAAACTGTTTTCTTCTGTTTAAATAGCTAGATATCCACTGTATGGCTAGACCTCTAATACCATATTGTTTCAATTTTTCAAGCAAAATAGTGTGATCAATGGTGTCAAAAGCCTTTTTCAAATCAACAAATAGACTTACACAATATTGCTTCTCATCTATCGCTGTAGTAACCTGTTCCATTAAATCCATAAGAGCCAGGCATGTTGAATTATTAGATCTGAAACCGTATTGCTCATTACTCAAAAGATTATGTTTATCTATAAATTTGTCCAGCCTGGACACAAATAATCTTTCAAGAATTTTAGAAAACTGTGGCAACAACGATATAGGTCTATAATTTCTAAACAAACTTTTCTCACCATTTTTAAAAATTGGAATCACCTTTGCGATTTTCATTCTTTCTGGGAAAATGCCTTTAGAAAATGATAAATTACAGATATATGTAAATGGTTCCAACACATCACTTATTATTTCCTTCACAATCCACATATTCATGCCTTCACAATCATTGGATCTTTTATCAGCAAATTGTCCAAC
>NC_056513.1:27762791-27767338 GCF_014905685.2 Nematolebias whitei
CAAAAAAATCAGGTTTTTACTTTTTTTAAATAAAGTTTAAAAATCATTTTTATTTTTTTTTTGTTCAGTATTTGTTTTAGCTTCCATTAACAATTTTAGTCCCTAAAAGTCCCTGTCACCAAATTTCAGCACCCAGGTTCCTTTAAGCCACTCTGACACTTCCTTCCTCCTTGCAGTTTGAGGTTTAAAATGTAAAGTGATGGAGTGACAAAACACTGTCAATCAAATATGTGTTTCATGACCACTTGAGATTCACGGCTGATTATGCAGTCTGAAAACATCTCAAGCTCCTAAACCAAGGTCTCACGAAGAGAAAGCAACAGCAAACCTGAGCTGACTGTAAATAAGCCTCAAAAAGTCTCACTCTCAACTCAAGCCCCTTATAAATTTATTTATTTATTTATTTTATAAAATGGTCTCAGTATAACTGAGCTTTGCAGCAAAGCTTCATTCCAATTCCTGGCTGCCAGTGTGCCGATGTCAAGCTTGTGAATGAGGACAGCCTATTTTGTCAAGTCTTTCAATTAAGGGCATTTAAAGCCACCATGTTCCCAGCCAGGAATGTGCTTTCTGAGATGTATAAATACACGGTAAACACCCTTATTTACCTCAATGTTCTCAAACATAATCACCAAGCCTGACTCTGCGCTCGGTGCCATGCATGAAATTAGCTTGCTATTGATTCCTCAGACATCTCCACACAATTCTCGGCGTTGAAGGGCCCTAATTGGCTCAACAACAGTGTTTCAAACAACGTGACAGTTCTGCTCTTAATGTTGTGAAGCGAGAGGCGGACTGCTGAGAAACGACGCCGCAGTAACATGTTAGATCCTTTTTGGCTTTTAATCATATTTTATGGCGCTGCTTGTAAAGTAGGAAGACTGACTTCTTCATGTGACATTTGGTGACATTTAGCAGAGGAAATTGAATGACTGAGTCTTAACAGGAAAGGTCATGCCATTCACAAGCGTTTGCTCGCCAGATTTTGCCTTATGTCAACATTTTTGCATTTGTGTGCGGTCCTTACACAGTTTCTGGGCTTTTGGGGTAAATTCTGTTGTGTCTAATTAATTGTGTTGCCCTTGAAGTCAGTTTAGGATTCTCTTGTTTTCATTAATTGATTAAACCACACAATTTTTAACAAGTTTTTTTAATCTTTTTTTTTTTTTAAAGAAAGGAACAAATTCATTTTTTGTGATTACTGTATTTTACAAAGGGTCTTAAAATTTTTTCTTCAATCATATGAATTTTTACTATGTTCAGTCTTGAAATTTATGAAAAAACATTGACTTCTACTCATTTTTGCCACATTAAAGCAAAAAAAAACAACTTTTGTTGCATTCTTTTAATATCTTAGTATGTATAGAACAAACCATCACCTTATTCAATGTACAGAATATTTACTAAATCACTTTTTTATTGAAGCATTCCATTTGAAATACTATTTTTAAGGATTGGACAAATGTTTTGAAACAAGTGCACTTTATTTAACTGAAATAAAAAAGAGTGTTTAGTTTTTCCAAGACTTCCTACCTCAGCAGCATATTGCTGTATTGAAGTTTGACCTACAGGGGTCTGTGATTGGACAGGGACTGTGAGGGGACATATGTGATGTGCTACTCATGATAAGAAGAGCACTGTTCAATACCACTTGTCTTGAGTGTGAGCAAATGGAACCAATTCATTTCAATTCCGCTTATTTAAATAGCGCCAAGTCACAACAGAAGTAGTCTCAGGGCACTGTACAGAAACATTCACATACATTATAAAAGCCAATTAATAAAAGGTATCTATCTAAGGAAGCCATCAGATTGCGCTGAATCTTCACTTTGTCCTAGTCTAACATCCTGAGCAAGCACGTAGGCAACAGTGGAAAGGTAAAACTTCCTTTTAACAGAAAGAAACCTCCAGTAGAACCAGGCTCAGGACGAGCAACCAGCTGCTTCGACCGGCTGTAGTTAAACCTTTACTTAAGAAGTCTGACCTTGATTCAGAAATTCTGGCCAACTATAGACCTATATCTAATCTAACTTACATCTCAAAAATTTTAGAGAAAATAGTTGCAGGTCAGTTGCGTGAACATCTACAAATACAAAGTAAATAATCTGTTTGAAGAGTTTCAGTCAGGGTTTAGAGCTCATCACAGCACAGAAGCAGCACTAGTAAAAGTCACTAATGATATCCTCATGGCCTCAGACAATGGACTTGTGTCTATACTGGTCCTGTTAGACCCCAGTGCTGCATTTGATACAGTTGATCACAATATTTTACTACAGAGGCTTGAATATGTTATTGGGATTCCAGGAACAGCTCTAAAATGGTTTAAATCATATCTATCTGATAAATTCCAGTTTGTAAATGTAAATAATAAATCTTCTTCATACACCAAAGTTAGTCATGGAGTTCCTCAGGGCTCAGTGCTTGGGCCAATACTCTTTACTTTATATATACTGTAAATACAAATACAAAACTAGAGTCAATTAACTTTTGATTATCTAAAATATTTTGACTTCTGAGCTAAAACATGATAAATCCTCTTTTCCAACTGATGTCTTCAATCCAAAAAGATTGTTTTTGTGATGATACAAG
This sequence comes from Nematolebias whitei, assembly GCF_014905685.2. NCBI lineage: Eukaryota > Metazoa > Chordata > Actinopteri > Cyprinodontiformes > Rivulidae > Nematolebias > Nematolebias whitei. The sequence goes on from NC_056513.1 coordinate 27,765,381, forward strand.
AAAACAGCTCAGGACTGACCTTAGATCACATAACAACTTCTGACTGACAGCTCACACAGGCTGCACACCACTTGATGCATTGTTTGCTGCCTGATAAGAGTCTGTACACAAACCTGCTGGATTTACACCCCTCCCCGACCCCCACACAAACCCACTGTTTTTGGGGATTCAGTGGTAAAGCCTTCAAGTTGGGCTCCACAGGTCTGAGCTGACATGAGGAGACAGGTTCTTGCAGAGAAACGTAGGAGGCGATGATTGGTTTGGCCTATGGAGAATCAAACACAGGAGATCCACAGCAGGTGGGGGGTACACTGCAGAGCTCCACCCCTGCAGGTCATGACTGGGTACACTAGGAAGTTGCAAGTTTCTGATATGGGGTGACCCAGCAAATATGGTCCAGCATTGATGAGTATTTATCACTGACCCTGACTCCAAACAATACGCTACTTATTTATTGCAGACGAGGAACAGAAAGATGGCTTGAGGCCCAGAGCTCTGGCCTGACAGGAAAACTGTGGGCTGGTTTAGGGACTATTGTTGAGCACCTCAGCTGCTCCAGTCTTTGCCCCTGAGCAAAGTACTGAACAGTCCAACTGCTCCCCAGGCACTGTCACCATAGCTGCTCGTTGCTCTATGTGTTCACCTCTCTAGTTTGTGCTAATTATTTTAAATTTGAGGAGTTTGCACAATTTCCATAAGCCAAAACTCCATCCAGACGCTTGGAAAACAGCCTTTGTTTTACCTTTGCTGAAGGGAGGTGACCCCACCTCACTGAACAACTATCGGCCAATCTCTAAACTCTGCATTTTAGCCAAGGTTCTAGAAAAACTAATAAACTCTCAAATCAAAAATTACCTGGACTCATTTAACATCTTACCTCCTCATCAATTTGGTTTCAGGAAACAACACAGCACAACGACTGCTTCACTGAAGGTTCTTAATGATGTTGTTGAAGCATTGGATGCTAAGGATTACTGTGCTGCACTTTTCTTAGACCTGTCTAAAGCTTTTGACCCTGTGGATCATGACATCTTGTGCCATAAGCTCTCAGAAATCGGTTTCTCAGACCACACCATTGTTTGGTTCTCTAACTATCTTTCAGATCGGAAACACTGTGTTCAACATAATGGTACTTCCTCCAGTTATTTAACAGTCAACAATGGTGTACCACAAGGCTCTGTCCTAGGACTCACCCTCTTTACAATCTACAAAGGTAATGTAGGTTAGAGCATCTCTGATACATCCTTACATTTCCATGCTGATGACACAGTTGTTTATTGTCGCGCTAAAACTGTTGCTAAGGCTTTCCAGCTTTTGCAATCTGCATTTAACATCATCCAGTCAGATTTGTTCTATCTCAAACTTGTCCTAAATGCTGATAAAACCAAAGGGATGCTTTTTTCAAACAGGAAGTTGGTCCCAGCAGTTCTTCCTTTGATTGTATCCTCAAATAGTGTTGATTCCTACAAACATTTGGGTATCTTGGTCAACTCGCATCTCTCTTTTAAGCTCCACGTGGAAAACCTAGTAAAGAAACTGAAAGTTAAACTGGGTTTCTTTTTCAGAAACAGATCCTGTCTAACTTTGAATGCTAGGAAACGCCTTATATCTGTGACTTTCCTTCCCTCCATTGATTACGGTGACATTATTTACATGAATCAATGCTCCTACAAGCACCCTCCAGATGTTGGACACTGTCTATCACAGCACACTATGATTCATAACTGGCTGTAATTATCGTACCCAGCACTGCACCCTGTGTTCGCTAGTTGGCTGGACATCGTTAACTTCATGCAGACTCTTCCACTGGTACAACATTTTTCAGTCAGGTCATCTGGACAGTTTCTTTTTTTGTGCTGAAACTTTTTGTCTTCAATCTGGAAGGCTTCATCAGTCAAGGAAACACGCAACAAAACTGATTCTTCCCCCAACTGCTTACTCCAAAGTGGAACAAACCA
>NC_056513.1:27767438-27773558 GCF_014905685.2 Nematolebias whitei
TGTTGGATTGTATACCTGGATTATTGAGCATGGACTTTGTTGTTTTCTTCCGCTGGTATTTATTCATCTTTAAATCACTTCTTGGTCTGCTGCCTTCATACATCTCCTCTTACATGTCTCTGCATGAATGCAGCTACAGCGTGCGCTCTTAGGACATTATTACCTGCAGTGTTCCCTCAGTGCGGACTGAACTTGGCAAAAGAACTTCTCCTACTCCGCTCCTGTTTCCTGGAATATCTTACAAAAAGATCTGAAGCTCTCGACCTTGACCTCTCTAAGTGGCTTTAAGAATCTGTTGGACTCCTGGCAGGGACCAATGCAGACATGTTCCTGTTTTTAGTTTTCTGCATTCGCCTTAGCTATTTCTGCTATTTTTGACATCTTATTTTAATTTGTTTTAAAAAAAAATCTGTATGCCTCTTTTATGATTGTCTATTGTTGTCGCTGTTGCCCATTGTTGTCATCATTCTTTGTTGAAATCAGGTCTCTCTTGTAAATGAGTCTTCGAGGCTCAATGGTATTAACCTGTCGTGAATGAATCTCTGTTCACTTGTATCATTTTTGGGGACTAACTATCTACTCATAAGAAAGGACAGTCATGGTAATGACAAGACAAGCAGTAGTATTGTTTAAAAACGATGTTTTACAGGAGTTAACTGTGTTTCAATAATATGCGACATGATGTACACATGACAGTGTGTGTGATGACTGAGATGATAGCTTCCGACTCACAAAAGTCTGTCTTCAAGGTCAGCAGGAAAATGTTTAATCTCAGGTGGGACTAGTCCACTGTGGTTTCTGCTTAATTATTAGTGTACCATCTGTCTGTCTCCAGGGGGGGAGACCACCAGCTGCTTAGACTTTGATCTCACCTGTCGGGTGGTTTTGGATGTGTACCCCTGAGACTGTGTAAACCTGAGTGCCTGCAGAAATATGTCAATCCTCGCCTTCTCATTGCTCAAGAACTGTTCAAGAGGAGATAAAACTTTTAGAGATGATCTCAAAATCACTGAATTTTTATGAGAATTTATTATTGTTTTTAACTGTCTTTAATGAAAGTTAAGTTTTAAATATGAGGTTATATACAGCATATTGTTTTTTACTATTTGTGTGCTTAGTGCATTCTTAGTTTTAGCGTATTTCTTAGTTCATATCTTAGATCTTATTACATTTTTTTTACATTTTATACTTTTGTTGGATGTAACTGGGACCCAATACCCAACACCCAATTGAAGGTATTTATCCAACACTATTTGGTAAAACTTCACAAACTGTTTTTATTGTTAAAAGAAGGCTCATAATATCTCTGTGGCCTTAGATCAGTTAGGCTCAGTGTGAAACTCTTTCCCACTGATTATTAAAACAGAACAAAATTAAAAGCGTAGCAGTCCTTGGAGGAAGGCTTTATCCCCACCATCTTCATCGCAGAGTTTTACACTATCTTGTTTTGATATTAAGAATGCTTCTACAGGTATAGTCCTTTTAGTTAAAACTTGTAAATGACTGCACAGTCTCATGCAAATTTATAAGATATTACACATTGAGTTACTGAGTTATAGAGGTTAGAAGATGGGCCTGTGATCAGAAAGTCCACACAGCCCTCTGTGTGGAGCAGATCAGCTGCTATTTAGGACGCACAGGGGAGCAGATGGTGGGGGTTGAGGGCCTTGCTCAAGGGCCCAGAATGGGGCAAATGAGAATGGGGGCAGGTGTGGGTGTTTCACCTATCCCACCTACATTTTTGATGTTGTCGGTACCGAGAGATGAACCGACGATCTTCCGCTCACAGGTCCACCTTCTCTAACCTCTGCGCCACCACTCCCACAAATTGTTCAGTAGATGTACAACCAAAATTTACTTTCTTTGTTTCGTTAAAAATTGTTTATTGGTTTGTGAGATATTTTGCTAACACAACAAACAAACAAATGTCCATACATACCCCCCCCCCCCACCACCACCACCACACACACACACACACACGCAGATAAAATCAGTGTGTGTTTTTTTAGGCTTGAGCACAGTGACGTGCAGTCAGGGGAGGCAGGTGAGTGCTTCACCTGCCATCATGACAAGTAAAATACCAACAATGTTAAGAGAAAATACATTTGACTGTTGACTTGACTGTTCTATAAAACTGTTTTGCAAAACTGTTTTATAAAACTGTTTTCTGAATTATTTAAACACTTCAATGGTCAAAATTGTGGAATTTTGACCATTGAAGTGTTTAATGGTCAAAATTGTGGAATTTACACATTGCCTCTTCAAACAACGCGGGGTGAGGCAGTGTAGTGCTCTGGTTCACCTCTGGGGGCACTGTGTCATATACTATATATGAAGTAGGTAGTTGAATCAGAACCAGAATCAGAATCAGAATAAGCTTTATTATCATTGCACTGAGATACTACAAGAACATGTACGTACAGTCGTCAGAAAGATGGACGTAGTGCATACCAATTGCTGTCTCTCTTTATATCACCAATATACATGTTTGATTACACGTGCTATATATGTTGATGTTCTACAGTCTGTCTAATGTATTGAATGAATGTGTTTGACATATTTCTGCTTTCTAATCAGTCATAAATGCACGGTGAAAATACACCAGGTGAGGCAGAAAGTACCGTGCCTCACCGATAGGGGGCAGTGCTGCCCCATAGAGACAATGAAGTTAAAAATAACGTTTGTTTTTCTTTTTAAAATGTATGTGTGAGCATCTAATTCCATACGAGTCAGCCTCACCTGTAACAAACCTCACCTCCCGTCACTGTTTGAACATGAAATTCCAATGATGACCTTGTACTGTTTCACATTTCCGTCTTCAATCTTCAGCCACGGTTAATGATGAAAATCATCAGCCTCATCACAAATCTTTTGACACAGGAACAGAGGCCCAACAAGTGTCTGCTGTCACTGCAGAGTTGGGGTTTCTTTTAAAAGTCAAGGTGAAACATCAAACTCTTCGGTGAAAAGGAAATACAGACAGTAAAAGTTAAATCTTGATTCTACCTTCAACAACTGTTGAAAGAAACACGCTCAGCTCCACAATCCTGCCTCCCTCGAGAAAGCAAGAAAAAAAATGTCTTGCATCAGTTGAATATGTAATAAGACTGAATAAAACCAAAGTCTCTGTGCTCTCTTGTTAAAGTTAATTTAAATCTTATTGTGTGTGAATAAATAGAGTTTTGAAAATAATGCATAAATGATTGAACATGTATTTTTTTATTTGCAAAAGTACTTATGATTCTTCCAGTACGGCAGTAAATTTTTTTGAGGGACTGAATTTAAACAAACACTATTATTAAAAAAATCTTGTCCTCTTGACATATTTTTCTATTTTTAGCTAACTTACAGTTATTTCATCTACTGGGGCTTTGCCCGACTTTAACTGCTTCAGTTTAGGTGTTCAGTCCACAAACATCAGTCTTACATTATCATGAGTTTGGAATAAAACCAAGCTGTAGGAAATACGCAAAGCAAAGGTATGATCTTTTTGTCAATTAGAATTTTTATGCTTATAAAAGGATTTTCATGTTTGTTTGTTTTTAATAAAAACTAGATGACAAACGAAAATAACAGAGAATAAAAATCTTAAAAAAATTATGGCTAAATATTATTTTCTAATCATAAATAAGAAACATAAATTATTATTTTATTGGAAATAACGCAACTCATAATTTAGTGACATAAAACTAGTTTCAGTTCAGTTTAGTTTCAGTTTAGTTTATTTATATAGCACCAAGTCACAACAGAAGTCATCTCAGGACACTGAACAGACACATTCATATATAAAAATAATAATTTAACATTATTAATATGAGGAGTAGACTGCTTTAAGTTTAACTCCATCTCAGAACTCTCCTCTTGAGCAAGCATGAAGGCGACAATGGAAAGGAAAAACTCCCTCATGAGGAAGAAACCTTTAGCAGAACCAGGCTCAGGACAAGCGGCCATCTACTTCAACAGGCTTGGTAGGAACAGATACACAATGGCAGGTCAAGAATCATGTTAAGATAGAAAAAGTGTCAAATGAAAGCTATTCAATTTTAACAATTCGTTTAAGGAAATGAGGTCATTTTGTCCTCCAGTAACTGACGCCTATAGCAGCATAACAAGTCAACCCTAATCATAGGATTTATCAAAAAGGACAATCTTAAACCCGGTCTTTAAACTGGACAATGTGTCAGCTTCATGGACAGTGATTGGAAGTTGGTTCCACAAGAGAGGAACCTGAAAATTGAAAGATCTGCATCCCATTCTGTTTTTGTAAATTCTAGGAACCACAAATAAACCTGCAGTCTGAGAACGAAGTGCTCTGTTAGGAAAATATGGAACAATAAGATCTCAAATATAAGATGGAGCTAGGTTGTTGAGAGATTTGTAGGTTAGAAGTAAGATTTTTGTAAGGATGGTACTATTTGCTGGCTCTGTTTGTGTCTGTGTTTCCCTAGTGTTTCCTCTTCAGTTTAATTGGTGTCACCCTTGTCTCGTCACAGCTGTTGGTAATCACGTCTCGTCTTGTCCTTGTATATAAGCCTTCTGTTCTGTCTTTTTCCTCGTCGCGTCGTATTCGTTGGGTATCCTGTGTTCTCCTGCATCTCCTGAGTCTTTTCCTGAGCTTCCTGAGTCCCTTGTGAGTTTTCCCGAGTCTTCTAGTTTATGTAAGTGTTGCTGCCACGTCAGCTGTTTATTTTGTCATTTTATTCATCATTAAAGTATTTAGTTTTTTAATCTGCCGAGTTGAGTCCTGTCTGCACTACTGGGTTCGTTCCTGTCCACCAAATCCTGACAATTTTGAATTCAATTCTGGATTTGACAGGGAGCCAATGGAGAGAAGCTAAAACTGGAGAGATAGGATCTCTCCCACTAACTCCAGTTAAGACTCTGGCAGCAGCATTTTGGATCAACTGAAGACGTTTTAAAAGAAGCATTTGGACACCCAGATAATAAACCATTGCAATAGTCCAGTCTAGACATGACAAATGCATGGACCAGTTTTTCTGCATTTTTTTAGATAAGATGTTTCTAATTTTAGTGATATCACACAGGTAGAAGAAGGCAGTTCTAGTAACATGTTAAATGTGGGGGATAAAAGACATGTCCTGATCAAAAATAACACCAAGATTTTTAACATTAGAGCTGGAGGCCAGATTAATGTCATCCAAGGAGGACAAAAGACTGAACAAGTTATTCCTAAGAAGCTCAGGTCCAAAAACTAAAACCTCAGTCTTATCTGTATTCAAAAGCAGAACATTTAGGGTCATCCAGGTTTTTATGTATTTAAGACATGCTTGTAATCTAAGTAGCTGATTGGATTTATTGGGTTTCGTGGACAAATATAACTGTGTATCATCAGCATAACAATGAAAATTTATTCCATGCTGTTTAATAACATTACCCAATGGAAGCATGTGCAAGGTAAAGAGTTTTGGGCCAAGCACTGAACCTTGAGGAACTCCATGGCTAACTTTTGTGTATGAAGAAAATTCATTTACGAATTGGAATCTATCATATAAATATGATTTAAACCATTTTAGAGCCGTTCCTGTAATCACAATATCATATTCAAGTCTCTGTAGTAGAATTTTATGATCAACTGTATCAAATGCAGCACTGAGGTCTAACAGGACCAGACACCTGTCCATTGTCTGAGGCCATGAGAATATCATTAGTAACTTTCACCAGTACAGATTCAGTGCTGTGATGAGCTCTAAACCCTGACTGAAACCCTTCAGATTATTTATTTGCAGATGATCATGTAACTGACCAGCTAGTATTTTCTCTAGAATTTTTTAGCTGAAAGTTAGATTAGATATAGGTCTATAATTAGCTAGGATTCCTGAGTCAATGTTATATTTCTTAAGTAAAGGTTTAATTACAACAATCTTAAAGCTCTGTGGTACGTAACCATTCATTAGAGGCAACGGAGGAGGGGGCGTACCAAAGAGACCATCTTAGCACCAACAAAACTGGTTAGTTCCACTTTGGAGTAAGCTGTTGGGGTAAGAATCAGTTTTGTTTTGTGTTTCCTTGACTGATGAAGCCTTCCAGATCGAAGGCGAAATGTTTCAGCACAAAAAAAAGAAACTGTCCAGATGACCTGACTGAAAAATGTTGGATTGT
>NC_056513.1:27773658-27775069 GCF_014905685.2 Nematolebias whitei
AAAAAAAAAAAACTTTTTGTTTCTATCACAATGAATCCTGAATCGGAGTGATGCTACAGAGACAATTTTCTTCAGAACAACATTGTTGCTTTTGTTTTGATGGATGTTTTTAACAGTTTAGAGGCTTATAACATTGTAGGCAATGGTGCTGAAGCCACATTCATCACGGTACTGTAGAGTCACTGACGACACAGCGAGAGAAGTTCCTGTGTTTTATTACAAAGGATGGCTATTCCAACTGACAGACTGTAACTTCACTGGGTGATGGATTGTTACCCAGCTTCCTGAGAATGATTGTGAATGACTGATGTTTATGACTCTGCAGCACCCTGCAGGATTGGATATTCATGCACAAACAACAGAAAGCAAATCAAACGGCAGCTGTATTTGTTGGTGTTTGAAATCATCCATGTTTTTGTTTTATTTGTTGTAGATGGATCCAGAAGTGAATAATTCTGAGGATAAACTCTGTTTACAAATTGTTTCACATAGGTTATATTCTAAGTTAATGCACAAGTTTTTACCTGTTTCCCAACTACAGTAAAGAAACTGCCTTTTGGGCAGACTAAATATATTTAAAAGTTTGTGGTGTTTTAAATTTGTTTTTCAGTAATTAATATTACAATAAAATGTTAATGTGCTACAATTTTTTCAAACATAAACATGCACTCTGATCATGGAGCCTGAAAATGCATTAACCTTATAACTAAGGAGGTAGTTTTTTTGGTATTATTTAGACTTACATGCTGTTTGTATTTGTTGGCTAATTTGAATTTAAAAAATGTTCAGAAATCTCAAATACATGGAGCCAAGAGAAATAAAACTAGACAATGGTTTGGACAGTGATACAACATTATAGTGGTTCATAAGTCGTGGAAAACTGGGACAAAAAAATGGCAGTTTGCTGCTGAACAGCTTTACCCACTTTTTCCTTTTCAGGTTGTGAGGATCACTGGTGATAGACAGATATCATTGTGTGAGAGGTGGGGTACACCCTGGACAGGTCTCCAGTCCATCACAGGGACACATAGAGACATACAACCATTCACTGTCTCGCTCAAACCTAGGGACAATTGAAAGTTAGCAAGTCAGCCTTTTCCTAGCCTACCAGGTTTTCTCCAGGTACTCCAGTTTCCTCCCACAGACCAAAAACACGCATGTTAATCTGATTGATAACGCTAAATTGTCCCTAGGTGTGAGAGAGAGAGAGTGAATGGTTGTTTGTCTCGTTTGTCTCTATGTGTCCCTGTGATGGACTTGAGACCTGTCCACGGTGTCCCCCGCCTCTCAAACAGTGACTGATGGAAATGGGCACCAGTGACCTCCGCAACATGGAAAAGCAGAAGTGAATAAAGATGATGGATAGATGGACGGATGGATGGACGGATGGATGGATGGATGGATGGATGGA
>NC_056513.1:27775169-27776382 GCF_014905685.2 Nematolebias whitei
CGTGGTGGGACATACAGTTGTAGCAGATCAGAGAGATGGGGGGGGCATAACTGTTCAGTGATTTGTAGATATACATGAGTATTTTGAACTGGATTCGAAAGTGAACCGGTAACCAGTGCAGTGAGGCCAAAACTGGAGTAATGTGCTCTCTTTGGCCTGTACTGATAAAAATCGGGCTGCTGCATTCTGGACAAGTTGTAGTTGTGCAATGGGGGTTTGACTGATCCCAAACAGGAGCGAATTGCAGTAATCAAGCCTAGATGTAATGAATGCATGTATTACTGTCTCCAGGTTATTTTTGGACAATATGGGCTTCAGTTTAGACAGCCGCCTCAGTTGGAAGAAACTTTACATGATTGTTAAGTTTCAGGGAAGGGTCCATTATCACTCCCAGATTAGTGACTCTTTGTTTTTCTGACAGGGTTAGAGCAGAGAGGTCGATGCAGTGGTTTGTGATCATGTCGTTGGGAGGGAACAACATGACTTTCGACCTCTTTTCAATGAAACTTAAGAAATTTAAAGCCATCCAGTCCCTGATGTCAGCCAGGCAGTCAAGCAGAGGTTGAATAGAGCATGTACCATTGTGTCTTAGGGGGAAGTATATTTGACAGTCATCAGCGTAGAAGTGGAAGGGCATGTTGTGTTTCCAGAAAATAGCACCAAGCGGCAGCAAGTATAAAGAGAATAGGAGGGAACCCAAGATGGACCCCTGCGGAACCCCCCATTTAAGCTCTGCCGCTGCAGAACTAAAATCCTTCATGGAGACACAAAAGGATCTGTCAGTGAGGTAAGATCTGAACCAATTGAGGGCTGACCCTGTGATGCCCACCCACTGCTCTAACCTAGCAATGAGGATCTCATAGTCGATGGTGTCAAAGGCGGCTGTGAGGTCCAACAGGACAAGCAGCACAGAATCACCGGTATTGGTGGTTAAGAAAATGTCGTTAAAGACCTTGAGCAGGGCAGTTTCAGTGCTATGGAGAGGTTTAAAGCCAGATTGGAATAGCTCTAAGATGGCGTAACGCTCCAGGAAGCACTTCAACTGGGACTCGACTAGTTTCTCCAGTACTTTAGAAACAAATGGGAGTTTGGAGACAGGCCAGAAGTTGGACACGACTGAGGGGTCAAGGTTTTTTTTTTTTTTCAGGAAAGGCTGGACAGCCACATGTAAGGAACTCTCGTGAGGGTTTGGACCAAGATCACAACACAACAG
>NC_056513.1:27776392-27779561 GCF_014905685.2 Nematolebias whitei
GTGAACAGAGTGATAAAGATCTAAATACAGGGACGTGATTCATGACACCACATGTTTAAAGGATTTCGGCACCACACCAGTGGATAAACTACTGTTTACTATAGTAAGAATGGATGGACCTAGAGTAGGAAAAACCTCCTTTAGTAGTCTAGGGGGGACCACATCAAAGGGGGAACCAGAAGGTTTCAAGCTGTACATGACCTGCTCTAGAGAAGATAGAGTGATGGGTTCAAAATGGTCAAATAGAGCTACAGATTGAGGCGGGAAGGATGGGTCATGAGTTGGAGGGGAAATGAGAGCCCGGGTGGTCGCAATTTTTTCCAAAAAGAAATGTAAGAAATTCTCGCACAGCTCAGTCGAGGCTTCCAGAGGTGATGGTTCAGTGAGGTGGAGAACAGAGTTTAGGGTGGAGAAGAGGACATGTGGGTTGCGAGAGTTTGAGGTAATTATATTAGAGAAGTATTTGGATTTAGCAGCTTTCACTGTTTTCTGATATCGGCGCCAACTCTAAGTGTTTGAAAAGAGACCTGCAGCCTGTCTTTCCTCCACTTTCGCTCCGCCCTCCTACATTGCTGCCTAACGGCCTTGGTGACGTCACTCAGCCATGGTTCTGCTCTGAGTTTTGATTTTTTGGTTTTAACAGGCTCAACATGATCCAGAGTCTTTAAGCAGACAGAGTTGAACTGGGATGTCAGCTCCTCAGTAGTAGTGAGAAACATCGGGGGCTGAATTATCATTTTAGTGTTATAAACATCTGTGAAACGTGTGGCAGTGAAATGGTTAATGGTCCGGCTGCGACATGCAGGAATGCACGGCTTAGGAGTTAGATGGGGGAGGGTGAACTCAAACTGGACTGGCATGTGGTCTGAAAAAACATTATCACCAATTTCAAGATTACTAACAGTCACATCACGTGTTAAAACAAGGTCCAGTGTATGTCTGCGCTCTTGGGTGGGACCGTTTACATGCTGCGTTAGATTAAATGAGTCCAATAAATCTAAAACGTCCTTAACCAAGGGCTTCTCAAGACAGCACACGTGCAAATTAAAGTCCACAATAATGAAAACATGGTCATATTTTGGTGTGATTTCAGCCAAGAAATCAGAAAACTCATTTATGGAATCCTTAGATCGAGGTGGGCGGTAGATGAGTGCACATAATGTCGGGGGCGAATGGCCAAGTTCAAAGATGCTCAGCTCAAAGCTGGCATGAGAAACTGGGATGGGCAGTTGTTTACAGTCAAAAGTTGATTTGAATATTGTTAATAATCCACCACCGCGCTGGCCTGATGGCCGCGGTGTGTTAAAATACAGACAGTTGGGTGGCAATAATTCCGTCAAGGCGCTGGACTCACCCGGAGACATCCAAGTCTCTGTGATGCAGAAAAAGTCCAACTCGTACTCTTGAAAGTAGTCCCTGAGGATAAAAGTTTTGTTGGTAACAGATCTTGCGTTGACCAAACACATCTGGATACTGTTCAAAGTGGAACCAGCAGCGGTGAAGTTCACACGCATCAGTGGCCTCATGTTTACAATAACAGCCCCTCCGGGTCGGTCCAAGCTGCGCACCGGCTGACAACTCCCGTTGTTTACCTGGTCCGGGCACGCGGGAAGCTGGCGATGGAAACCATGACCACCAGCTGAAGAGGAAGATGCAGTGTGCACGGCTTTAAGCTTTACCAGCTGCCCAGCACGTTTTCCCCGGCGTCTGAAGCGAGATCTCTGGGCAGGTAGGTGAGGAGTACAGCGGAGGTAAGTTGGCATGTCCGACAGCAGGGGGGATGAGGGGGGGGGAAGGGTCCAGAGGTATGCTCATATTGTTCCAAATAAGCGACATCAGCGGCAGAGAAACAAAGATCCAGAAGATATCCTGATGCATGCTCAATAATCCAGGTAGAAAAATCTAAAAAAGTTAAATCTGGTCCTCTGGACATTCAAAAAGGAAGATCCAGAAGCTGTTGTCAGTCATACATCAGCAGTGATTTAATGTCACAGATAAAAAACGAACAAAACAAAAATAATCCGAACACCATCAGCAGAGGTGGATTGCAATCCATGTACACAGGCACCATCTTACTGGAATATTAAAACCATTTTTACCATATTACCAAAACCCTGTTTAAACCATTCCTGTTGCCCGGTGTCTTGCTCGAAACCAAATACACAAATCCTAACACTACTGTAAATCCACAACTGACTAACTTTTGGAGTCCATTTAATGCAAGCTTCCCATCATAGATAATCAACTAGCAAACACAAAAATTGTCTGTTTTACAGATATTAATCTATAATTTGGTGTGCTAGTGGCTGAGAATCACCTTCAACACAAATTCTGAGCGCTAACAGATGGTTAAAGAACTCATAGTACTGTGCATTTGAAAATATAACTTTCGAGATTTGATCAAAACAATTATAATTCTGTAATTTCTAGAAAGACGATGATCTTAGTTTAATCATCTGACATGAACGGTGGCAGAAATTCTTTTTTTTAGGAATGCTACCTTCACTGGTGATGTTTCCACATTCTTTTAGGAGACAAAGTCAGACAAACAGTTTTTGTGCTATTTGAAATATTTGTGCTTTCAGCTTCATGTAAATAAAATGTGACGTTTCTCTGCAGACAAAACGGCAAACCATGTGGATGAAGCTGAACACAGCGGTGTGTCTGCAGGTCTTTCTTTGTGGTGGAATTTCAGTGGGTAAAGACTGATTGGGTGCTCGGGTGACAGGTGAGATGAGCGCAGCCTCGTAGGTTCATTACCAGCTGGCAGAGTGGAGCACTCCAGGGCACTGCTGGTGCAGGTAACACTCCTGGCCTCCTCATCAACAGCCTGTCACCTCCATTTCCATACACTCAGACATGGCATGTCGGCTGATCGGGTTCCCCACCCCTGGGGGAAAACTGTCTTCCAGAACAACGAGTCAGGATTTGGAACTGGCAAACAAAAGAAAGATTATATCTTATCTATTATATCTTATCAGAGAGTCAGAGTCAGAGTTTTTTTATTGTCATTCGCACCTCATGTGGTACATGTGGTGGAGCGAAATTATGTACACAGGGTCCCAGTTACATCCAACAATAAAATGTCTAAGAAAAACAGTAATAACATCTAAGATATGAACTAAGAAAAACATCAACTAAATATACACTAAGCACTCATAACATAAAA
>NC_056513.1:27779661-27784637 GCF_014905685.2 Nematolebias whitei
CTCTTGTCGGTGTTGAAACGTTGTTTAGTTGATTTTGGTTGTTTCTGTGGTAAGAATGAATCTTGTGTGTAAGTTAAGTTAGAGACTAAGAGGCCTTTAACCATGCCAACATGAAGTTCATTCGCTAAATTGCAATCCTTGCGGAGTCAATGTATATTATTGTTACCTTAAGTACCATAATCTACATTGGTCTCACATCGCTTAAGCCGAACCTACTCGAACAATTCTATTCGGGGGGGATAGCTAATTCTTTTTGATAAGTCTCGCCATAGACTTCCAAAACGTTTATGGGGAAACCAAACACCCAATCTCAAGTCGTTCGTCTAAAAGACAACAGACATTTGAACCAAACTATATTTTGCCATGTAAAGCTAACTTAACCCAAGTTAGAAATGGAAAAGTAGTTTGGAACCCTTTTCTATAGGCTTAAACCCCTATAGTTACCCCTTTTCAGCATGCTCCACCCCTTAACTGGTAGTTGTAGCTGTTCCCAACCATAATAGCTTACACACCAGGTGCATATAGTTTAAGGCCTTATGTAAAATCACCTTCATAAGCCCACCTTAAACCACATAATTGCATGACACATTTGAACCAGAACGACACAGGCTGGACGTTGCTGGAGACAACCTTCGCTGGAGGCGACCTGCAATCCTGACGTTGGTCTCCACTCTTCATCCAGTGGCCGCTTCTTCAGTTCAACCCAAGGGTACCCCTCTGTATGCTGATTAATCAACACTTCCAATCGTTGTGGATTTACCATTGTGGATTATATGACTTTTTCCAATGGATTACAGACTCTGTTTCCAAGGGTTAAAGCATTGCTACCATGGAATTATCGAGACGATATGGAATTATAATCAACACAATGGAATTACCGAGAACATTGTGGAATTACCTTGACTTTTGTTTTCCTTGCTGGATTACTTTTGACTTTTGTTTTCCTTGCTGGATTACTCTTGACTCTTGTTTCTTTGCTGGATTACATCAAGCTTCAAGGACAATCGAAGGCGTAAGTCCATAGTTGGAATTCATCCCCGTGGACAGGTGATGATTTCCAAAGGGGGGACTGTAGTGGACTAGGCCCATGTCAAAAACTAAGTCTAAGGTCAAAAATCTTGACCTTAAGAACCTTGTGGGACAGGAACTGTCATTTCATTGATTTGAATCCAGAAATACAGGTTCACCCATCCTGAGACTTTCTCTCTTGAAGATTCAAGTGAAAAGAACACTCTCTGTTTTATTATCATTACTATTTTACAAATGGTGATAATCAAAGTGTCTTAGTTCAAACCATTTTAGATGTTGCAGTGAACTAATCAATTTTATTAACTGTGTAATGATTTTTTCTCACGCAAAAGTTAGAACTCATGTCAAAGCTGTTACAGAGTAATTATGCATTTTCTGATTTCTGCTTTTGAATGAGCAAGTGTAAGTTGGTCCAAGGTTGGAGTCAAACGCAAAACAAGTTGTTGGCATGTTTTTAGAATCCTCTCAGACATAAATATAGAGGTTTTTGGCACCTGTTTCTGAAACGCGCCAAAACAAAACTCTCTCTGTCTGTGAGAACATTTCTGATCTTTCCATAACAATTCTTGCTGTCTTCTAACCTCTTACGTCACAAAACACACCCCGTCTGGTCGGTTCTGACCAATGGTAATACTCCCAAAAGTGAACCGGGAAACAGCTCTTTAAAAGGTCAGTACTTCCTGGTCTACTCAGTTCTGCTAGAGAGTTCTGGTAAAGTTCTGGTGCAGGCTCTGCTCGAGATCTGTAAACTACACAGTTCTGTTAGAAGCTCTGGGATGGTGCTGGAACAGTTCTGGGACAGTTCTGTTCAGTTCTGATGGAGAAGCCCAGTTCTGTGAGAGACGGGATGATCCTGACATGACAACAGAGCTCTTCCGAGTTCCATGGGAATATAACACTTTCACTCGCCACTACTTCTGACGAGCTACAGCCATACTAAGGAGACGCTGGACAGGTAGCGTTAACGGAACACCATATCTGCTGATTATCATCAGAAAGGTAATGGGTCAAGTTTCCTACCAAGCGTACCGAGGCGAGCTGGGTTTCTGATGGAGAGTGTCGGTTCTGGTGAACACTTACTTCCCCTCACACACCCTCTTACTCCCTCTTAACTTCTTTCATCTTTAAACTTTTCTCTCAAGTAGAAATTCTTCCAGATATTTTAGAAATGTCTGTGTAAAATGCTCACCCACATCCATGTGGGTAAAAGATCATAATTGTACAGTTTTCATAAATGTCTGTGGTGAAGCAACGGAAAAATCATGGCCGTATGATTTTTCCTGATTGATTGCTTATGTTGTTATTTTCATAATTTGCCAAATTAATGTAAATGTTTGATGTTAAATTTTGATTCTGTAAATAAATGACCGCATTCATTTTGATGGGTCAAATATAAATGACGTCTCACGTTTGCATTTCCTTAAATTCAATGCACGTTTTATTCAGTCCAGAAAAATGAGGAATCCGTGTTAAATGATGAATATATCTGAGCATCTGTTCATCTACAAGAGCGAGTAATCGGCTCCCATTTTTCTTCAGCGAGCTAATAGCACTGTCAGAAGAACGAAGAAGGAAAGTTGTATAGCTGACCAACCTTTGTTAAGACTGCCTGGCCCGTTACGCCAACTCTCTGTCATCCCGGTGAGTTCTCCTCCCCGAAGGGAAGCCGACGAGCAGTCTTGTTTCAAGGTAAGTACCGAGGAATATTTCTCAGTGACAGGTCGCTACACGCTGGACGACGCCATCTTGTAATTTTCCTCTTATCGCCGACCTTCGGAGCGAATCGGATGGTTCCTCCGGGACAGGCGACGTCAACAGCAGCCTCCGCTGCTCATTCCCTCCTGGAGAGCGTAGTGTCGGTAGAGGGGGGCTGAGCAAATGCAAATGGATGGAAGCAAATCCTCACCTTGTTTCGCATCGGCGACCACACCGCTCCCAGATGCTGACACCCTCTGGAGTTTGCCCGGCTTAACCCAGGAGACGGCCGACATGAAGGGACCTTTTTTACATCCCGCGCCTCCCCCACTAGTTCGGATGATCCAGCGGGAAGGTTTTTTGGGCTCCATGCCGGCTCATCGCCCTGACTCCCATGTGGCCTCGTTTTCCCAGCGGTGACGTCCTACTGGGACAAGGCTGCAGCTGGTCCTGGTAGAATAGGGCGCCGGTTCCCACATCCGCGCCCATCACCAGAGTGGAGGGGTTCACCGAGTGGAAATTCCCTCAGTGCCCCCGGGAGCCGAGCCTGACAGAGGCTTTTCGGAGCAAAGATGTCCAGGTTGGACCAGCGTCCCGCGCCTCCCGTTAGCGTAACCAGATGGTGACACACTCTCCAACCGAGCTCACCAGCGTGCGTTTCTAGGCAGCTGTAGCGAACAACACGTTACGCTTTTGGCGTACACGTTCAGAGGCAAGAGGAGATGTACGCTCCCTCTGCAGGGCAGCTGACGTCATCCTCAACCAGTGCGCCTCTTTTGCTGTCTGCTGGCCTCGCATCGCAGCCGGAGGACGAGGTTTCCAGAGGTTCTCCTGGCCCGTCACTCCACCTCCCTCTCGGAGGAGCTGCAGAAAGATTTTTGTTGGGGGGGCCCTCATCAACGAGAGATCACTTTCAAGATGTTCCATGGCTGCACAATGCCTCCCCACTCTGCTACGCCAGCCCCGCCCGCCCGACATCCCCGGCATCCGGAAGTTCAATTTTTCCTGGAGTTCGCCAACAGGGGCCGCCCTAGGACAACAAACCACAGAGCTCAGGGGAGATGACTGTTTGACGGTTTGCTGGATGTGTGTAAAGTTGACACAATGTGGGAATAAAACATCATTTTATGATGAAGTGTCTTTTTAGCCAGTCTGTCAGCTTGGATGACCTGACAGCGGCTCTGTCACCCCCCCCCACCCCCCACACACACACACACACATGAATGAGCCGGTGGCCTTTTTAAGGCTGTTTTCAATCACCGCCACTCCAACAGGTGAGACGCCCACATGACACAACAGTCATAAGTGAATGTGGCCCGCACAATGAGTTTCAGTGGAATAACTCGATTTTTCAGTCCAAGCTGCACACCCCTCACGAAGCGGTGCCAACGCGCACTCCCGCGGCGCAAGCAGCTTTCACCCATATGGCGCTGCGTTATGAAGGCGCGCACACAGTTTCTCAGCGCTCGCCGCTCACGTCAACATAAACGTGAGATCACTGTACGAGCCCAGTAACGTATCTCGCTCTCGTCAGGAGTGACACGCGTCTCACTGCGGGGGTGTCAAACGTGCGCTCCCGCGGCGTCATCAGTTTTCACACGCCTCTCCTCAATGCACAGTGTTCCACATAGACATGATGTGGACCCGCAGTCAAGTGCAGCACACAGACGCGCTCAGAGCCAAGCTTCGCCTGCGGGTCACGCAGAACACACTCCTATGGCTCTTGACAGCGGTTGAGGCGGCGGACTGACTGACATCCGTTTAAACATGACGCACCACCTAAATGCGCACCCACCACGGATGTTACGCAGAGTGGCTGCGAGTTTTCTCTCCAGGCATAGATGGCCAAAGCTGATAGCAGGGGTTACGTGTTGCAACTTACAGCCCGACCCCCTCCGTTCGGAGGAGTTTTAAGAGACGGTCCTGTCATCCAGCCAGGTCTCATCCCTAAAGGCAGAAGTCCAGGGGCTTCCCGGCAGAGAGGAAAACACAGGTTGTTACTCACGTTAATTCCTGGTTCCAAACAGACCGGAGGAACGAGACCGATGTGGACCTGTCAGTTTATCAACAAGGTGATCATGGGCAGACCGCTTCACATGTGGGCTCAGGCTCAGATGTTGACGTCACACCTGCCAATTCTGGGCTTCGCCATAAAATTGGAAAAGTTCGATCCTCCCTGCCCAGACGATTGCTATCTGGGAGTGGTGTAAGGAACTCTCGTGAGGGTTTGGACCAAGATCACAACACAACAG
>NC_056513.1:27784737-27795726 GCF_014905685.2 Nematolebias whitei
AGAAGATGACAGCAGTCTTATTCCAAGGTAAGCGTCGGGGAACATTTCCCAGTGACAGGTCACTACACGCTGGACAACGCCATCTTGTGTTTTTTCCTCTTATCGCCGACCCTCGGGGCGAACCGGATGGTTCCTCCGGGGCAAGGTGTGCTCAGCTGCAGCCCCCGCTGCTCATTCCCTCCTGGGGAGCGTAGTGTAGGTGGAGGGGGGCTGAGTGAATGCTCACCCCATCCCACCTCGTTTCGCATCGGCGATCACACCGCTCCCGGCCGACAGCGCCCTCAGGGGTTGCCCGGCGGAACCCGGGAGGAGGCTGACATGAAGGGACCCCTTTTTTCTACGTCCCTCGCCTTTTCCCGCCAGTTCGGATGATCGGCGGAAAGGTTATTTTTCACCGACGTGTTTCCAGGCAGCCGCAGTTAGCAACAACGTGCGCTGCTAGCATATAGCATGTCCAAGGGACTGAAGGCCGCAGACCTGCCTTGGAGACAAAGAACTCCCTCTGTAAGGCAGCTGACGCTATTCCTCGGTTCCCCCCCCCCTGGAGCCAAGCCTCGCGGAAGCTTCCGGAGCGAAGCTGCCCAGGTCGGAGCAGCGTCCCGTCCCTCCGGAGGAACCAGACGGCGACCAAGCTCTCCAATCGAGCCCACCGACGTGTTTTCAGGCAGCCGCAGTTAGCAACAACGTGCGCTGCTAGCATTTAGCATGTCGAAAAGGCTGGAGGCCTCAGACCTGCCGGAGGAGACAAAGAGCTCCCTGTGTAGATCGGCAGACGCCATCCTCAACATGTGCGCTGCGTCCACGGTTTGCCTGTCGAGGATTGCAGCGTGGATGACGGTAATCCAACGTTCCATCTGGCTCCGTCACTCTCCATTGCTGCCGGAAAAGCTGCACAAAGACCTGATGGAGGGCCCCATCTCATCGGACGCGCTGTTCGGAAGCAGCTTGACGACCATGCTGACGAATTCGAAGCAGTCGGAGGAGATGTCGGAAGCTGTACGCCATCTCATCAAGCCGCGCGGCTCATCCCGTCCCCCAGCCCGCTGGAGAGATCGTCGAGAGCAGAGGCAGAAACATCGACGCTCCACGGCAGCAGCAGCTTCGTCTCGCCCAGCTCCACCACCAGCCCCGCCCGCCAGAGACCACCCCTCCTCAGTCCGGCAGCCTGCACTTCAGCGTTTTCCCCAGAGATCGCCTGCAGACGGCGCTCGGGGCAAACAAACCGCAGAGCTCACGAGGGAGAAGATTTAAAAAATGACGGTCTGCGGAGGATGTGTGTATAAATGACACAGGAATTGAAATAAATGATTTTTCAAAGATCAAAATGCCTGTTTTTAGCCAGTCTGTAAGTTCGGATGAGCTCACAGCCGCTACACACACATCCTCCACACAGAGAGAGCCGGTGGCCTTAAATAAAGGTTCTTTAAACCCACCGCCGCTCCTTCACATGCCCAGACGCTCACGTGACACCACGGTAAGCGAAATAACTTGTTGTCAATCAGACCCGCACGATCACCACCCAAACGGTGTTAAACGCGCACCCGAGCGAGACAAGCAGCCTCCATCCAAACGGCACTGTGTCGATGATGCACGCACAGCTGCCCGACGCTCACCGGCTCACATAGGGATAAATGTGGGACCGCAGGCCGGGTCCGGTGGAGGTCCCCGCTCTCAGCGAAAACAACACACGCCTCTCCTGAATGAACGCGAGCGGCCGTCATCCATCGCGTCTCAGCGATCAGCAGCTCACGGCGGCATAAGCGTGAGACAGCTGAATGAATCCAATGACGGGCCCCGCCCTCAGCGAGAGCGGCGCGCGTCCCTCCAGAGGAAACGTGCGCTCCCGCGAGGCTCACAACCTTCACTTCGACAGCACGGCGTTGATAACGTCACGCCCTCCACCTCTCAACGTTCGCACAGCGACGTTAAACATGCAGCCTCTCGACGTCATCAGCTGACACACGCCTCGCCTCAGCGCACACCGCCCCGCCCGGACATGAAGGTTGGTCTGCGATCCAGACACAGCGCACGGGCGCGCGCAGAACAGCCCTTTCGAGGAAGCCTCGCCTTGGGTCACGCGGAAAACATTTCCGCGACGCATGACGGCGGTCGAGGCGGAGTTTTTGGATGACATCCGTTCAAAACACGGCACATCATTTAAACGCACGTCCATTCCACGAACGTCACGCAGAGTGGTTAAAAACATGCTCACCGGACAGATGGATGGACAGAGTGTTATGCAAGGGTTACACGCTGCAGTTTGCAACCCGACCCCCTCCGTTCGGAGGAGTTATAGAAATGGTCCTGTCATCACCAGACCAAGTCTCAGCCTTAAATGCAGAAGTCCAAGAGCTTCTGATAAAAGGTGTAATCTCAAGAGTTCCCAACGAGGAGGAAAACACAGGGTTTTACTCACGCTACTTCCTGGTCCCCAAAAGGACCGGAGGGATGAGACCGATTCTGGATCTGTCAGCTTTCAACAAAGCGATCATGAACAGACCTTTTCACATGTTGACGAACAGACAGCTGTTGGACAACATCCAAAAAAATGACTGGTTTGTCTCCATCGATTTAAAAGATGCTTATTTTCACATACCAATCATCCCAAAACACAGAAAATTTCTGCGTTTCGCCTTTCAAGGGATGAAGTACCAGTACAACAGGCTGCCTTTCGGGTACTCCCTCGCGCCTCGTACGTTCTCAAAGTGTGTGGAGACAGCCCTGCATCCACTGCACAGAGCAGGGATGAGAGTTTTGTTTTACCTGGACGACCTGCTGCTCCTGTCTCACTCCAGACAGGAAGCATTGATACAGGCTCAGGTGTTGGCATCACACCTGTTAAATCTGGGCTTCGCCATAAACTGGAAGAAGAGCTCGATTTTCCCGGCCCAGACAATTGTTTATCTGGGAGTGGAATTAAACTCAATTACCATGACGGCTCGCTTATCACAAACAAGAATCGACACTCTAAAAAACCAATTACGCCACGTAAGACCTGGCAAAGTGGTAACAGCTGTCTCCGTCATGAAGCTGTTGGGAATGATGTCATCAGCTCACACAGTGGTCCCGCTGGGTTTGTTACACATGAGACGCCTCCAGAGGTGGTTTACGCGTCTGCGTGTGAATCCAGTAAAACAAAAGAGACGGATGATCACTGTCCCTCCCTCCGTGAGAGCAGACCTCCGACACTGGGGAAACACCCTGGTTCTGTCAGAGGGACTCCCCGTCAGCAGACCCTCATCACACGTGTCAGTCTTCACGGACGCGTCGCTGTCAGGCTGGGGGGGGACATGCTTATCTCAAGCAGTAGGGGCGCTGTGGCCCCACCACACATCAGCCCACATCAATGTTTTGGAGTGTCGCACAGTGCTGAACGTGATTCAGCATTTTGCTCCCGTGCTACAGAATCAACACGTGTTGATTCACACAGACAACATGGTGACTGCTGCGTACATAAACCGCCAGGGGGGTGTGCGTTCGGCCCAGATGTTACACATTGCGCGGAAGCTACTGTGTTGGGCTCACCAAAACCTGCTTTCCATCAGAGCGGTTTACATACCCGGCGTTCTGAACAGAGGAGCAGACGTGATGTCCAGGGGCGGCCCACGTCACGCGGACTGGACCCTCCATCCAGACCTGATGTTTCAGACGTGGCAGAAGTTTGGCAAGCAGCTGTGGACCTGTTTGCGACGCGAGAGAACGCTCAGTGCCAATTATGGTTTTCCCTGAGCCCACGAGACAATCCACCGCTGGGGGTGGATGCATTTGCTCACAGCCCGTGGCCCAAAACGCTTCTGTACACGTTCCCCCCTCCTCCTCTGATTTTACGGCTCCTGAACCGAGTTCAGGAGGAAGGACTGACAGCTCTCCTGATAGCTCCCGAGCGCGTGAACGCACCATGGTTCCCAGTCCTGCAGCGTCTGTTGTCAGGTCGCCCGTGGAAACTGCCATGGAGGGAAGATGCTCTCCTTCAAGCAGGAGGAGCGATCAGGAGTTACCCGGAAATAGGCCAGCACCTGTGGGTCTGGCCGCTGAGCGGTCCCGCTTAGAGAAGATGGGTCTCCCTCAGGAGGTAGTGCGCACAATTCAAGATTCACGCGCTGCATCTACCACAGCCCTGTACACATCAAAGTGGACGGCTTTTCAGCGCTGGTGTACAGAGAAAGGTCTGGAGGCCACCTCATGTCCATTAGGTGGCGTGCTGTCCTTTCTTCAACAGCTGATGGATAGGAAGTTGGCATTCAGCACGATTAAAACGTACGCTGCAGCCATCTCTTCCTGCCACGAAGGGTTCGGAGACAGAACAGCTTTTAATCACCCGCTGATGAAGTGGTTTCTAAAAGGTGTTCAAAGACATAGGCCGGTTTCACGCCCACTCGTTCCACAGTGGGATTTAACGCTGGTCCTGCGAGCCCTGATCAAGGCTCCTTTTGAGCCTCTGGATCAAGTTTCACTTAAATTCTTGTCTCTTAAAACAGCCCTGCTGCTGGCTTTAACATCCGCTAAGAGGGTGAGTGATTTATCGGCCCTCTCTGCCACTCCGTCATGTCTCAGAATCCAGGCTGACGGTAGTTCAGCTGATTTAAGACCAAATCCAGCCTTTATGCCTAAAAGCATCACGAGCTCTTTTAAATCGAGACAGATATCGTTGGAGGGATTCTTCCCTCCCCCCCACAGATCAGAAGAAGAAGCATCTTTTCATCTTCTCTGTCCGGTGCGGGCGTTATCGTGTTACATAGCGCGCACAGCTGCAATGCGTCAAACTCAACATCTGTTTGTGCATTATAGAGATGCATCCGCAGGCCGCCGTTATCCATCCAGCGCTTGTCACACTGGCTGTGTGAGGCCATTTCTGAAGCCTACAGAGCATCAGATCTAGAGCCTCCTGTCAACCTTAAAGCACACTCAACCAGGGGTATCGCATCTTCGACTGCTCTGCATAATGGTATGTCAATGCAGGACATTTGCACTGCGGCTGCATGGCCAACACCCTGCTCATTTATTCGCTTTTACCTACGTGATGTAACGGCTCGTTCCATGACACATTCTGTCCTTAGTGCTCTAACAGAATGAATATTGTTGTTCTCATGGAACTCTGTTTAAACTCACATCTGTCTGCATGCATTACAGTGTGAGATGTTGTTATCAGCCACAAGTTGTGTCTGTGATTTTGATTCTATTGTCACTAATCAGTTCATGACTATTGTTACCAATCAGTTCATTTGTTCAATAATCAGTTCATTGATATTAATCTGTTTATACTGTTCAATTATGAATCAGTTGCTTCATGCCCCCCCCCTCCTCTTTTCAATATCTTCCCCGTTGAAAGTTTTTTTCCGGGGCATTCATGCTTTGTCAGAACGCATAGTTGCACAACATGCGTCTGTGCATGGCACACAATTACGCGATGCGTAGTTATGCACATGGGGAGCTGAGTGACAAGACGTTTTTTGGGCAAGCTTCCGTTTCTTACTGTGTTTGAATGGACCCAGTGAGGCGAGGACCACATCCGCTTCGCCCTTAACCCACTAAGCGACAGCCTTAAAGGGCGAAGCCTATATGAAATAGAACGTTGGTTACGTACTGTAACCCCAGATTCTATGAATATAGGCGTAGCCCTTTAAGCGTCGGGCCTCACTGGCTCCTAAATGGCTGAAGAAAAAGCTATTTTGGGAGCCGATTTCCCGCTCTTAACGTAATTTATACGGACCGGGTGGGGCCCACACAGCAGGTGGGCGTGGACTAATTTTTTCAGTGCTTATGCTCTGCATAACGGGATAAACCCACTAAGCGACAGCCTTAAAGGGCTACGCCTATATTCATAGAATCTGGGGTTACAGTACGTAACCAACGTTTTTTTATCTGTAAAATGTACATGAATATGATGGCCTATGGTTAAAAAAAAAAGCATTAAATAGGTAGTCAGAAAAACTTAAGAAAGAAGAAATTGTGGATTTATTCCTTAAAATTGATCCTTCTAGAGATTTTGATAAAACGTAAAATTGTGCAGTGAAACTAAAAATGTCATATGTTTTGGACTATAAGGCACACTTCAAATCCATTAAAGTTCTCAAAAATTAACAGTGAGCCTTATAATCCAGTGCACCTTATGTATTAATTCTGATTGTGCTTACTGACCTCAAACCGATTTTATGTGTTACAACTGAACAATGTTGAGAGTTATTGTGAATGAGTTGAATAAAGGTTAACTTATTTGGCTGTTTAGTTTTGCTTAATGCGCCTTATGTATGAAACCAGACATTCATTGATATTGTGCTATAATCCGGTCCGCCTTATAGTCCGAAAAATACGGTAAATAAAATAGCTAACAACCTACAACTATTTCAGGCTTCAAAATGTTTCATGCTTTCAAATACTGTATGGTCATGAATAAAAAATAAAAAAATCCTCCACCAGATTTGTACATTTAGGATGCATTTTTGGCTTCCATAACTTGAATTTTAAAATGCATTAAAGAGGTTACCTGCAAGAATTTATTTTATAATTTTTGTATTTGACAGGGGAGTGGTGTAAAGGTTAGAGAAAGTGGGTCCGTGATGTCGCTGGTTCAACTCCCTGTACCGACAACATCAAAATGTGGGTGGGAAAGGTAAAGGTAAAACACCCGCACCTGCCTCCACCCTCATTTGCTCCACTCTGGACCCTTGAGCAAAGCCCTTAACCCCCTTCAGACTGGTCATTTGGACCAAAGACTAAATGTTTCAACCAAGAAGAATCTGTCCAGAGGACCTTGTTAGATTTATCTACCTGGACATTTGAGCGTGCATCAGGACAGCTAAAGGTGGTTTTTGCACCTATTTTACAACCTGCCATGATACAATGCTGAGTGTTAACATTCTGAGAGTAAATCCTTATCCTTATGTGGTGTGCTACTCTGCCAGATTAAATCACAGTGTTATTTTCTCAGAGCAGGAAAACCTTCAGCTAATGAATAAATCGGTGTTTTCTATTCTTGTGTATCTCAGTGCTCCTGGTGGCTCAGAAACAGGTTGTCAGGGTAGGGGAGATTAAATTGGATTGTATTCCTTTTAGTTATGTATACTTTCTTTGTCCCAAGTTATACTTGTATCTGTCAATTGAATGTGATGCCACTGAATGAAAGGCATGAAGAAAAAAAACTAAATTACAAGATTTACCAGCAGTTTTGTCCTCACATGGATTCTAAACGTCCACACAGTCCATGTATTACAGCTGGAGCTACTTTTTAGCTGCTTCCTGTTGTATTCCTGTGCTTTTTATACCCTGAAGGTTTTTTTTATATCTTTGATTCCCTGCTGTGCATTTGTTTGGATTCCTCCATGCATAATTACTATTTGCTTTTAAAAGTGCTGCTGCAAAATGGGGACCCCCAAATAAGTAACATTATAGCCAAGTCAGACTGCTGCTGCTGCCTTCCCTAGCGTTTTTAATGTTTTATTTTTCTTTCAGAATTATTATAGGTAAGTAAACGATGAGTAAATAAATGTTGATTACAGTATATTGTTAGAAAAACTGCAGTTTATTGCTTTTGTATTACTTGAACTAACATTTCCTTTTTATTTAATTTCAGAATTAAATTCAAACAAATTATATGTTTATGTTGTTGTAGATATATTTTTTGTCTTTTTGCGTTTTCATTTATTGAAAAGGGTATGAGCAATAAACGTACCTGTTATAAACAGCTCTTTGAAAATTTTCGGAGAAAACAGTTTAGTCTGGACTAGACTGATGACCTAATAGCTAGTTCAAGCAGGTAAATAAAATGGATATGCATCTTAAAACAACTCCTATAGCTCCTACTTAAAAAAAGTTTCAGTCATTATAGATCTGCATTAAACAGCAAATGTGTGAATGCCGATTTAACATTTTCCCCTTTTTTTTTCAGTATTTGCCACAATTCTTTTCAACATAACTACTTGATGTGTTACTTTCTTATGTTTTTGTAACTTTTACACATTTCAAAAATAATAAATATATAGCCAAACATTTCTTTGCAGAAAAAAATGAGGTCTCTTTAATTTATTCAGAAACATTGTTTCCTTTGAACTCTGCTTAAGCGAACTTGATCTACTTTAGTATTCTTGTGCTGCTTTTGGTTTTTAGCTACATTTTAGCTTGTTCAAATTTTTAGGTAGCCCTTTGCTACTTTTAGCTTTTAAAAACCATTCTTCCACTTTTAGCTTTTAGCTATCATTCTGCTAGCCTTTGCCATATTTTGATAACCGTTTCGCTTAACCTATAACCTTAACCTTATCATGACGAGGGTGTTTGTGCACTTGAATGATCCTAGGAGCTATGCTGTTGGGGGTGATTGTAATTGCCCCTGGTAGAGTCTCCCTAGGCAGATTGGTAATAGGTGACAGGCCAGACAAAAATAAATTCTGAAAACTTTTATGGACAGACAACAGCAAGGAGATCAGTGTCCCTTGCCCAGACATGGGTTCCTGAGGAGTGTGCTTGGAGCCAGGCCTGAGGGAGGGGCAAGCACCTAGTGACTGGGTCTCTATCCATGGCGTCCAGTTGGGCTCAGCCTGAACGAACAATGTGGGTTTTCTTTCCTGTGAGCCCACCACCCCGCAGGAGAGGTCATACAAGTCAGGTGCAAGATGCCATGGACAGTGGCCGAAGTTGGGGAGCTTGGCACTCTGACCCTGGCTTATCAAAGCTAGCTCTTGGGTCATAGAATGTAACCACTCTGGTGGGGAAGGAGCCTGAGATTGTGCATGAGGTTATACCAACTATAAACTGTTGGGCTCACCTTGATGCATAGCATGGGCTCCGGAACTAATGTCCTTGAGAGGGGCTGGATCTTATTCCACTCTGGAGTTGCCCATGGTGAGAGATGTTGAGCTGGTGTGGATCTACTCTTAGCCCCATCTTGGTGCATGTGTGTTGCAGTTTTTTTTGGTAAATGATAGAGGGTAGCTTCCCTGAGGGACGGGCTCTGATGGTTCAACAGTTCAGAGTGTCCGGCCTTCTTGGAGTCCTTTAACAGGAGTGCTGAAAGTTGTTCCAGCTGGGTACTCCTTTATTCTGCTGGGGGACTTCAATGTTCACATGGTTAATGACAGTGTAGTCTGGAGGGGCATGATTGGGCGGAACAGCCTCTCTGATCTTAACCCAACTGGTATTCTGTTGTTGGACTTTTGTGTTAGTCATGGTTTGTTCATCACAAACACTATGTTCGAACATAAGGGTGTCCATAAGTGCATTTGGCACCAGGACACCCTATATCACAGATCAGTGCTTCTCAATTATTTTCAGTTACGCCCCCCCTAGGAAGAAGTAAACATTTTGCGCTCCCCAACTCGCTGCCGCGACTGTAAATAGTATAATTTGTTATAAAATTGTTATAAATACACCTCTGCATAACATTGTGTTCTTATTAACATTAAATAAAGAAATAAAGAAATATAGATCAACTTACAACAAAGATTATTAACATTGCTTTATAGTCTGTAACAGAAAAGGCTTGAAGTGCATCAATTTGCCTGAAATTAAATATATATATATATATATATATATATATATATATACAGTGGCGGATTCACCGTCGGGCACGACGGGACACTTCCCGGTGGCCTGGTTGCCGAGGAACGGGACTAAAGGCTCGGTTCGGGTCGCACGGACTTTATTATTTTAAATAAACAATTCACTTTTGCCTGGGCTCAGGTCTCACGCTGCACTGCAGCGACGGAGAAAGCCTGGCACATCCCCCGGCCGGGCCGGCCCCCCTCCCTTCCTTTTCTGTGTGTCACAGAGCAGAGACACACACACACACATTGCGCCCGCCCCCCTCCCCGCCCTAGGACTCGCGCTCCCGACGGTGTTGGCGCGCGGTGCGTGCATCTCTGAGTTGTAGAATGGAGCAACAGAGACAGCCAAAGAAGAGGAAAGGTGGAGCAGAGAGAGAGAGGATAAAAAAGAGAAAAGCTCTGGCCGCGGATGCTGCTAAGTGCTATAAATTAATGTTTGTTCGTAATGGAGCAGGTAAGAGAAACACTTGTGTTGAAAAAATTGAACTCTGGCACAGTTTATCAGCACAGCTTAATATCCACATGCTAGCTTCACTTTGAGGGACCTCAGTGGGCCAAAACTGACTTAATATAACAAATGTTTTTAAGTTTTTACAAAGAATATTGCAAATTTTATAATATGGGTTAGGATCTGAAAAAAGTTTAATGTTGAAATGTCTAGGAATTCAGATTTTTTTGTATCTAAAAAAGTTAAGTCAGGTCCTCTGGACAAATAAAAAAAAAACTTGTTGAAACTTTTGTCTTTAATCCAAAAAACTAAGTTCAGTCTGAGGAGTTGCAACAAGCTCAGTTTCAAATAGCCTCTTCTCATAGTGGATCAACCAGTTTGTTGTTAACATCCAGAACTAGCTGTTAACATAAAGAAGACCTGCAGCCTAACAACCCCTAACAATGGTTTCTTTTCACAAAGATGGCTTTGTGAAAAGATGAAATCATCCAGATGACCTGCATGAACATTGTTGGAGTTTATACCTGGATTATTGAGCATGAACTTTGGTGGTTCTTATAAGGTTTTTTATCTTTTTTTTTTTACAAAAGTGAGTAAAAATGTGTTTAATGTTTAAAATGTGTTTGATTTGATGGAGAATAAACAACACATCTGTAGTACAACACGATCTCTCATTTGTTGTATGAAACTATGATTGACTGTCATATTCCTAGTGATTTTAAAAGGGCTTATGCATAGCAAAATATAGGGCAACATAATTTCAGTTTATGTGATTTGAGGACGGATTATTGCACCACAGAAGAAAGATTTATGTAGGTATTCAGTTAGACGTGTGCAAACAACATGCATTCAAAGTGCGCTCAATTGAACTCAGTCTTGGTGGTTTGCGTTAATCAGGTGGTGGTGGCCTGGGATGGTATCAAAATTCCCGGCCTGGATTATTGTCCCAGTCCGCCCCTGTATGAAAGTTTCATTTTTATCATTACATTATGGAAAATAATGACC
>NC_056513.1:27795826-27796912 GCF_014905685.2 Nematolebias whitei
GTTAATGGCAGGAACAGTTCTAAGAAGCAGAGAACGGTTAGTGGTCGTGCGGGTAATCAGAACGAGGAAAACAGTCAACCAGAAAAAGCCACTAACCGTCTCGGATGATCTTAGGGGTCCTGAAGAGTGGAGGTGGTCAGGTCTGCAGCTGCTGGAGGAGCTGAGTCCGGTGAAGGACGCCAGTCGGCCGCAGCTGTCTGCGTGGCCAGAGTCCGTAATCCAAGAGGGGAGGTCAGGCTTTCCTAGGTCCAGTAACGTGAGGCAGATGTCAGGCAGTACCAGAGAGATAGGCAGATCGGTGGTCGTGCAGGCGTGGGTCGGTACCAAGAGCAGAGGCAGAAACAAATCCAAAAGGGAAATCCAAAGAGACGTGGTCGAGGCAGGCGGAGGGTCCAGGAACCAAGAGATCAGGCCAAACAAGAAGGGGAGGACAACCAGAAAGAGGGACAGGTAGCGTGGTGGGCAAGACAAGGAGCGAGGACTTGAACAGGGACAAGAGAAGGGAACAAGGACTACAGGCATGAACGCGAGATACCTACTAACTACAAAGAGTGTTCAACTATCGGGCACCGAAGAGTTGACAGGGTGCTGCTTATAAAGGGTGGAGAGAAACAGGTGCAGCCAGTCTGAGATAATCAGGCCAGCTGACTGCAGTGCAGACAATTAGTGCAGTCAACCTTCACCAACATGCAGAGTGGATAGACTGGTTCTCCACATACACACACATGAGAACCAGGTAGAAGTAGATAAGGAGTGAAGAGGAAAAAACCAGAACAGGACTGAGAAACCAGAACTAGTGAACAGAGTGATAAAGATCTAAACACAGGGACGTGATTCATGACAAGTGGGGCTAAACTTGTTTATTCGTTTATCACAGATGAGAATCGACTCTGTAAGAGCCCAGCTCCGCCACGTAAAACCAGGCAGAGTAATAACAGATATTTTCCATCATAAAGCTGTTAAACACAATGTTGTCAACGCATGATCTGGTGAGGCAAGAAAGAGGCTGGCGATCACTGTTCCTCCCTCCGTGAGAACAGACCTCCGACACTGGGAAAACCCCTGGTTTTTGTCGGAGGGAGCCCC
>NC_056513.1:27797012-27799357 GCF_014905685.2 Nematolebias whitei
TGATGTTCAATGTTTTATGTTATGAGTGCTTAGTGTATATTTAGTTGATGTTTTTCTTAGTTCATATCTTAGATGTTATTACTGTTTTTCTTATACATTTTATTGTTGGATGTAACTGGGACCTTGTGTACATAATTTCGCTCCACCACATGTACCACATGAGGTGCGAATGACCATAAAGAAACTCTGACTCTGACTCTCTGACTTCAGGGGCCACAGCGAGCGAACTCGCGTGAAAGATTTGGTCATTGTTTTACGTTTGATGACTTTCCTAACACAACCTGGGTTCGAAGCTGCTTCCTTAGGATTACAAGAGCACTGCTAATCTTTGCACTGCTTCTGTGAGCATGCCGAAGCCTCGTCTATGTAGAGATGGCAGCATCACTTGCAGGCTGATTTGCTTGGGTGTCATTATGATGTTGGATGAGCGATGGCTCCACTCTGTTTCTTTTGTGAGAACAAAAGCACAAAAGTGAAAATTTCATGACCCCTGTTTTTTTTATAACCTTAAATATTAATTTCTCATGTTACTATGGCAACCACATCTCAGGATCTTAGCATTAAGCGCACCTGTGTTACAGAGAGAAGGTGGAAGATGGGGGGAGGGGGTTGTTAGTCAGCGGATGTCTGTACAATGCACCCGACTGACCCAATCAGTCGCCTCCACACGTCTTACTTTTATTACAAAAGGTAAAAAAAGAAGATAAAAACAGAACACTGCAGGTTTCTCTTCTTCTCCACTTGTTGGTAGATTCATTCTTTAAATCCTTTAGAATTTGCTAATTCTGTAGTAGCTCATCAGAAATCCCTTTTTTTTTTACCCGTTTGTTGTGAGCTTTGTCTCTTCATTTGCCAAGTGTTTGTTGGCTGCAACACAAAGATGCCTCAGTGTCCACTGGGAGAGGAATTTGTGTAAGTAACAAAACATTTTGTTTTCTGCATAATAAATCAGCTCCCTCCAAACAAGGCATGTTTGCTGCTTTTAAAATTGTATCTTACTCTAATCTCTGCTTTAATGAGCAGCTTCAGTTGTTTTTTAAAAGAAATATACAAATATACAGATGCATGCTTGTTTTCACACAGGATTGAACATAGATGCTGTGATTTTCATATTGTGAGCCACAGTCATTTTGGACTCGTTTTAAAGTCAACTAGAGAAATTGCATTTCCTGCGAAAAATGCAGTGTGAATGCTTGTTGCTGAAGAACTTGCTGAAAAATAGCTAAAATTAACTAAAAATATGCTGAAATGAAATAAGCCTTAATTAGTAGAAGAAAGCAGAAAGAACAGATTTTTGCAGAATTAGATATAAATTAACAGAAATGAGCACAAAAATTAGGAACAAAGCTGAAATAGAAGAAAAAAGCTGAAATTGGCAGAAAAAAGCTGAAAGGAGCATAACAAGCTGAAATTAGCAGAAAGAAGTTAATTAGGCTGAAAGTAGCAGAAATTACCATGAAAAACTTGCAACATATTAATGTTTCTTCCCCACTTTATTTATTTCTACTTTTTTAAACATATTTGGACTGATGCGACTTATAGGGCGGTGCAACAAGTACGGCAGAAAATACGGCATCTGGTTTTTACCAGATTCTAAAATTATTCAAATCTTAACCCAAGTGTACAAAAATCCATAACAGATTCCACCATGTCGTTATTTATTGAACAGAAACAAACAAACAAAAAAAGTGTATGAAATAAGTCTACCCTTGCTGTTTCTATAGGATAAACAGTAGAAATAAAAGGGAATTAAATGCACCTGAATAACTGATCATCAGCAGCAAAGGTTTTAGCAGTTTGCTCGTCTTAAGCAAACAGGAGTGCTAACACAATGCCAAGATGGAAAGCAATCAGCAGCGACCTCAGAGAAGCAACTATTGCGGCCCATCAATCTGAGAAGGACTGAAGGTTATTTTCAAACAATTTGGAGTTGATCATTCTTCAGTGAGGAAAAATAGTCACTGCTGAAAAATCAATGAAGAATGTTGCCAATCTGTGCAGGAGTGGACGACCTAATTAATTCACCCTGAGGTCAAAGTGTACACTGCTCAGAGAAACAAGTCCCTTTAGGCCTCAGTTAGCAGGTTTAAGCTCATGAGAGGGCACCTGGAGAATCAATCAACCTTTATTTATACAGGTAAATCCCATTGAGCCTCGAGGACTCATTTACAAGAGAGACCTGATTTCAACAAAGAAAGATGACAACAATGGACAACAGCAACAACAATAAACAGTTATAAAAAAGTATACTACAGTTTTTTTTTTTTAACAAATAGGATGGCTAAAAGGAAAAGGTAACAAAACAAAAAAAACAGCTAGATTCCAAGACAAATGTAGAAAACTAA
>NC_056513.1:27799457-27805343 GCF_014905685.2 Nematolebias whitei
GGCCTTGGCCTGGGTGGTGTGAGTCCTCGGTGCCCGGGCCTCGGTGCCTGGACCTGGACCTACATCGGTGCGGCGGGTGCCGACGGAGGCCTATGAGTTTGTCGCTGTTGGCCCCGGGGGGTCACTGTATGTGGTTGCTGGTGGGGATCTTCCGGTTCTCCCCTGTGGTCCGTTCTGGGGGGTGGGTGAGTGGTTCGTCCTGTGTGGGTGGCTCTGGGGGCTCCGCGGTCGGGGTCCCTCCTGGGGTCTTGGGCTCTGGTCCCCCCTTTTTCGTCTGCCTCTGGTCTTGGGGGTCGGGTCTCTGCTGCTTCACAGTTACTAATAAATGTTCTATTAGAGAAGCCTTATACACTTATGCATGCTCACAACCACACACAAATAGAAGCAGGGATGCTTATGTAGGCTTTATATGTAGATATATAGATATGTATGTGAGTGTATATTCATGTGTATGTATGTATGTATGTATATAGGCGTAGGTATGGGTATATATATTTATGGAAACTTACTGCAAAGCCATGAATATTTTAAGTTCTTTATACATACGTATTTTGTTGCTGTGTTTTGTCATGTTCTTTGCAGGTGAACAGACAGTGGCCAGGTGTTTTGACGTGTGCTCTATTTGTATATATTTCTTATATTTTGGAGTCTTACTTTGTCTTTTCTTTCTTTCTACCCCATTAAAAAAAAAAAAAAAAAAAAAAAAACTACACTAGATAGTCACTATAATAAAAAAAATAAAATAAAAAAAGAAAGTTACCATTAAGTATTACCTTATCAGCCATGACATTGGTCACAAAACAAAGAGTATGAAGAAAGGGACAGCAGTTTCCCTCCGGATTAAGCTAACAATTTATCAAACAAGGGCTCGTTTCTATTGTGTTTTAATTTTTCAACTTTTTCAAAATGTCCCACTGGTGTGACAAAACACTGAATTAGCAAATATTAAATCTCTACTCTCATTAAACTTCTACTTTGTCATTGTTTCTCACCTAAACAACATCTGTGTTATTTTGCAAATGGATGTGTATTGAGCACAGATTATTCATATCATGTCAATGGCGGTGATGAAAGTTTAAGGAGACTTTTTTGATATTCACATTACATTTGGCACATGAGGTGGAACAAAACTGTGTTCTCAAGGTCCCAGTTACACCCCAAAATAGCAATATAAATAAAATATAAATAAAAATAAACAGTATGCAAGGATCTAAGATATACACTAACAATAATTATATAAATAAGGTGTAGTAAACAGTAACCTGAACATGAGTCAGTTGTGAGCGATGGGTATTATATACTGTAGCTTATGTGTAAGAAATCAGCAGCATGGATAAAGTGCCAAATGTCCAATGAAAGTGACATTGCAGTGATTTGTCTAGTGGGGAATTTAAAACTCTTACAGCCTCAGGGTAGAAGCTGTTCCTCAGTCTAGTGGTTTTACACTTAATGTTCTCCAACCTCCTGCCTGAGGGGAGTGGGGCAAAAAGTGTGTGTGCTGGGTGAGTGGGGTCCTTCATGATGCAGATGGCTCTCTTCCTGCATCTAGATCTGTGATGGGGGGAGGCTGACTCCAACAGACTTCTGTGTAGTCTTCACCACTCTCTGCAGAGCCTTGCTCTCTCCAGCAGAGCAGCTCCTGTGCTACACGATGTTGGAGCACAGGATGCTCTCCACTGCACACCTGTAGAAGGAGGTCAGGACTGAACTCCCTAGTTCAGCTTGCGTCAGACGCCTGAGGAAGTAGAGCTGTTGATGTGCCTTCCTGATCAGACTGGAAGTGTTGTTGCCCTAGGAGAGTTTGTTACTCAGGTGCACACCCAAATACATATAACTGGAGACCACTTCCACTGCAGATCCTCCTATGTACAGAGGGGGATGGGTGTATCTGCCCCTTCTGAAATCCTCAATCATTTCCTTCGTCTTCTTCAGACTGATTCAGAGATTGTTCTTCCTGCACCAACTAGCATTCTAGAATTACGAGTTCCTAGATTACTAGAGTTCTAGATTTGCACCGCACAAGGTGGCTGCATGTTGGAGTAGCTCCGTTACTTTCATTCTGAGATATTACTTTTGAAAACTTTAATTCCTCTTTTTTCTGGATATAAATCGCTTTTTTTGGATGATTATTTCCTCTGGTGTCGGATGCTGTGCAGCTGGAAGGATTTTTATAGAAATATCTTTACTCTTGGACATTTGTTATGATGCATAACCATAACAACAAGGTTTTTTACAACCGGGAGCAGCTGATTAACATCTACAAAGCTCAAATAATATCTCAACTACAGCCTCAAATCCCAAATGAGTTGAAAAGGAGGCGTCATGGATGCAGAGCAGGAGCAAAGAAGAGGGAGAAAGAGAGAAGAATGCAGTTTAAACCATCTCTTCCATCGATCATGATGGGCAATGTGAGATTGCTGGGTAACAAGTTGGATGAACTTCAAGCCCTAACAAGGACCCATCCAGAGTATTGGGAATGCAGTGTTATGTGTTTCACTGAGACATGGCTGCAGGATCATATCCCCGACTCCAGCGTTTCCTTGCCAGGCTTTCTGACCATACGAGCAGATAGAGATTTAAAGAGGAGTGGCAAAAGGAAAGGAGGTGGGTTGACAGTGCTTGTGAACAACAGATGGTGTAATCCTGGACATGTTACTGTGAAGTGTCGTCTCTGCAGTCCAGATATTGAACTGTTAGCCCTAAGTTGTCATCCATATTATTTGCCAAGAGAGTTCACCAGTGTTATTTTGGCAACTGTTTACATTCAACCCAATGCTGTTGCCGAGACTGCGTGTGATGTCATCAGCTCCGAGGTTGCTAAGCTACAGACACAACACCCTAGTGTGTTTGTTGCAATATCTGAGGATTTTAATCATGCCTCTCTCTCTGCTACACTTCCGACATTTGAACAGTTTGTCAGCTGCTCTACCAGAGAAAACAAAATGCTGGACTTGTTTTATGCAAATGTCAAGGATTCATACATCGCTAAAGC
Source organism: Nematolebias whitei (assembly GCF_014905685.2). Classification (NCBI taxonomy): domain Eukaryota; kingdom Metazoa; phylum Chordata; class Actinopteri; order Cyprinodontiformes; family Rivulidae; genus Nematolebias; species Nematolebias whitei. Next base: position 27,802,450 of record NC_056513.1, read on the forward strand.
TAGACCCCCTCTTGGCAAATCAGATCACAATCTTGTGTATCTATGCTCAAAATATAAACCCCTTGTTCAGAGGCAACCTGCAATAAAGAGAACAGTGAGAAAATGGTCAACGGAAGCTGAAGAAGCCCTACGGGGTTGTTTCGAGGCTACATACTGGGATGCACTGTGCCAGCCACATGGAGAGGACATCAATACCATGACTGAGTGTGTGACCGACTATATAAACTTCTGTGTAAACAACACCATTCCCACCAGAACAGTGAGATGCTTCCCCAATAACAAACCCTGGATTACCACTGACCTGAAGGAACTGCTAAACCAGAAAAAAAGAGCTTTCAGGGAGAGAGACAGGGAATTATTGAGGAGCACACAGAAGCAACTAAAAGTCAAGATAAGAAACAGCAAGGAGGTGTACAAGAAGAAGCTGAAGAGCAAGCTCCAACAGAACAATATCAGAGAGGTGTAGTCAGGGATGAAACAGATCACAGGCTTCAATCAGAAGGAGGATCAGAAGGATGGAAGCCTGGACAGAGCCAATGAACTGAACACATTCTTCAATAGGTTCAGTTCAGGAACAAGCTCAGCCGCCTCCTCTCTTGCCCACAGCCAAACATACATACCACCCTCCATTGACACAAGGTTGTCCTGTCACACCTCAAATATTGTATCTACCACCTCAGTCATGGACCCTTCTTCTACTTATTGGTCTTCAACCAAATCAGAAGATGCTGATACCTCCTTTGCCTCCCCCCTCTGCATCTCCAGAAGTCAGGTGAGGAAGCAGCTGGAGAGACTGAACCGGAATAAGGCTCAAGGTCCAGATGGTGTCAGCCCCAGAGTCCTGAAGGTCTGTGCAGAGCAGCTCTGTGGGGTTCTGCAGCACCTCTTCAACCTTAGCCTGACCCAGGAGAAGGTTCCAGTGTTGTAGAAAACATCCTGTCTTGTTCCAGTGCCAAAGAAAACTCACCCATCAGTCCTCAATGACTATAGACCTGTTGCCCTGACATCCCACATCATGAAGATCCTAGAGAGACTTCTGCTGACCCACCTGACTAGACAAACAAGCACATATCAGGACCCACTGCAGTTTGCTTATCAGCCTGGACTTGGAGTTGAAGATGCCATCATACACCTGCTTCAGTAAACTCAACGTCATCTAGAAAAGGCAGACAGCACTGTGAGAGTCATGTTCTTTGATTTCTCCAGTGCATTTAACACAATCCAGCCTAATTTGCTTTGTCAGAAACTCCAGAAGACTCAGGTGGAGGCTTCAACAATCACCTGGATCTAAGACTACCTGACGGACAGACCACAGTTTGTGAGACTGAAGGGTTGTGTGTCTGACCAGGTGGTCAGTAGCTCAGGAGCACCACAGGGGACTGTACTCTCACCATTCCTTTTCACTCTGTACACCTCAGATTTCTAGTACAAAACAGACTCCTGTCATCTGCAGAAATATTCTGATGACTCTGCAGTAGTCGGGTGTATCAGAGATGGACAAGAAGCTGAGTACAGGGAACTGGTGGACCACTTTGTGGCATGGTGTGGAAACAATCATCTCATCTTAAATGTGAACAAAACAAAAGAGATGATTGTAGATTTCAGGAGAATCAGGAACAGATCCAACCCTATTTCCATCATGGGAGAAGAAGTGGAAGTGGTGGAGAAGTATAAATGACTTGGAGTTCACCTGGACAATAGACTGGACTGAAAATGCAACAGTGAAGCCATCTACAAGAAGGGACAGAGCAGACTGTACTTGTTGAGGAAGCTGAAGTTCTTCAACGTTTGCAGCAAGATGCTGCATATCTTCTATAAGTCTGTTGTAGAGAGTGTTATCTCTTCTGCCATCATCTGCTGGGGTAGCAGTACCAGAGCAAGTGACTTAAAAATGATTAACAAGCTCATAAAGAAGGCTGGCTCAGTTCTGGGGACTCCTCTAGAACCTTTGGAGATGATTGTACAAAGAAGGATTCTTCATAAAATGAAAAACATTATAGACAACCCTCAGCATCCTCTTCATCAGACTGTCATACAACAACAAAGTGTCTTCAGTCAGAGGCTTCTTCAAATCCGTTGTAGGACAGACCGCTACAAGAGATCCTTCCTGCCCACAGCCATCAGCATCTATAACAACTCAATAATGAAACCAGGATGATGAGTTACCCAACATATAATTCTCTCTGGGATTAATAAAGTATTTTTGAATTGAATTGAATTGAACCCTCCAGGTGTTCCGCCTCTTGCCTGTAACCAGACTCATCGTTGTTTGTGATGCATCCACCCACCGCTGTATTGTCTGCAAAATTTACAATATGACAGCCTGCAAGGGTAGGTGAACAGTCATATGTGAGCAGAGTAAACAAGCGTGGACTCAACACACAGCCCTGAGGGAAGCCAGTGCTGAGGATTATGGTGGAGGAGGAGAAGTTGTAGATGCTCACAGACTGTGGCCTGTTGGTCATGAGATCCAGGACCCAGCTTCATGCTCAATCATCCAGGTACCAAATCCAATAATGCTCAGTCAGGTCATCTGGACAGTTTATTTTCTGTAGAGATGTTTCACCCTCTATCCGGATGATTGAGCATGAACTTTGTTGCCTTGAACCATTTTGGCTGTGGCTGCCTGCCTGGGAGGAGTCGACGGGGGACAGAACAGCCCCCAGAAACCATCTTAACTCCAGCAAACTGGCTGGTCCACTTAAGGAGTTTACATCTTGGTGGGGAAATAAAATACTTGAAACTCCTCAGACTGATGAAGCCCTCCGGATAGAGGGTGTCAAACTGGTTTGACACAACTGTCAACAAGGAAGAGGGCCAGCAATGGAGGAGGGTCATACCAAAGATACCATCTAATCACAAGCAGAACTGGTTTGTTCCACTTTGGAGTAAGC
>NC_056513.1:27805353-27834932 GCF_014905685.2 Nematolebias whitei
TGATGTTGCCTTCCGGATCAAAGGGGAAACGTTTCAGCACAAAAAAAAAAAAAAAAGAAGAAATTGTCCAGATGACCTGACTGAAAAATGTTGGGGAGTACTTAATATTGTTTTCCTTTTCAGTAATGTTGTAGCTGCCTGTGAATCAGTGCTCGTGCCCTATTTACTATTTTACGTACAATATTAGTAACATGGTTAATTTTTAGCACTGCCTTGCACAATACATGCTGGTGTATTACAAAATGCAAAAATAACAATTTCTGATCTGTGCTGGTTTCAGTCACTTTATTTTGCATATGTTTCAAAAGTCCAACATTTTTACCAGTAAGATTTGGACAATCATCTATTGTGACACCTGCCAGCATTTTCAAGCTGTCTATACAACATAATACTGTCCCAGATGCTTGGAAAACAGCTTTTGTGCTGCCATTATTGAAGGGAGAAGACCCCACAATTTTGAACAACTATTGACCAATCTCCAAACTCTGTATTTTAGCTAATGTTTTAGAAAAAACATAAATATTCAAGTCAATACGTATTTGGACTCTTTTAATATTTTATCTTCTCACCAACCTGGCTTCAGGAAACAACATACATGCACAATGACTGCATCGCTAAAGGTTTTTAATGATGTTGTTGAAGCTTTGGATGCTAAGGATTAATGTGCTGCACTTTATTTAGACCTGTCCAAAACCTTTGATACTGTAGATCATGACATCTTGTGTCATAAGCTCTCAGATATTGGCTTCTCAGATCACACTGTTGGCTGGTTCTCAAACTATCTCGCAGGTTGGAGGTAGTGTGTTCGACATAATGATACTTCATCTAGCTATCTAACAGTCACCAATGGTGTGTCACAAGGCTTAGTTTTAGGTCCCACTCTTTTTACAATTTATATAAATAATGTAGGTCTAAACATTCCTGACGCATCCTTGAATCTCTATGCCGATGACACTGTTGTTTGTTGCCGAGCTAACACAGTTGCCAAGGTTTTCCAGCTTCTACAGTCTGCATTTGACATCATTCAGTCTTGACTTAAGTCTTTACAGACTTATTCCACCTCAAGTTGGTGCTAAGTGCTGACAAAACCAAAGGAATGTTGTTTTCCTACAGAAAGTCTGTGCCAGCAATTCTTTCTCCTATCTCATCCATGCATGGTGTTCCTATTGAGTTTGTAGATTCTTACATATACTTGAGAATTTTGTTTGATGTACATCTTTCTTTTCAACCACATATTAAAAACTTGATAAAGAAATATAATTTTTTTTTTTATTCAAGAATATATCTTGCTTAACTCTGAATGCCAGAAAACGCCTTGTAAGCACTACCATCATACTGGCCATTGACTATGGTGACATTATTTACATGAACGCCCTTACCAGCTCCTTGCAGATGTTGGATGCTGTCTGTCATGGTGCGCTAATATTCATAACTGGTTACCGTATCCATCACTGCACCCTGTACTCCTTGGTCAGTTGGTCATCATTATCTACAATGTAGGCTCTCACACTGGTTCATTTTCATCTACAAATCCCTCCTTGGTCTGCTACCTTCTTATATCTCCTCCCGCATGCCGTCAGTGCAGTTACATCATGTGCTCTCAGTCCATCATTACCTGCAGCGTTCCCTCAGTGCTGACCAAACTTGACAAAAAGGCCTTTTCCTACTCAGCTCTTGCAACCTGGAACACCTTGCAACAGGAAATTTAGTTATCCACCTTGATTTCTTTTCAAGGTTTCAAACATTTGATAATGACAATAGAAAAATCAAAGCAAATATGTTCTTGTTTATAGTACTTCACCCTGTTTTATGGAACCCTGATTTATTGTTTTGTACACTATGCTTATTTTAATTGCATTTGTAATCACTGTCTATTGTTTTCTTGTCTGTATTTTATATGTTCTGTCTGGAACAGGCTCCTCTTGCAAATGAATCCCCGTGGCTCTATAAGGCTAACCTGTATAAATAAAGGTTGAATTAAAAAAATGAGGTCGTCTAAAAAGCTGCAGTATCTACAACAGATGTTCTTTCAGCTGTTTCCTTTTCACGTGTCACCACAATAATTATAATTGCTCAAGCTCTTTTGCACAGTTCTCCATTTCAAATGATCTGGACTAACAATTAAATAAAAACCACAGCTTCTAATGTATTGCAACTGAGCTTGATGTTTAAACTTGTTTTTTTTCCCAGCAGCCTGCTTTTACTGCTGTTATAATTTTTCCACAACACTGTGCACTTGACCCTCTGATATGAAGACAAAACTCATTTGATACTTTGGTGTCTGAATGTAGATCTGAAGAACATTACCATAAACGTGACCTTGGTCTGAAAGACTGATTATCGCTGCTTTAAAACAGTAATGAAGCCATTTATGTTTCTAATATCTGAAAACAGCTTTGGTTACCATGGTAACTGGCAGTGTCCCAGGTGAAGGTGGCAAAACCCCAGTGTGTCTGAAAAGTTTATAGGTTTCTCTTGTTACAAACTTTGTTTTTCTGGAGCTGGCATGCAATTTTAAGCAATTACATGCCAGAACCTTTTTAACTGAATGCTGTAATTTACAGAGTTAAATAAAAATGTTGTGCCTATGTCCATATGTACTATATATACACTAAAATGTATAAAACTGATTCTTTGGAATATTATTAATTTTTTCACTGCCATCACCATGTGACCATTTTTATCAGAGTTCAAGTTAGCACACCTAATTTCAAATTGCAACCCACAAGTTTAGCTTCAGAGAAAATGTCTGAGAGGATCCCCAGACAATCTCACTGCAGTACGAGGGTACTTTTCACTGTTATCTTTTAGTAGAAGAGGTGGGAGAAGGAAGTCATGCAGTATCCGTCTGCTATATGTTTAGCTGAGAGTAAGAAATAGCCGGGCTTGTAATTGCTTTGGGACAAGCTAGAATGGTTCCTCTGGCAGAAGAAGCTTTCCAACCATGAGAGCAATAAGCCAGATAAGAAAGAGATGAGAGAAAGAGGGTACAAAAGGGGTAGATGGGGGACATTTTTTGAATTTATCTGAAGTTTACAGACAAGCTAAAAATATTATTGTCTCGTGAGGTACAGCAGAAAACCACAGTCAGTTTCCTTTAAAAATGTCCCAAGTGTAATAAATAAATAAATAAAAATGTTAAATAAAACTAAATTATCATTAAACTTCTACAAATCCGATTCCCCCCAAATTTGGCATGTTGTGTAAAATGCAATTAAAAACATAATGCAATAATTAGCAAATCTCAGAAACCTATACTTTATTCACAATTAAAAATAGTAAATCTCAAATGTTTAAACTAATGTTTAAAGTGGTGATGAAATGTTTTGAGAAACTGATTAAAACATTTGTTACCTCTTTCCTACCAGCTACCCTTGACCCACTCTGGTTTGCATACCGCCAAGACAGATCCACAGACGACACCATCCTCCTCTACAAAGCACTCTTCCACGTGGACTCCAGGTTGGGAAACTATGCAGTTTGTTGATTACAGTGCAGCCTTCAACACAATAGTTCCCTCCAGGCTGGTCATCAAGCTGCGTGATCTCGGACTGAACCTCCACCTCTGTAAGTGGGTCCACAGCTTTCTGACTGGCAGACAACAGGCAGTGTGGGTGACCACACATCATCACCCCTTATTCTCAACACTGGATCCCCTCAAGGGTGTGTGCTAAGCCCTCTGCTGCTGTGCACTCTGTGTCTCCACATCAGACAGCAACATTTTAGTCAAGTTCACTGACGACACAGCCGTTGTGGGGTTAATCTCTCACAGCAATGAGAAGAGTACAGGAGAGAGGTCTCACACCTGGAGAGCTGGTGCCGAAAGAACATCCTCCAGCTGAACATCAGCAAAACCAAGGAGCTGATCGTGGACCTAAGGAGGAAACAGAAGGGCAACAGATGTCTGCTCTGGATCAGTGGGTCTGAGGTGAAGAGTGTGGATCATTTCACTTACACTGGAGTGACCATCACGCAGGAACTGTCCTGGTCACTACACGTAAAACGAACAGTCAAGAAGGCCAGACAGCGTCTCATCAACTCAGATGCCTCAGAGATTTCAGGTTCCCACCCAAGGAGCTCAGGAACTTCTACATCTGTACCACAGAGCGTCTTAAACGGGAGCATCACCACCTGGATGGGAAGCTGCACCAAGGAGTACTTGAAGGCTCTCAAGAGGATAATCCGCTCAGCAGAGCGAGCCATCAGGACAACTCTCTCCGACCTGCAGGACATTTATTATAAAAGGTGCAGATCGAAAGCTGAGAAGATCCTCAAACAACCCAACCACCCCGGACATTCACTCTTCTCTCTGCTGCCATCAGGTCGAAGGTTTTGCTGCCTGAGAGTGAACACGGAGAAAACGAGGAGCAGTTTCTTCCCTCGGATTATCCATTTGCTCAACTCTGAGCATTAGGAAAGGACAAATAATGGACCCGGATTTGCATTGCAATATTTTTTCATCTTTTATATATCGCATCCTGTTTGAGTGTGTCTGTTAATTTTTAAATTTATTTATTCCTTTTCCTTTAATTCCCTGATATTTGGATACAGGTACAATAACAAATTTCACTGCATATTATACAGTGTATGACCATGCATGTGACAAATAAAGTTTTATCTTTATATTTACCTTTACCTTCTCTTTAAACTGTAACATTTAAAAAAGGCAATTTTACATTTTATGGCAGCAATATATCTTTAAAAGTTGGCCAGTGACAACAAAATGTGGTAAAAGTAAGTGGTACAAATAAGAAACAGCTGGAGAGCCGTTTTGCAAATATTTGGATTTTCTAGAAACAGGTCAGTGAAAGGGCTGGGTATGAAATGAACATTTTAGAGTGGCTTAAACTCTCAGAAGTAAAGATGGGCTGGGGTTTACCGTTCTGCGAAAACCTAAATATAAAAATAGTTGAACAATTTCAGAATACTTTTCCCTAATGGAGACTTAGCGAGACTTTGAATATACTATCATCTAGATATTATAATATCTTTAAAAAAGTTCAAGAATCTGGAAGATTCACTGATCTCAAAGAACAAGGCTCATTGACAACATTAGATTCCCTTGACCTTTGGGCCCTCATGCGGTGCTGCATTAAAAACAGGTCGGATTCTGTTCTGGACATCACTGCATGGACTGAAGAACACTTCAACAAATCACTGTCTGTAAACAAAGTTCACTGTGCCATCCACAAATCGCAAGTCAAAATATTTCTCATGAAATTAAGTCATACGTGAACGTCATTTAGAAAACATCAAAGTTCACGCTCAGTAATTCAGGTTAAAATATCCAACAAAAATAAATCAGATCATCTGAACGGTTTCTTTTTTGTTGAAATGTTTCATCCTTCATCCAAAGGACTTCATCAGTCTGAGGAGCCACCACAAACTCAGTCCCACAAGCAGCACACTCTTAATGGGTCAACCAATTTGCTGGTGATAAGATGGTTTCTGGAGTCCGCCCTCTCCCCCGTCGACTGCTCGCAGGCAGCCATAGCTAAAGTGGTTCAAAACATCAAAGTTCATGCTCAGTAATCCAGGTAAATAATCCAACAAAGCATGCTGTCAGGTCATCTAGAAGTTTTATCCATCCATCCATCCATTTTCTTTACCCGTTTATTCCATTTTGGGTCACGGGGGTCGCTGGTGCCCATGTCCAGCAATCACTGTGCGAGGGGTGGGGTACACCCTGGACGGGTCGCAAGTCCATCACAGGGACACATAGAGACAAACGAGACAAACAACCATTCACTCCCTCGTCACACCTAGGGACAATTTAGAGTTACCAGTCAGACTAACATGCATGTTTTGGTCTGTGGGAGGAAACTAGAGTACCTGGAGAAAACCCACGCATGCACAGAGAGAACATGCAAACTCCACCCAAAAAGGCCCTCGGCCAGAATTTGATCTGACAATCTTCTCGCAGCAGCTCTACCAACTGCACCACTGCCTGTAATCAAATCAAAATTGAAAATTATTTTTGTAAACCATGGACACTGTCCACCATACTAAAGAAAAGAGGGGACATCCAACCTGTTATTCAACCATATTTCTTGTATTGTGAAATTCTTTATCCAAAGGGCTCGTTGAACGGTCGGCACAGATATTCAGACCAGAAGGAAAAAATAAAACACAGAGGAGGCTGTCACTGCTAGGAGTAATTAGTGTCCTTTATTATCCTGCCACAGAAAACAGCCAAGCAAAAAACATGTACACTCTTAACACACAGATTGATATGAAATAACTTCTCACCGTGACACTGGCCGGGAAGTCGTTTTCGACCCAGGTAAAGAAGAATCACATCAAAATTGGTGCATGGCATTCAGCGCGTGCTGATCCACACCGGACTTCCAACTCTCTGTTGTTTGATACATTTCTTATATACCTTCTTCCCTGACCGGATCGCGTGAGAGCAGATCAAAGCAAGTTTGATGGTTACCAGAACAACGGATCTAATTAAACCATCATCAAAAGCGATGGCTCATCCTTCCAGTAAGGAGCGCCTGTGACCGTAAAAGCGGGCCAAAGCTTCCAGGTCAAGAGCACTCCTAATGCTTATTAAAGCATTCCTAAAGAGCACTCCTCGTCCCTTCTGCAAACCATCAAAGAGTGTCTAAATATTATAAGCAACACACACACACAAAGTATATGTTTGAACAGGCATAAAGGCGACCCAACACCTCATAATACAAAATACAATCCCTAATATGTGAATAACACGTTGTATAAGTGTGTTTAAATAAGTGTAATATAGGTCTAGATTGACATAAAAGCATTAAAATAATAATTTCTATATCATTCCACCCTTGCTTTTATGGCAATTTTAGACATTTAATTCTGAATAAGTAACACACACAAAATGTATATGTTTGAATAGGCATAAAGGCAACTTAACACCTTATATTTTCATATCATTTCTAAAGCCTGCCTCTCTGATGTTATTTGGGTGCATTAATGCCCATGGCATTGGCAACTTACAGATAAATGCAGAAACGCATATTCAGGTTTTAGAACAAAATATGCCTCCATCCTGATGACATTTAGGGAAGGCCTTGCATATTTCAGCAAGATCATGCTAAACTGCATCCATTACAACCACATAGCTCCATAGTAGAAGAGCCTGGATGCTGAACTGGCCTGTCTCAAGTCAAGCCCCATTTGATGCTTCATAAAACAAAATATCCAACAAAGAAGACTCAGGACTTTTGAACAGCTAGAGTCCTACATCAGACAGCAACAAGACACCATTTACCTTCTAAATATGCAGCAGCTGGTCTCAGTTCCTAGATGTTTACAGATTGATGATAAAAGAAGAAGGGATGCTTCACAGTGGAAAACATGACTTTATCTTCACTTTTTGATCTGGGTTACTGTCATAAAATTTTAAATTATCTTATTTTTTTCTAAAAATTATACAATTTCTTAGTTTAAACACTTGGCATGTTTACTATGCTGCACTGTGAATAAAACATTGGTTAATGAGATGTGCAACTCCTGGCATTCTGCTTTTTATAGATATTTTACACAACGTGTCAGGTTTGTCCAATCTGCGGTTGCACTTCTGAGCATTCCTGTCTGTTACAATGACCAGAAACCACTCAGTCTTATGATCAACACCTTTTCTCCGTCAGATTTATTCTTATTTCACTTTCTGACGAGTAGAAACCTGCCTACAGACCAAGAAGATTAAAGAAAGGCTTCACAGATACGGATGTCACCACCCAGTTTTGTAATCTGAATAACTTGTGCAGTCAGAACCCTGCTTGTTTTTGGCTGCTCAATTGTGCGCCTTATTAAATAGCCTTGGGGCTGTTCTCAGGATTTCATTGTCTGGAGCAAGTGAGAGAACTATCTATATCGGCAACAGTTTTGTAAACCAGTTAGAGCTGCAATAAAAACTTATTTTACTCATTAGTTTATTTGTTGAAACAGTTATGCTGTGATAAATGATGTGATATGTGTTTTTTAGTAAAACACTTAAGTTTATTTAAAATAATAGCTGTGGCTAAATGGTTTAGAATATAACAGTTGCAGCTGTGTTTTACTCATTTTATCTTTTGGTCCTATTTTCCAAATTTAATGTCGACACTTCTGAAACTCTGATAGCATATATTTAAATGCCTTCCCATAAAACAAAGGTTTGAAGACTGGACAAGAAAAGAAGAACTTTGTTTGTCTGTCATTCATTTCTTTAATATCTTAGCTATAACTAAAAATTTGACATAAATGACCAACGTAAAATAATGAAATTATAAACAAATAGATATAGACATCTTGGATTTATCAGGGATTGGACAGCAAATTATCATAAATATGAACTGAACATTATATTGTTATCAAAAACACAGTAACAGAAATTACAGTGCATACTTTAAGACTTCTTCAAGTTTAAAACTTTGAAACATTTTACCATGACTTTACCCCAAAATGCAACAATTCATTTATGAGTGCAGTGTAATAAGAATGGAGGATGATTGTAGCCCGAAACACTTTGACTAATACCACCTGTCAGTCTCATTTTTATTTTATTAACCTTTATTTAACCAGGCAAATCCCAATGAGATCACAGATCTCTTTTGCAAGGGAGACCTGGGCCTGAAGGCAGACTACTATACATGTTTTTGGTCTGTGGGAGGAAACTGGAGTACCCGGAGAAAACCCACGCATGCACGAGAAGAACATGCAGACTCCACACAGAAAGACATCAGATCCAACCGGGGATTGAACCCTGGACCTTCTTGCTGTGAGGCAACAGTGCTAACCACTGAGCCGTCGTGCTGCCAAGTAATATGTGCATTGCATGAAAAACCAAGGAGGCTGTGAGCCACCAGGTAATGTTTGTCAAATTTAAATATCTGGGCTTTTTTTTAATTTTTGCTAGTTTTCTTATTAATTTTAAGGTAGCAAATCAAAAGTAGGATAAAGATTCATAACAGCCAACAAAATTATAATTTTACCATCCCTGCAGTGTCATTTTCAACGATGTCTTGACTCATCAAGGATAATATTTAAAATTAAAACCTGGAGGAGAGTAAACATTTGAAAGCAACATAGAATATGAGTTGTATTGCCTTTTAAGTTATAACTGTTAACTGGTGACTGAACACCAAAAAATAGATTTGACACTAAAATCCAGTCTTTGTCAGGGCAGCCAATCTAATTGTAAACCAACTTGAAGAGTTACATTCTTCTGCAAACAAACAAATGAAAACAATGTTTTTTCCTCTCTACTGATGCACCATCCAGATGGGGGATATTAAAAGTTCAATTATTATTCAAGTGAGTGGATAAGACATAAAAAAGCTGAATATAATTGAATTTGTGGTATATTAGTGTTATAAATGGGATCACATATCTACCATGTACTGTACATGTCAATTCATTCCTTAAAGGAATGCATATCTCTTACTTTAAATAGGCAGATGCATTTTGTCTCACAGCATCCATGTTTAAACCAGATAGAATCCAGGATGCAACGTTTTAGTGATTTGTTGCACAAATCTTTTCTTTTTTTCCATCTCCCAATGAGATTCAACAATCTTATTAAACTGAGCTGTCCTGCCTTAAGACATGGACTGAACACAATGTTACAAAGTTTTGTTTTTGTCCTGCAGCGATGCATAGAACAGACATTTTCATTTCATTCTCATGTTGAACTCTTATTATGTTGTTCTCTGGTTTTCCACATTATGAACGTATGCCCTGAACACATCCTGTTGCTCCGCCAAATCATAACAAATGTGCACGAACACATCAGCCACAGCACTGCTGCAGTTTGTCTGCCTCCTTGTTTCTGTGCTTTATTTCCCAAAACACTCATTTTCCAGTTGGGCAGTTAATTGAATTTGGTGCTGGATGTAAAATAGTGAGTGCTTAGCTCTTGCTGCCTGCTCACTGAGCTTGAAATAACAGAGGTTACATCAACTGAAGCTGGGCTCAGATCGAGGAACCAGCAGCGCACAGATAACGCCCAGTGAATTTCCAATGGTAAAATTTGTTTTTTGAGCTTCTGGAGACAACATGAGCTCTCAGCTGTGACAAGACAAGAGAAAGTTTAAGACTCGTGAGTTGATGTAGGCAGCACAGACTAATACTTGATATTCTTATTATACAAGATGATCCTGCTGGCAGGCAGTATACTTGGAACAATGAGATCCTGAGAATTTATTATGTGGCATCTTACAAAAATGTTGCCTGCACCACAGACATTTATAGCAACTCTTAATTACAGTATATGCCTTTTGCACATCCCTTCTCATCTGAATGCGTGACTCAGCGTTCACACTAATGTTTTCCATTAAATTAAATTCAGTTCATATATAGTGCAAGTCACAACAGAAGTCATCTCTGGGCACTGAACAGAAACATTCACATACATTATAAAGGCCAATTAGTAAAAGTTATCTAAGTAAGCTGGCAGAATGTGTTGAAGATTAACTTTGTTGCAGTTTAACATCCTGAGCAAGCACAAAGGCAACAGTTAAAAGGTAAAACTCCCTTTTAACAGGAAGAAATCTCCAGCAGAACCAGGCTCAGGAAGAGCCATCTGCTTTGACCGGCTGTGGTTTGAGAGGACAGGAAGGAGAAGCAGACAAACACAGAATGACAGGTCCAGGTGTACTTTCTATTTGAAGAAAGACAAAAAATAAAACCCACATGTTAAGGGATAAAATTACAAATACAAACAGTTACAGTAGAGTAGGTAAGGACAGCAACAACATGAGAAAATGTGGTCAGTTTGTCCTTAGGTATACTTTTGGAACCACAGGTAAACCTGATAGCGAAGTACTCTGTTAGGAAAATATGAACAATAAGATCTGTAATATAAGAAGGAGTTAGGTTGTTGAGAGCTTTGTATGTTAGAAGTAAGATTGTAAATTATATTCTGAATTTGACAGGGAGTCAATGGAAGTAAGCTAGAACTGGAGAAATATGATTGCTCCTACAAACTCTCATTAAAACTCTGGCAGCAGCATTTTGGATCAACTAAAGACTTTTTAAAATGTATTATCTAACCATAACTGGTGGCCAAAATAATGCTATCTAGAGGAAGTGAAAGGCTGCAAATCTTATTTCTATGATGCTCAAGTCCAAAAACCACAACTTCTGTCTTGTCTGAGTTTAAAAGCAGAAAATTGATGGTCATCTTTTTTTATGTCTTTAATACATGACACAGTCTGTCCGTGGTCTGTCTTGTATTTCTGTGTTTTCCCCTTTTCTGCTTTTTGTGTTTATTTCATTCTGCTTCTTATACTTTTTATTCTGCTCCTTGTGTGATTCTGTTCTGTCTGTTTTCTGTCACTGTCATTCACTCCTCAGTCTGCCTCTCCAGTCTCCAATCTTGATCATTCTCACCTGTCTCCAATCAGCTACCTGCCCAGGTGCACTCATCATCTCTCTCTCCCTCAGTCTTACTTAAATCTCTCCTCTTCACTACACAAACGTCCGGTCATTGTTCTGTTCTGCACAGACTTCTTAGTCCTCCTCTGCCTGTCCTGCGTCCATCAGTCCGACCGTCTGATGATTTTTGCTCTGTATTTAGCTGGAGTAAAATTTTGTGCTGCCCTGTCAGCCATTTGTTTTCGTTGTTTAAATAAATCATTTTATTTAAACTCCTGCGTTCTCTTGCCTGCCTGCAAATGAGTCTAACACACGAGGTTTGTGACACTTATCGTCTAAGTAATTGATTATGTTCATCGGGTTTCATAGACAAATGTGACTGTGTATCATCAGCATAATCATGAAAATGTATCCCATGCTGTTTAATAACTTAATCTAATGAATTCAAAAAAGCATTCAATACAAAATTCATCTAATGAAGCATACATAAAGTAAAGAGTATTGGTCCAAGCACTGAACCCTGAGGAACTCCAAGGCTAACTTTGGTGTGTGTGAAGAAGATTCATTATTTACATTTACAAATTGGAATCTATCAAGACAACTATGACTTAAACCAATTTAAAGCTGTTCCTGTAAGGTTCTAGTGACATTTCTAAAGCTGCCTCATCTGACAGGGAATCGGAGGTAAAAGTAGGAAGGATGGTGTTGTGTCTCTCTAACTGAAATAATTTAATTTATAAAGAATCTCATGAAGTCATCACTGCTTATAGCTGTAGGGATCCATGGTTCAACAGAGATGGGCCTATTCCTTAGTCTAGCTATAGTTCTGAACAGAAACCTGGAGTTATTTTTATGCTCATCTAATAAAGATGAATATAGTTGTCCCTCGCTACTTCACAGTTCGTTTTTCGCAGATTCGCTATTTCGTGTTTTTTCAAAGTAAGATTGGACATGACACAATTGGCTGATTGATGGCTGAACCAAGGATTGTTTACTTAAAATAAATTATTATAAATGATTTTGCACCATGTGTGCAGCCCACAAGTGCAGGGGAAGCTCCCTCCTGCAGCTGATCAGCTGATCTCCTTCTTTGCCACGCACATTTCTCCTGCTGCATCGGCTTTGCTGTCCCTTTGCTGTCCAGATGCACTGATCGACTTTTGTCTTCCAACTTAAAATTCAAAGTATGTCACAATGTGCAATCGTCATAATCACACAATTTAAGTGTTTAAAGTTATTTTTAATTATTTGTGAACTTCTATGTTCAGTTGTTTCAGTGAAATTGATCAAGACGTACATTTCTGCTCCGATGTAAAGAATCTCTTCCTTTCTTCTTTTCATCTGCCTTGCAAAGTAATACATCAGAGAGCAGTGACGTATGACCTTGTTGGTAAGTTTACAACTTCGATGTAAACTTCACTTGATATAACTGTTCCACTGAAAAAGACATTAATCAGTCAGAGGAAGCTGGCTCCTTGGTTCAATTCTGAGTTATGTACTTTAAAACAGGCATCTAGAAAGCTGGAAAGAAAATGGCGCTACACTAACGTGGAATGGTTTTATTTAACTTGGAGAGATGGCCTGCTGTTGAATAAAAAAGCCCCCCATAAAGCTAGAACTTTATATTACAGTGGTCCCTCGTTCATTGCGGTTGTTAGGGACCACGCCCTCCCACGACAAGTGAAAAACCATGAAGTAGGGATACAGTAGTCCAAGTTCAAGTTAATTTCAAGTACAATAAACTTTGTCATGACATGTGCCAGACTGTAATCACACTCCTGTTACTCCCAATCTCCCACCTTAAATAAACAATTTAACTTTTGTAATGAACTATATCTGTCTCTGATATTATTCATAATTTAAACGGATTCTTTCATTTTTCTGGCCTGAGTACTATCGTGCATTGAATGATTAAATGTGGACGGAAACGTGTTTTATCTTTGACTCACCAACAACAGTGGGTCGTTTATTTAAAAACGATTTAAACACATCACACATTTACAATAATTGGCAGATTGATTACAAAACACAGCTTAATTAGTGAGCTTTACAATGAGAACCATACGGCCATGGTATCTCACTTGCAACTAATTACAACAGACATTTATGAAAATATCTGGATGATTTACTGGCAAGATAGAAGAGTTTTAAAGATGGGAAATGAGGGAGTTTAAATGGAGAGAAAAGATGTATGAAGATGTAGGTCTGTAGACCAGAACGACACGCTCCCTTTAAGCGCAGCTTAATCCACGGTACACTGGTAGTTGAAGATCGACTCTTTTACCTTTCTGAAGATATTTCAGTTCCGGCGTAAAGTTCCACTTCAAGCCACCTTTCAGCGTCTCCGTAAGAACAGCTGTGTCCTCAGGAGTCGTGAGAACATCACAGAACAGACTTCTTCGTTGTTCAGAGCGTTCGTCGAGTAGCCACAGCGAGACGTCGTGGCATCGACGGACTCTGGTCATTCCATTAGAAACTGCTCGAACTTCTGTTCTTCTGAACTTCTCGTTCGAGGTTCTCCCTGGAACTCTGGTTCTCTCTGGAACGTTGTTCAGCTTGGAACTCTTGTTCTGCTTGGAACTAGGAAGTGTTGACCCTTTTAAAGAGGTCACTTCCGGTTCCTCTGAGAACTTCCTGATTGGTTGAAAGAACCAACAGGGGTGTGGTCTTAGTGATGTAAGAGGGTCATTAAAAGTCAGAAAAACAGTGAGTTGTTTTGGAACAGACAGAAAAATGTTTTTGAAGAACAGAGACTTTTTGGAGCCAGTCTTCTTCTATCTATCTGAAAAAGTTAAACATGACATTTGTAGTATGACATATGCAGGATATATTCATACATTTCGCGAGTTCTTCATTTTTCTGACTGTGTAAATGTCGTGCATTGAATTTAACAGAAATGTAAACGAGAGACGTTATTTATCTTTGACCCATCAAAATGAATGCGGTCATTTATTTGCAGAATCAAAGTTTAACATCACACATTTACATTAATTTGGCAAAATATGAAAACAATAACATGGCTAGTTCCACAGAAAGTGGGCACAATACGGCGATTGTCCTCACTTCTCAGCAGAACAGCAGACATCAATCACACGGCGGTGATTGAGAACTTTGCTTCAGATATTTTTAAAATATCTGTAATGATTTTAGGAGAAAGGAGAGTTTAAGATGAAAATGGAGATTTATCTTACAGAGAGATGTGTGAGGGAATTAATCTGTTTGACCAGAAACGTGCACGCTCCTTCAGTTCTCAGCTTGGTCACGGTACGCTTGGTCGAAGTAGAACTTTTACCTGGTTGATGATAGGTCAGCGTCGGTATAGAATCCTTCCTTTGACTCTTTCAGCGTCTCCGTTGAGAACAGCTAAAATACTTCGAGAGTCGTGCGAGGTTATCCAAACAGAAGTTATAATTCCCAAAATCGTCCCTTGCATTCTGGATTCAAGGACTCTGAACTCCTTCAGAGCTCTACTCCTTTAAGTTCTTTTCATCTCGTCGCGTCTCTCTTCGACAGAGAGTCGACACAGACATCAGACCTTCTTTTGACACTTCTCCATGAGCTGCATCCGACAGGCTCTGCAAAAACTCTACTAGAACCGGGAAGTTGCCACATTTAAATGGGTTGACTTCCGGGTCATTTTAGAGCTTTTTGATTGGTGGATGGACCAGATCAGAGGTGTGGTTTGTGATGTAAGGTGTTATCAAAGTCAAGGGCAGAGATTAAGTTTGTTTAAAACAGACAGAAAGATTATTGGAGAAAACCAGACTTCGTGGAGTCTCTACTCCTATTATCTGTTGTAAAGATTAAACATGACATTTCTTTTTCAGTAAACTTTTAGTTGACCGAAACCTGAACTTTAACATACTTACAAATTTGCTTATTGAAGACAGAAAAATCAAGAAATGCATATTACCCTGATTTCTTCTTTGAATGAGGAATAAAAATCATTACTTACTGTTTATGTAAAAAAAAATGAGTAGTTCTCTTCAACCTGTAAACATTGAGTGAACTAACACAATTTGATTATCAAACATTTGTAAAATAGTAATGATCATAGAGAATTGTCATTTCTACTTGATTAATTCAAGAAAGAAAGTCTCCGGATGGGTCAAACTGTATTTCTGGATGCAGATCAATGAAATAACAGTTTCTGTCCATCTGGTCAGATTTGACATCAGATCAAGTTCACTACACATTTCTTTCCAGTAAACATGTTTTTGACCGAAACTTGACTTCTGACCCACATCACGACTTGCTCATTTCAGACAGAAGATCAAAAAATGCATAATTACTCTTGTAACAAACATTAGCTTGATTTCTACTTTGAATGAGGGTTAAAAATAATTTATACTGTTTCACAGTTGATTTAAAGTGAGTAGTTCACTTCAACATTTAAAATGGTTTGAACTAAACACACTTTTGATTATCAAGACATTTGTAAAATAGTAATGATAATATGAAAGAGAGTGTTCTTTCAATTGATTAGTGCTGGACACTTAGAAAGTCTCTGGATGAGCTTAATTTGTGTTTCTGGACTCAAATCAATGAAATAACAGTTCCTTTTCCAGGAAGGCCCTCAGGGTCAGGACTTGACCTGAGGCTTAGTTCACTACACTTTAAATACTGCAAAATTTTTAATAAACAATCCATGCATGGATTATTTATTTAAAATGTTACAGTATTTAAATTGTAGAGAAGAGAAGTTCAGCAGAACATCAAAGGGATGTCACACATCTCTGCAGCTTGGTTACAGCATTTTTTGATAAACACCATGAAATTTACTCTCAGTGACTGTGTGGTCAGTTAATGTAAACTCAAAGGTTATTAAAAAATGATCAGACAGAACAGGATTTTGAGGAAGTATTGAACTTAATCTCTATGCAATAAGTCAGAACCAGATCAACAGTGTGATGATGAGAATGAGTATAGGTGTGAAAATTATGGGTAAAACCAATTGAATCTATTACATTTTTAAAGACTATATTTGCGTTAAGCAGTCACTTTCAACATCTAGATAAATATTGAAATCCCCCATTGTTATGACTTTATCAGTATTCAATAAGTCAGACAAAATATCTGAGAATTCAGACAAAAACTGAGAATAAGGGTCTGATGGACAATATATAACAACTAGTAAAAGTGGCTTTTCTGATTTATTTTAATAAGATTTTTATGATTTAAATTTTAAGAGCTGAGTTTTGTTTATTTAATTTGAGCCATGGGTGAGTGGGTACTGTTTCAATGGAGGGTTCAATGGGGGTTTGGGAGGGTAACAGTGGAGAAGCAGCAGAGAGGTGTGGAGGACTACAACTCTGCTTCCTGGACTGGACTCTGGGTTGTCAATAATTTAGACGTCTAACAATATCGACCAAATTTATAAAAAAGAATAGCGGCTCCACCCAAAGTGGGATGGATGTTATCTCTCCCCATCAGACCAGGTTTTCCTCAAAAAGCACTCCAGTTATCTACGTAGCCCACGTTGTTTTCAGGACACCATCTGGATGTCCAGCTGTTAAACCATGACACACCCATGACTAAAAGTGTCATCGCTGGTCAGGTTGGGGAGGGGACCAGAGAAAACTACAGGATCCGACATGGTTTTTGCAAAGTTACACACGGAAGCAACATAAATGTTAGTGACCTCCGATTGGCGTAACTGGGTGTCATTACCCTCGATATGGATAACAATCTTATTATTTAATCTGAGCATTAGCCAGCAGTTTCAGATAAGAGTCAATGTCACCCGCTCTGGAGTCACTGTGCTACGTTTCAGACTATGGATTTGCCAGTTTTCATTTTAAATCTTTTTCTACTCCTACTTCTGCTTACTTTGCACGATTTTAGGAATTAATTTATCAGCATGTTCAGTCCATTCAGGAGATGGCTGCAATGAGTGGTGCTTTTTTGTAACTTTTATATTTGTTAATATATTTAATTTTATTTTAAAAAATCATATTAAAAATACATTGAAGTCAATTCATTTCCTTCAAAGATATTGTTCACTTTGAAATTTGACTTGCTCTGTTTTTGTTTCTTTAAGACAACTTCTAGTTTTTAGCGTCCATTCTTATTTTCACATTTTAACTCTCCTTTTTCTACTTTTAGATTTTAACTAGCGTTTTGCTGCTTTTCCTAGTGTTTTGTATCATTTTCCTTTTGTGTTTGCATTTCCTTGAGATTCAACAATCTTATTTTACTGACCATTTCTGTCTTCAGGCATGGATTCAATATAATTTTGTATGTATGTTTGCTAATTTTAAGTACCGTTACTGTTATGCTTTACTGTTAGCACCTTTCGAGACACCCAAGGACACTTCACAACATTAAAAACACAAAATAAAATGCAAAATAAAACAATGCAAAATGGCTTTAAAACATTAAACCAAGAAGAAAATAACAAAAAATTAAAGTGAGAAGGCTAACTTGAACAGATGAGTTTTGAGTTGTGATTTGAAGGTTTGAAGGGAGTCGATATTATGGATGTCTGGGGAAAGAGTGTTCCAGAGTTGGGGAGCAGTGTGAGAAAAGGCTCTGTGTCCCATGGTGCTGAGGTGGACGAGAGGCACGTTGAGGTGGATGGAAGATGAAGAACAAAGGGAGCGTGAATGGGTGATAATGTGCAGGAGATCGGACAGATAGGGAGGGGCGAGGTTATGGATGTCCTTGAATGTGTACCACAGGATTTTAAATTAAATTCTGAAGGTGACTGGAAGCCAGTGAAGCTGCTGTAAAACTGGGGTGATGTGGTGAAATGAGTGGGGTTTGATAAGGATGCGGGCAGCTGAATTTTGAACCATTTGAAGCTTACGGAGTAATTTTTGCAGCAGACCAAATAGGAGAGAGTTGCAGTAATCAATTCGAGAAATGACCAAACTATGGACCAGGATGGAAGCAGAGTGCGGGGAAAGGGATGGACGGAGACGGTTGATGTTTCGAAGGTGGAAGTATGCAGACCGGGTGATATTACTGATGTGAGAGTGAAAAGAGAGAGTGCTGTCAAGAATGACACCCAGACTCTTTACGTGAGGGGAGGGAGAAACCATAGAGTTGTCAATGGTGAGGGGAAAACTGTTGACTTTACATATGGTTTTACTACTTTTGACTTTGTTGTTTTGTTACTTTCTGCCTTTAGCTTGAGTTCTACTTCTTTCAACTTTTAACTAGCATTCTGTTACTTTTGGCTTTAACTACTCAATTTCTGTTTTTTTTTCATCACATTTCAGCTCAGTATTCCTTTAGTTATGTACATTACTTCAATAATTTATCTCTTCCTATGCTAAATTCTCACCACTGAAGTGACAGCAGTGTGAGCGAAATGTAAAGAAGGCCCCGCAGAAGTTGGCAGGCTAGCAGAATGAAGCTGCCTCCCCTGAGTCGACCTTTTGATGCCTCCGATAGTAACTTTAAAAATAGCCCTGGCTGTCCTCCTCTTCTCCTCACTTCTCACAACAGGCCAACGTCAGTGTGTCGCACCTGCCGCAGGATGACCATTGCATAATCATCTCTGCTCATGCAGAAGATCAGTGCTTCACTCAGTCATCACAGTGTGTGTGCACATGCAAGGCCTCACACAGCCAGTGGAAGCACAACCAAAGGATGCTGAAGGTCAACATGAACTTCAAATGGAACAAAACGGAGGTGTCTGCTTTGGACATGTGTTGTGGTTCACGTTATTCAAAAATATAATTTCAGATTTCCATTATTGTGACAAAAGGTTGTGATGATTTAATAACACAGATCACTTGAATGATTTCAACAAGTGTTGTGTTATTGCAAAACTCTTTTGTTTGTTTCTGTGTTTGCCTGTGTTAGGCTGCGTGTGTATCTGTTAGTAAATTGTCTAAAACCCTTGGGAAAACTTTAATTAAGATTTCAGAAAGAAACCATGGGATCATCATATACAACTCATTAATTTTTGGAGCAACCCAGATTAAAGTCTATATAAGACAATCTTCAAAACCAAAGAAGTCCATGCTCAATAATCCAGGTATACAATCCAACAATTTTCAGTCAGGTCATCTGGACAGTTTGGAACAGTCTGGAAACTGTCCAGATGACCTGACTGAAAATTGTTGGGTAAGACAATCTTATTATCTTAGTATGAAAGGCAACAGGTGACATGCAATCCTTCAAGTCATGTTCGGTTTATACGTTTTTTTCTTCTTCTGTTATTGTAAATAAAACTGTAGAGTTTTAGTTTGATTAGAATAGTGGAAAAATACTAACCATAAGATCATACCATCAGTGACAAAAACAAATTGTTAAACAGGTGTGTTCTTTGATTTATGTAAGGCATTTGACACTATTGACCATGAACGACTACTGGGAGAACAATATGACTTACGGGGGATTACACATCAGAGGTTAAAGAGTTATTTGATGAATAGGTTAGAATATGTACAAATTAAAAACACAAAGTCACAAATTGAAACTATAAAATGTGGTCTTCCTCAAGGCTCAGTTCTAGGACCTAAATTATTTATACTTTATTTTAAATGATATTTTTACAGTATCCAGTATTTTGAAATTACAATATTTACAATAATGTAAAGTTACATCTAAATGGAGTTGAAATCAACAGAGTTGATGAGACAAAATTTTTAGGTATTACCCTGGACAACAAATTTAGTTGGAAGTCTCATATAAGGGGCGGTCTACTTCAATTCAGGGAATAGGTCTGTGGAATAGTTTGGAAAACGATGTAAAAAAAGTAAGGTCATTGCCTATATTTAAGAAAATGATTAAGATTAAAATTTTGGAAAGATACATATAAATACATAAAATTGTGATGAGTTATTTATTTTGTTATATTACTTATAGATGATTATTGTTTGAATTGATTGTTTGAATTGATTTTGTTTTAAACAAGGGGCAGATATGATAAGATTTTTTCTTCTTCTGCTACCTTTCATTTCATGACGTGTTTTTTTTTTTCTCATTTGGTTTCTAAATTGTTTTTGTGTTTTAAATATGAAATGAATAAAAATGACAAACAAACAAACAAACAAACATCCATCCATCCATCCATTTTCTTTACCCGCTTATTCCATTTTGGGTCACGGGGGTCGCTGGTGCCCATGTCCAGCAATCACTGTGCGAGGGGCGGGGTACACCCTGGACGGGTCGCAAGTCCATCACAGGGCCACATAGAGACAAACGAGACAAACAACCATTCACTCTCTCATTCACACCTAGGGACAATTTAGAGTTACCAATCAGCCTAACATGCATGTTTTTGGTCTGTGGGAGGAAACCAGAGCACCCGGAGAAAACCCACGCATGCACGGAGAGAACATGCAAACTCCACCCAGAAAAGCCCCTGGACCGGGGTTTGAACCACGAACCTGCTCGCTGAGAGGCAGCAGCTCTACCAGTTGTGCCACCGTGCTGCGAAGTTCAGAAATTATTTAAGTTAAAAGAGAGTAAATGTAATTTACGAGGTTTGTTATTTGAACAAGCTAAAGAGAAAAGTAAAGTAAAATCTAGATGTATTTCAGTTATCAAATTGAATGATGATCTCAAATTTTGTGCTTTCATGGTGAGCTTTAAAACAGCCTTAAAATGTAAAATTATAAAAGCTTATACTGTTATGTAGATGTATATATATGTATTGTGCAACTGTGTATGTATGTAATGTGAGTATGTGTATGTATGTATATACATGCATATTTAAATATATGGTAAATGTCTGTATGTGTACTTATGTATGTGGACAGTAAATATCATTCATTATGTAGACTGCTGAGTCTATGAATAGGGTAGGCAAGTATAAGCCTTGGCTTCAGCCTATTCGTTTTCTGGTAAATTACTGATTTACCATTTTATTTTGTTTTCCTTTTTTTGTAATGTTTTTAATTTACTAAAATAAAGTTGAGTTGAGTTGAGATTTATGCATCTTAAATGCTATATAACTCTTAATGAAGGCACACAAAATTTCAGCAAATGGGCCCCAAAAATTCATCCTATACTCACAAAATGCAGGAGGTTAAAACAAATGGACAAGACGTGCTTATCTACGCTGCACTCTGTGGTTTGAAAACTGATCCAGAGTTTTAATGTCGTCTTTAATTGCACAGATTTACAGCTTGAACATTTCAGTAAACTGTCCTGATGTGGCCTCCAAACCTGACCTCTGTCCCTGTAGTGTAGCTGTAAAACACTTTAAACTGTTTAAAGCTTTTTGCTACTGAAAGATTGAGAAAATCATCAGCTAAGTTCTGCAATTAATGCGGAACTCTTCCTGACTGATAGTTTGTGCTTCAGTCGATGATGATGATTATTAAAAGTGTCCAAACAAATAGAGTGAAAACAGTGACTGGTTTTAGTGAAATTAAGTGTGCATAAATATGTAATCAAATGCATAATAACATTTTTTTTTTTTAGATTGGGGATGCTTTATAACGTGCTACTAAAAGGTGAGTTATAAAATTTAATTCTATTTTATTTTTGTCAGAGAATTATTTTTCAAAGATTATGGACGTTTTCATTATTATGGCTGAGAACTTTCTTCCCCTCTGCCCTGAGCCCAAAACAGCCAAACCATCTCCCAAAACACTATCTTATCTCTGCCCATGAACCATATGTATGTGTAAATGGAGAGTGAAGTGTAAGAAAAGCTCTGCAAAGAGTGGTGAAGGCTGCACAGAAGTCTGTTGGAGTCAGCCTCCCCACCATCACAGATATCTACATATCCAGATGCAGGAAGAGGGCCACCTGCATCGTGAAGCACCCCACTCACCCAGCACACACACTTGCCCCGCTCCCCTCAGGAAGGAGGTTGAGGAGCATTAAGTGTAGAACCATTAGACTGAGGAACAGCTTCTACCCTGAGGCTGTTACACTCATGAATCTCTAACCAGAATAATCACTGTGAAAAATCACATCATGTTGCTGCTGATCTGTTTCATGTTGCTGCTGATCTGTTTCATGTTGCTGTGTTCATTTGTGCTCATCTGCTCACACAGACTCATGTTCGTGCTGCTGCTGCTCGACGTATTGTTTTTGTACTTAGCTTTTTAGTTTAATGTTTCTCTTAGTTCATATGTTAGATCTTATTATTGTTTTCTTTTACATTTTAAACTTTTGTTGGATGTAACTGGGACCCTGTGTACACAATTTTGTTCCACCACATGTACCACATGTGGTGCGTATGACAAATAAAGAACCTTGAATCCTTGAATAAGGCTTCAGCTGGCAACAAGGACACCCCCTGAACTATGTTGAACTCTGAGATGAAAGCAGTATAAAAGCGAGCAGATAACACAGCTCGTGGCTTTTTTCTGTGACTGGTTTTCATGTGCATACATATATGTACCAGTATGTTTATATACTGTATGTTGTGTATGTAACCTGTCCTGAAATCAGACCTTGCAAGAATAAAATACCAGTTAAAAATCTTCACCTGTTCTTTTGAGTAAACGTCGTCAGTGAACGAGAGAATGTCTCCAATAATTACTTAAAATTATTATTATTTTTTTTATGTTTGTGCCTTTGTTTGCTTCTATCTTTTACCAAAATGTTTCTTGGACAACTAATGGTTTTTATTTAAAGTATTTTTTTTAATTACTTTTGGAGACAACCTACATCACGATGGCTGACTTACTTTAAACATGACATCTAAAATCACACAAGAGGGTGTATAACATTGTTAAGATTGAACTAAAATGACTGCAACTCTGTTTTTTATCAATATAAGACATTCTTATTACTCCAAAACTGTCATAAAAGGCAGTGAGTGATGGGCTTTCCTTTTCAGGAATGCTAGGTCTTTAATTGTTATATGATTTTTTTTTTTAAAGACTGTACTGTTTTGGTTGGGTCTAAACTTCAGAGAAAGTGTTGAGATCTGAGATTTTTCTTGACTTTGTGTGTGTGTGTGCATGTGCGTGTGCGTGTGTGTGTGTGTGTGTGTATGTGTGTGTGGGTGTGTGTGTGTGTGTGTGTGTGTGTGTGAGCTCTTGATTGCCTCCTTGGTGATTATCCTTTCCATCTGCAGTCCATCTCCTCATCAGGCTGGCAGTATATCTTCAGAGGTCCTCGCTCTGCTTGTTGCTTGATTGTTGTTTAACACTGGTTGATGAATGCTGATGGGTGATAGCTGTCTTGTTGTGAACACTTGTTTGCTCAGAGGTCGCTGCCTGCTTTCCCCCTGTGTTCTCTCTGTTTTTCAGTGATCCTGCATTTCCACTCTACAAACACACCATTATATCTCAGCCAGGGTTTTCCTATAGCACTTTATTCAGTTGTGTTCACATTCTTATTTCAAGTTCTCCCACTCTGGCAACATTTTTGACAACCACAGCTATCATTAACTTAACAGCCACTTACGAGCTTCCCAATATCACATACGAGCTGCTCCTTCAAGTAAGCATTTCCGCTTCTTCCCTTAAAAAAATCTCCGCCCCCTAAAAGTCATGGGCATTTTAATTAAAAACACAAAAATATAATCAAACATTACAAATTGGTTTTACAGTTTAAGTGGGTCTTTAAAAAAACTTTTATTGTTTATTAAAAATACGAGAGAAATGTTTGATGGGTAATCACGTGACGTACATCACGTATCAAAACAACGGCGCCAATGTGTCAAAACAACAGCGATCAAAATGTCAAAAAGACAGTCCAATTTACTTTGATTTAAAAAAGTCTTCGCATTGTACAACTAAACATCAGAGAATTGAAGCACATGAAGGCAGTGGCAATGGAGATAGTACTGGAGCAGGTGGAGCGGTGTGGGTGAGAGTCGAGCTCACCAGGCTGTCGTACCCGGGCAGGAACCCACAGACAGCTGCAATGAACAGCCTGAGGAGGAGCCTGGGGGGTTCACATGTGGAGGAGGACAACAATGAGGAGGACAGTGAATTCAGTGGAGAAGAGTCAGGCTCGGAACCATCAATGCAGGAAATGGCATCTACTTTATTCAAAATCCACCCCCACCCCCCGGTCATTTGTGTTCTGGCCTTACAAATTAAGCGCTGCTGCTACATACAGAATACATCTAACACATATAAAGACAAAGAGGAGAGACATGGATGCAGTTAGAGAGGACATGGAGGTAAATGGAGTGAGGACAGAGTGAGATGGAGGAGGATGACTTGCTGTGGAGACCCCTGAAGAGGAAAAAGCTGAAAGAAGAAGCAGATTAGAATATGTCAAGGGAATGTATATTATTTGCACTAAACATGCTCCATAATTTTCTTCTGCTTCTGTACTGTGATTGTGAAAGGATATTAAAGTGCTCCATGTGATCATCAGTCTTGGTGTGACCCATCAGTAAGGGACAGCAAGAGATACTTTTTATTATCCTCAAGGTTTGATTGATATGATACGAATATGATACATATCCGTATCATATCATCTGCTACATAGATGTGACGTGTCTTAGAGAGTCCTTGAGAGTTGCTGGCTCCCAGATTCCCTCCCGTTCCTGACTGCAGCAGGGTTTCTGATGACAGGCATTGATAAGCATGAACTTGTAAATGTATTGATCTTCTGTGATTGCTGGCTGTTCTCCAAAGCTTTGTAAGTAAATGTGATGACCTTACACCTGGTTGTCCTGATGCATGCTCCTGGTTGGTTTTGGGAATCCACTTTTTCCTTTCCATGACATAAACAGGACGACAGTAGTGGAGTCTACGTGATACGTGGGTATACGGACTATACCCACTAGAAAAGCTTAAGAATTTCAGTATACCCACTTAAAAGTGCCCAATGATCCATGACACATCATTAGGCACGTGTCACTGATACATTAAGCAGCATTTAAACGCTTCCATAACAATCTATCTGTATGCAGTGCTTGTTTATTACATTTGCTTATCCAGCGAGTTATTGTGTAATTAACACTTAATACTTGAACATGTTTTGCTTTGATACAGTTTTATAAATTCTATAGCATGCTTTTAATACAAAGTCAACTGTTGTACAAAGTTTGTTGTTCATTTATTCAAATATAAGCATCGGAAAAATTTGGAAATGTTCAATATGCTTAAAAATCAAAATAAATTGACGATTACATTGTACTAACCAGTGTACTTTGGTTTCTAAGCACAGTATATGGACCGACCACTGTAAAGTTAGTTTTACGTAGGACATTGGACATTCGTGCTCCGTGGCTTCAGCGGTGTCCAACATCCAGTGTAAAACTACCTTTACCGTCTGTGGTATACCCACTACAAAAAATGTAGACTACACCACTGCAATTATCAATATCCAGTGTTGATGCTGTGATGTCACATTTCCACCAAATGCTTGTTTCATGTGTTTTCATAAAAGTAAAGAGAAAAATGGAAAAAGGCACACTGTGTATATTGCTAAAGTAAACACCAATATCTTTGACTCAGGCACAAAAAAAAAAGATCTTATTATACAGCACATGTTTGAATTTAACACCAGAGAGAAAATAAGGTGAAACCAATAAACAGTTTGGATGTTTGAGTTTTTCCTCTCCTAACACGTGAAGATGTGTGTATTTGTGAAAATTATTTAACTGAACTGAAAACATTCCTTTTCATCACCGAAGAGCTGTTGGAACACAGACAGGAACAACATCTGTTGTTATCAGTTTTCAGCAATGTACCGTATTTTCGGCCGTAAAAGTCGTTCCGCCCTATAAGTCGCATCAGTCCAAATATGTCTAAAAAAGTGGAAAAATCCATAAATACGTCGCTTCGCCGTATACATCGCATCTATTACGTATCACCGCTGACAAACCAGAAATGTGGGCCGGTGTTGTGCCAAAAATTTATTGGCTGCCAAATGGCGGCCGTGGGAGCGTGTGCGGGAGGACTTTAACAAGAATTTAAGAAAATTGATGCTTAAAAACAATTGTTTGTTTGCTTGAAATTATAGCAAAGGTGTGTCTCAGTTAAACTTTTACTTAATAAATGCACTTTCATGGTCAAACTAGTATTTCGCCTGGCAGTGCAGCGAAATGAAGCTGATTTGACGGTTGCTCCAAGAAGTGAGCAGAAGAAGGAGGTAAGTATGGCAAGCCGATTGTGTCATTAATAGCTGGTGAAGATTCTCTCTCATCCAGGACATGATAAATTCAAAAAAGTTCAAGACAAAAACAATAAAGTAAAGTATAATAAATAAAGTCCAGTTGTTTTTGTCTTGAACTTTTTTGAATTTGTCATTATAGCCACTTTTACCTATTACACGATACAACAGAATGCCTTACTACTCTGCTTCCATCTAGCAGCTGAAAAATGGTAGTGTTCAAATTTTTTTCAGTCAGAATAAATGAAAACGGTCACATCTCAGCCAAAAATTGGTTTATAAATATGGCAAAAAATCCATAAATACATGGCTTCGGCCTTTAAGTCGCAGGGCATGTAAATTATGCAAAAAATCAAGACTTATAGGGTGAAAAATACGGTAATAAAGATTTGTTGCTGAAATTTATTGAAAAAATAAAACAGTTTGTGATATTCAATGCGACTTTCAATATAGCAGATTTATGGCAAGGAAATAATTTGATGTAATAGTGATATGATGTATTAACATTTTTTGAGCTTTATATAATTTGTCTCAGGTTTTCTTTTTCCTAACAGGAGACTTGGATCAAATTTTAGTGATTTTGTTTCTTTAAAAAAACAACCACCTTGAATTGAACTTCTCTTATTTTTCACATTTAGGCTCCAAAACTTGGATTGATGACTTTTTCCATCATGGTTGACTGTTATTTTAAACATTTTCTTTTACTGTAAATCCAGTTCAACAAATTGTTTTGTTTGTTTGGTTAGATGGAAAAAACAAAACCAGAGTAGGATTAGCTAGGAAAAAGCATGCGCTGTCCCCATTAGAATTATTTTTATATCTGGAAAAGCATGGAATTTAAAACTAAAATATGATTTTAAATGACAAAGACTTTCATAGTATGATATGCTATCTCGATCATACTTTTATTAAATTATTTGTGAACCACTGTAGTTTTTTGTTTTGTCTTTAGATTTTTCACAAGTATACTGTATCATGACTGCAAGACAAGAACAACACTGTATGAATGCTGAATGTGTCTGTAGAGGACAGCAGAGTTCATATCAAAGCATGAGCCAAATTTATTGATGAAGAACAAGCTTATGCAAAAAGCACAAACAAACAAGCAATTTATTTGCCCAATGAGATGTTGTGACGACAACAGAGAGCATGATTATTTCAAATGAGTTTATTTATTGCAGTCATCCATCGGTATTGAGAAACTGTGTTTAATTTTTTTTATTTCTTCATACTGGCTGATGAGCTCTAAAACATGTTCCTGAAAATGACGCCAACTATTTTATGCCGTCTTGTTTTAGATGATAAAGGGTGCTGGGTGAAAATTAATTTGTGGCTGATTCATGAGCTGCATATTTTTCTTTCCATAACATATTTACGGGTGCAATAAGTAACTTTACTTTCTTTGCCAGTTTTGTTTTCTCTATAAAATCTGGACATCACCACATCACCACATCAGAGCAGCTTTATTTTGTCATCAAGGTTTTTGTCTGAAACAATAGTTTGAATTGAGACTGGGCAAATGTGAATCTGTTGTTGAGAAAATCAGTGGTTGTGATTAGGTTTGTACCAAAATACAAACTAATTTCCTGGTAAAACTCAGCTGATATAGGATAATATAGTAGGGAGAAGCATGCCTCAACAAGAGTTGAGGACAGGGGAGAAACATGAACGAGGGGAACAACGAATAAGTGAACATTAGGCAGCAACTTTTCATGTAAATGGTAAATGTACTTATAAGCACCTTTCTATCTTATCAAGATACTCAAAGCTCTTTACAACACAATCAATCATTCATGTATCAAATACAATAATTCTCAGGTCATCTGGACAGTTTCTTGTTTATAGAGATGCTTCTCCCTCTATCCGGAGGGCTTCATCAGTCTGAGGAGCTCCAGTAAACTGTTTCCCCACCAAGCAGTAAACTTCTTAAGTGGACCAACCAGTTTGCTGGAGCTAAGATGGTTTCTGGAACACTCTTACATCTATACAAAGACTAATCAGTGCTTTAGATCACATTCATACACTGATGGGACACACACGTCCAGTGTCTTTTCCAGGGAACTTCAGCATGTGACTGCTTGTGGAATCGAACTCTCAACTCTCCAATTGGAGGCCAACTTCTCTAACCACTCATCCACAGCTGCCCCACATGTACCGGTAAATGTAAAAATGTAAGTTTCTTTTGGCTACTCCCTTCTTCAGAGGTCACCACAATTAGCGAACTTGCATGACAGACTTGGCCATTGTTTTATGCTGGATACCTTTCCTGATGCAACCTGGGCTTGAACCTACAACCTCTGGATTACAAAAACCATGCCACTGACCAGCATTTTACCGCAGCTTCATATGGTACGTGTTTCATGTAAATGTAATAAGCACATTTAAATGCTGGGTTTGAAGCAGCCCAGTTTGTAACTGTACTGGGTCAGATGTGGACAGGTGGTTTATACCATTTTACTTTTGCCCCTAAAGGAGATCCAATCAGGTCAGTTTTGGTCAACTTCTGTCCTAAAATGCATCGATAAAGGCTCATCTCCAACTTACTGTTTTAGTCAAACCTTTTGATCCAATATTTTGAAATATATTTAATCTTAGATGCATTTTTGTTTGTATGTTTAATGCTTTTTCTCTTATTATTACGTTGTTGTGTTTTAGAGAGAGACAGGGCAGAGTTTCTGTTCTGAAGTTTCTTGTAGGATGGAATTCTTAGTTACACGACTCATCAACGGACAAAGCTCCATAGATGAAGCATGTCAGAACGTGAGGGTCTACTGGTGAAGAGCTGGTCACGTGGTTAGTATAGGGATTCCCCATAGTTTGTTGCTATGACAACCACTTGCTGGAGGTATGGCCAGCTCTGAAGAAAGTGTGTGTTTGAGTTCTGCTCGGAGACATTTTGTGAAAGACGCTGTTGTGAGTGTGTCTCATCTGATGGCTCAGCGCTGTATTCTGTGCCAAACACATGTATTAAATAAACATTTAAATTGACAAATAGATTACTTCACAGGAGGAGCCTGCTGCAGATGATTTGAACATACCTCACAATTTGGTCAAAACAACCCAACATCTTACCCAACGATTTTAATTGAACAATTCATTCATTCATTCCTTCCTTCCTTCCTTCCTTCCTTCCTTCCTTCCTTCCTTCCTTCCTTCCTTCCTTCCTTCCTTCCTTCCTTCCTTCCTTCCTTCCTTCCATCCTTCCTTCCTTCCTTCCTTCCTTCCTTCCTTCCTTCCTTCCTTCC
>NC_056513.1:27834942-27844244 GCF_014905685.2 Nematolebias whitei
TCCTTCCTTCCTTCCTTCCTTCCTTCCTTCCTTCCTTCCTTCCTTCCATCCATCCATCCTTCCATCCATCATCTTTATCCACTTCTTCCTTTTTGGGTTGTGGGGGTCACTGGTGCCTATATCCATCAATCACTGTGTGAGAGGCAGGGGACACCCTGGACAGGTCTCCAGTCCATCACAAAGACACAGAGACAAACAAGACAAACAACCATTCCCGCTCTCATTCTGTCACTCACACCTAGAGACAATTTAGAGTTACCAATCAGCCTAACATGCATGTTTTTGGTCTGTGGGAGGAAACCAAAGTACTTGGAGAAAACTCATGGAGAGAACATGCAAACTCCACCCAGAAAAGCCACCAGCCGAGATTTGATCTGGCAACCTTCTCGCTAAGAGGCAGCAGCTCTACCAACTGTGCCACCATCCTGCCCACCCAGCAATTCAGTTATCAAAATAATCCAGCAATCTATTTTTTGAGTTTCTCAAGCATTACTCTGCAAAATCTGATCACCTGCTGCACGCAGACACCTTTTAATTTACAAACATCTTATTAGGTTTTCATCTCATTTATGTCATCTCTGGGAAACCAATTCACAACCAAACTCTATACTGAAAAAGTAAAACAGGTCTCAATTCAATAAGAGAACCAGTTGCAACCCCCTTAACTGTAAAAACTTAAAGTTTTTGAATTATTAGCTAAAGAAGACAACATACTGGCATCAAACCTTCACGTATGAGCAGCATGCGAGGGTCAGCTGGTGGACATGTGACACCTTTGAGAAGACACAAACCACCTTTATCTTCACACATTTCTTCAATACATTTTAATCAATCCCCGTTAGAAATCTGAAGAGACTGATGCTTTCAAACCACACATCATTCAGGGATATATTTTTGGACTTAAACAAAATATTTGAAAAAAAAATGTTCCTTTGAGGTCATGATTATATCCTTTATTTAATCAACTCTGGCACCTAAAAGCTGACAATTAGTTTTATTATTATATTTTTCTTTTAGATAGTAAACTATGAACGGTACCACTTTACAATAAAGATCCCGTTATAGATGGCTGATAAATAGTATATAAATACATTATTAATTCCTCTATTAACACTTTATAAATTATTAATAACTGTTTATTATGCATTAATTAACGGTGACAGAAACAAAACTGACCAGTTTCTTGCCAAATAGTGAGCCACATCTGTTCACCTATATATTTAATCTGGAGTTGTTATATTAAACATGTCAGACTACCTTGTAAGCACAAAAAGCATTTGTAAACCTATTTCTTTAGCATATAATATTGTGCTTCATCACTGCATTATTAGTGTCCCCAACTAATATTATATCCTAAAAATTAGGTTTACAAATCTATAAACTATTTATTACCCATCTATAAGGGGAGCCTTATTGTAAAGTGGTACCTTATGAACATAGGTGAGCTGCTTAGATTTTAAACTCTGATGTTTGTGAAGTTTAAGGCAGCAGTTTTTTATGCTTGGAATCACAACTTTATTAGTATTATATGATTCACAAAATAAATGTTTTCTTTGGATGTTGGTGTAACAAATGCACAATAAATCGAACATCTTCAATATTTTAAAGATTTATTAGTGGGGGGGGGGGGGGGGACTGAAAACACCTTCCTCAGTTACAATGTATTGTATTTTTATTGTTCCTTGGGAACATCCTTAGTTCTTGACAGTTAAACTTGTTCAAGTTTTTTTTATTCCACGTGTGATGAAACAAACAGTTGTTTATCTTCACTGTTCACTGAGACAGCTTTGTAAATTGCACATTTTTACTGATCCAGAAAGAATAAATTTTAATATTATTGGTTGTTAGTACCACAGTCTTCTAACCCTGAGGTTATGAGTTCAAGTCCAGGTTGAGTCAGGCAGGGCATTAGGCATGAAGCAGTTGCTAAATCTTTCATACGAGTTTGCTTGCTGTCAGGGGCAATTTTAGACACTTTTGTGGCTTAAATTTTAACTCAGCACCCCTAAAGTAAAAGAAACCATCATTAGGATTTTGCAACTTCTCTTCCACTGTAACCCTCAGCATTGACTCCCCTCAGGGCTGTGTGTTGAGCCCCCTTCTGTTCACTCTGCTCACGTATGAATGCACACCTACCAATCCAGACTGTCATGTTGTAATGTTTGCAGATGATACAGCGGTGGTAGGATGTATCACAAACAATGATGAGTCTGGCTATAGGAGGTGGAACACCTGGAGAGCTGGTGCAGGAAGAACAACCTCCAGATCAATGTGAAGAAGACGAAGGAGATGATCATGGCTTTCAGAAGGAGCAAACACAACTACATCCCAACATAGGAGGGACTGCGGTGGAAGTGGTCTTCAATTACAAGTACTTGGGTGTTACATTACAAATGCTTCTGATGCCAATGGCCACCGCGTTGTTCAAGCCAAGAGCCATTGCCAACACTGGGGGATAATCACCCCTAAGGGGCAGATTCTAGAATCGCCCATGTTCGCTGTAGTGAACCCAGAAAAAGGGAGCTACAGTATGTGTTTGAGCAGATATTTAGCTGCACCCAGATTGTCACATAGACATGCCTGCACATGACTTTACATCTTGTTGTTTTTGTGACAAGACTGCGGCTGTGGACAATACTTGTGAGTAGCAAAAATAGTTTTTCTCATTAGGTTTGATTGGTCATTAACTTCAAAACAAAGGACTAATCATCACAGTATCAATTTTTTTTAGCAAAGAGCAGCTTGTGATGATTAAAAAACTGGAACACAGATGTTGTTAATGGTTCTGGTTTTGCTTCATTCACAGGACTCAAATCCACAGCGAGGATAATGTTATCAATGTGTTGATCTCTCACAGTGCATCACTGATTGACACTACCAGGGTTTGTTGTCTCTGACCTGGACAGTAACAGCTTTAAATAAAAGGCTCGTGGATCAGTGGGACTTTTTCACATTCATGCTCCAAGGGAGAATTCTGTGACTTGCACCGTTGTCAGACAGCTGTGGTTGTAATTGGACATCCCTGTCAATCACAGACAGGTTTGTTAGCAACAAGATGACAACGAAGCTTAGGAGTCCTGTTTAAGCAGCAAAGATGCTCCAGGACTATGGATGCAAGAATGTCGATTAATGTCAAACAAACAGGGCAGATGCTGAGTTCAGACTGTGTAAACATTGTAATATTATTTCAAATAAAATCACAAATGTGAGACAATTTTTCTGAAATTTGAGAAAATCAGAGCATTTTCAAAGAACAAGACAAGATATTGTTTAAAGAAATGTTTGATTGCTAAAAAGGGCCTGATTAATCTTTTAAATTTCTCCAATCTATTCTGAGATAACTTACATCCAAACATGAACACTGAAACTGGTATTGGTTGTTTTAAGTGTTCCTAATATTTAATGCACACAATATTACCTCTAAGTAATATTGTCAATGTTACCTCTACAGTATTCCTTAATGTTACGTGTATCTCTAAGTTCATAAATAAGCAAAGCTTTTGATTTAATTTACCCTGTTTTTATGATGTAACATGTAGTTTGGACTGAACCACAATGTTTTGTCTTTCTTACTTGAATTAAAGTTGAATTCAGATGAAGTTTCTCTTCTAAAGATTTCTGAAACAAACTGGAAACATCACAGTTTGATTCAATGTAAATTTTTAATTTGTGACCGACTGATTTTCTCATTAAATGAAACGAGTGTTGGTCAAGACAGGACTAAATGTAAAGTTCATTAAAATAATAGTAGTTGACCAAAGTGCTGTATTAAAAATATAGTGTACTACTGTCAAAAGTGCAATGCAGTATTTGTCTACTGTCTGTCCTCTGGACATGTCCAAACCATCTCAGTCTGGTCTCTAATGTATCTCCCAGTTGTTCAACCTGTGCTGTACCTCTGATGATCTCATTCCTAATCATATCCATTTTTGTCACACCTAAGAAGAACCTCAACATCTTTATTTCTGCTACTTCCAGTTCTTTTGCCAGTCTTTTTGTCAATACCACTGTCTCCAGATCCATACTACATAACTGGTCTCACCACTGTCTTGTAAACTTTTTCTTTGACCTTAACTGACATTTTTTTTTTCATTTACCTTTTATTTAGACAGGTTTGTCTCATTGAGCCACGAGAACTCATTTTCAAGAGAGACCTGTTTAGGGAGCAGATGGTGGGTGTTAAGGGCCTTGCTCAGGGGCCCAGAGTGGGGCGAATGAGGGTGGAGGGAGGTGTGGGTGTTTCATCTTTTCCACCCACATTTTTTGATGTTGACGGTACCGGGAGGTGAACCTACGACTTTCTGATATCTTCATCCGACATCTTTTTGTCACAAATCACACCTGAAACTTTTCGCCATCCGCTCCATCCTGCCTGGACTCTCTTTTTCACCTCTTTGCCACATTTGCATGAATCAGAATCAAAATAAGCTTTATTATCATTATACCGGGATACAGTGAAATTATGTTCATACAGTTGTCTGAAAGATGGGTGGAGTGCACGTTGCTGCTGCTATAATAGCGGGGCCCCTTATTCTTTATCAGAATACTTTTTGACAGAAAAAGGGAAGAACCATGAGGATATATAGTGGTATTACAAAAAAAAAAGATCTCTTCGCATCTTGTCCTATCAGGACACAATTTGAGACATCAAAAAACTCTACCAGCAAGCACATTTATAAACACATTACATATGCATTTGACGTCAAGACGTTGAGATTAGTCCATGAGCACTTTCAGATAGGCCACAGTTCTGATGATGTTGTTTCAGCCGTCAGTTCTAATAAGCCTGCACAGAAGTTCTCGGGGTGAGGTGTGTGTGTGTGTGTGTGTGTGTGGGGGGGGGGTAGATGAAGCTTTGTCCCTAATTACCCATGTCCCAGGAGAAATTTGATATTCGGCTCATATCCGAGGCCAAACGGAGGAGTCAAATTCAGATAAGCCACAATTGTTGATTTTCTTGAGGCAGACTGTTTTTTTTTTTCATCAGCCTTGAGTCCTGCTGGAACTTTACGGTACAAAATGGCCAAATTTATGAGTAATTCACTCCACTGATCCACGTTCAAGGTCGATCCCAACATGGTGACGAGTCCTAGAAGTCGCAGGTGGCCTGCGAGTCTTACAAATCGTCGTCATATCATGGTTTAACTCATAAATCAGATGATTTTGAGTACTCATAGCACAAACCAAACATTTGTACTGACTCGGAAGCTTTGTCATGGCCGAAACTGCTACCGAAGTCTTCTTCAAAAGTTGATAAAACAGAGCCCCGCTGATGCCAAAGAGCAGAACCCCTGCTATCATAAATCCAAATATATGAACATCTTCAACATCCTCCTGAAACATAACTGAGAGAAACAAAATCAGCCAAACTCCCCGCGGATCTCTGATGTGCCTCGCAGCGAGTCTCAGCCGGACAAGAGGGTTCATCAGGACCCTGTCGTTTTGGTGAAAAGATTTTATCGATTGCGTTGAAAGTCCAGCTCACCAGATCCATAATCGTATTTTTCGTTCGGGAGATGTGTACCAGGCGCTTCAAAAACACAGAGAGCAAAGCAGGAGGAAGAAGAACAGGGGGGAGGGAGAGCATGAGCATCTGCCTTGTGCGAGAGCCAGAGTAGAAAAGAATTCCAATATAATAACTTGTTTTTTTTACTTGGGCAGATTATTACACTGTGACAATGTGGTGGTTGTTCTAAGACTCCGATACTTGGTAAGTCATTTATACTTGAAACATGGCAAATAAATGGGAGAAATAAACCTGAATTGAGTTTCCTCTCAGAGTTTGAGTCTGAGAAAAAGTTTTCCTTGCTGCATATTCACAGAAAGAGAGTCATCTCCCCTTCAGTTTGTTCCCTTTGTGTTCAAGCTGTTCCTAATGTGTTCAGATATGCAAATGGTGCTGAGAACAGACAAGGTTTGACGCCAGTAAGAGTGCATGATTGTGTGGCAGCTATTTTCTGTCTGCCCTGCCATGAATGCTGCTATCAGAGCAGCCACAGTCAAGAATGCACAGATGACAAGATCCCACCAGTTCCTGTGATGTGAAGAAGACTTCCTACACGGATGATTGAGCTCCTTCACTTTCATTTATCACTCTGAGAGTTTTAGGAGGAAATTGAAGCTTACATGTCTGCAGAACAAAACCTAAATGATCCAGAACAACTCCTTGTCTATTACTTTAACACCATCAACACTAGTGCTGTGCCATTCCTGCAAAAATGTGAATCACTTATTTCCTTCATGTGAACTGAGTTTGCAATTTTATTACACAATTTATTTTTAAACTAAACTATTCGTAAGGAAAATTAGAATGTGTTGTCTAGACATTACTTTTGATACACATTTTGCAGTTTTTTGGGGTGTCATTCAACACTAGCTATCTGAGAGTAGCCTTTTTCAGACTAAGGCTGACAAAAGCAGATAAGTAACAGAATCAGAAAAAAAATGAACTGGTATTAATGAGTAATCTGGGACTCGAGGGTGGAACTTGGAACTTCAAGCTGAAAGGAGATAAGAATCAGGTTTTAGGTTAAAGGTCATTCCAAATGAATGTCTTTTCTTGCAGAGCTAGGAGGGAGGAATGACGATCCAGGCATCTAGGAGGAGAGTAGGGGAGATGTGGAAAGTGAACAGGCAGGTGAGTGATGAATTCCTTACCTTGTAGGGGAGGAGGCAAGTCCAAGAAAATTGTTTCAGTCAGGGGGCACCCCAAAACTAAAGACTTAACCAGTTATTATCACTGCAGCAACTTCAACAATTAGGTGATGAGATGTCTGGTTTTAGATACTGTATCAGAAGAATGGTGAAGATGTCTGAGGTCAGGTGTGAAAACGTTGGTTACGTACTGTAACCCCAGATTCTATGAATATAGGCGTAGCCCTTTAAAGCTGTTGCTGATGGGTTTTATCTCGTTATGCGAAGCATTACACTGAAAAATTGAGTCCACGCCCACCTGCTGTGTGGGCCCCACCCTGTCCGTATAAATTACGTTAAGAGCGGGTAATCGGCTCCCAAATAGCTTTTTCTTCAGCCACTTAGGAGCCAGTGAGGCTCGACGCTTAAAGGGCTACGCCTATATACATAGAATCTGGGGTTACAGTACATAACCAACGTTCTATTTCGTATAGGCTTCGCCCTTTAAGGCTGTCGCTGATGGGTTAAGGGCGAAGCGGATGTGGTCCTCGCCTCACTGGGTCCATTCGAACACTGTATGAAGCGGAAGCTTGCCCAAGAAACATCTTTTCACTCAGCTCCCATGTGCGTAATTACACGTTGCATAATTATGTGTACCATGCACAGACGCATGTTGTGTAACTACGCATTCTGAATGCATGAACGCCCCAGAAAAGTTTCAACGGAGGGGAGAAAAACTGGAAAGGAACCATGAACCAACCGGTTTACAGCTGAACAGTATGAACAGATTAATATTAAAAAGAGAGCTGATTATTAATCAAATGAACTGATTGGTAACAATAGTCATGAACTGATCAATGACAATAGAACCAAAATAACAGTCACCACTTGTGACTGATAACAACATCTCACACTGTAATGCATGCAGACAGATGTGAGTTAAACGGAGTTCCATGAAACAACAATATTCATTCTGTAAAACACTAAAGACAGAATGTGTCATGGAACGAGCCGTCACATCACATAGATAAAAGCGAATAAATGAGCAGGGTGTTGACCATTCGGCCGCAGTGCAAATATCCTGCATTGTCATACAATTATGCAAAGCAGTCTAAGATGCGATACCTCTGGTCAGGTGTGACCTGAGGTTGTCAGGAGGCTCTAAATCTGATGCTCTGTAGGCTTCAGAAATGGTCTCACACAGCCAGTGTGACAGGCGCTGGGTGGGTAACGGGCGACCTGCAAGTGCATCTCTATAATGCACAAACAAATGTTGACTTTGACGCATTGCAGCTGTGCACGCTATGTAACACGTCAACGCCCGCACAGGACAGAGAAGATGAAAAGATGCTTGTTCTTCTGATTGTGTGTGTGTGTGTGTGTGGGGGGGGGACCCCTCCAACGATATCACTCTTAATTAAAAGAGCTTGTGATGTTTAATCGTGCTGAATGCCAGATTTCTGTCCATCAGCTGCTGCAGAAAAGACAGCACGTCACCTAGTGGACATGAGGTGGCCTCTACACCTTCTCTATACACCTTTTACAAAACGCTCCATCAGAGGATGATTAAAGGCTGTTCTGTCACCGAAAACTTTTTGACAAGAAGAGATAGCTGCAGCATACGTTTAATCGTGCTGAACACCAAATTTCTGTCCCTCAGCTGCTGCCAAAAAGGACAGCACACAACCTAGTGGACATGAGGAGGCCTCTACACCTTTCTCTGTACACCTTTTACAAAACGCTTCATTAGCGGGTGATTAAACTGTTCCTTCGTGACTGGAAGATGTGACAGCAGCGTACGTTTTAGTCGTGCTGAACGCCAAATTTCCATCCATCAGCTGCTGCAGAGAGGACAGCATGTCGCATAGTGGACATGGGGTGGCCTCTACATCTTGCGGGAGACCCATCCTCTCTAAGTGGGTCCGCTCAGCGGCCAGACCCACAGGTGCTGACCGATTTCTGGGTAACTCCTGATCACTCCTCCCGCCTGGAGGAGAGCATCCTTTCTCCACGACAGTTTCCACGGGCGCCCTGATAACAGGCGTCATAGAACCGGAACCCTGATGCGTTCACGCGCTCGGGAGCCACCAGGAGAGCTGTCAATCCCTCCTCCTGAACTCGGTTAAAAAAATCCGTAATATCAGAGGAGGTGGGGGAACATGTAAAATCGTTTTGGGCCATGGGTTATGAGTGAACACGTCCACCTCCCAGTGGTGGTTCGTCTCGTGGGCTCAGTGAAGCCCATAGTTGACACTGAGTGTTCCCTCGTGTCGCAAACAGGTCCACGGCCGCTTGCTAAATTCCTGCCACGTCTGGGCCATCAGACCGAGGTGGAGGGTCCACTCCCCGTGACACGGATCGCCCCTGAACATCACAACTCTCTCTTGTACAAAACACCGGGGATGTACATTGCACTGGTGGAAAACAGATTTTGGTGTGCCCAACACAGTATTTTCCTCGCAATGTGTAACATTTGGGCTGAGTTGATTCTGCAGCATGGGAACAAAGTGTTAATCACATTCAGAACCGTACAAACATGCAGAACGTTTATATGAGCTGTTGTGAGAAGCCACAGCGCCCCTACAGCTCAAGATAGGCATGTCACCCCTCAACCTGACACCGGTGCGTCTGTGAGGGCTGACACGTGTGACCTAGGTCTGCTGACGGGG
>NC_056513.1:27854244-27880805 GCF_014905685.2 Nematolebias whitei
TGTCTTTCCAAGTCTTTCATGTATTGTTGTGTGGTGTAGGCTGTTGCCATGGCAGCATCGCCTGGTTGGTACAACAGGTGCAGAGGGAGAGTCATTTGTCGACCCGTCATCATCTCGAAAGGAGAGATGCCAGTCGACGTGTGTGGAGTGGCCCTTATGGCCATGAGGACCAGAGGGAGTTTCACATCCCAGTCCTTGTGGTTTGCGGCTACGTATTTTTTCAAAATACTCACCACAGTCCTGTTTGCTCTCTCAACCTGGCCTGAAGCCTGTGGGTGGTAGCCAATATGGAAGTTGGCTTTGACGCCTAGCGTCTTCCACAGTTCCTTCATTACTTCACCTGTGAAGTGTGTACCTTGGTCTGAGTTCACCCTGAGGGGAAGTCCAAACCTTGAAAATACATGATTCATTAATAACATGGCAGTGGTTTGAGCTGTGTCATTAGGGGCTGGTAGACATTCTACCCATTTGGTAAACGCGCAGGTTACCGTGAGAAAATATTTATTTCCTCTAGAGGTCTTAGTGAGTGGTCCGACCCAGTCAATCTGGAGGTCCGACCATGGAAATGCAATGCCTCTACTATGCAGTGGTGCTCTGTGAAGTGGTCTGGATGGTTGAAACTGGCCACAGATCAGGCACCCTTTTATGTAGTCCTTGACATCCTTTTTCATTCCAGGCCAATAAGCAATCTGTTTCAATGCTTTCAGCATGGCATTGTCACCCTTATGTCCTGCGGACGGAAGGTCATGTGCATGGACTAACATCACCCCCCTGTGGTCATGGGGGACCACGAACACAGGTGAGGACGTCCGTCCATGAGCAAAAGTTAGGATGCCTTTAAGTAGTTTTAGCTGTTTGCGCAGCTGAAAGAGGACTTTGAGGTCTGGATTGGAATCCAGCTCGTCTTTCGATGGAGTGTATTTGTCTGGGTCAGTCAGATACAACATCATCGAGTTAATTGCAGGATCCAACTTCTGAAGTTGGATGATGTCTGGGTCAGTCAACATCGGGCGCACAGAAACTGTGTTATCAGCAGGTTTAGCTGCAGCTTGTGCGCGTGTGACTGCCATTACCTCAGTTGTAGCTTGTGACGACTGAGTGTTGAGTAGCCAGGAGGGGTTAA
Organism: Nematolebias whitei; assembly: GCF_014905685.2. Classification (NCBI taxonomy): domain Eukaryota; kingdom Metazoa; phylum Chordata; class Actinopteri; order Cyprinodontiformes; family Rivulidae; genus Nematolebias; species Nematolebias whitei. The sequence goes on from NC_056513.1 coordinate 27,855,368, forward strand.
AGGACCACGTGGGTCCGTCAACGGCTCCTTCCTTGGCTAGGGAGTCTGCAAGGTCATTGTAGTACTTGTCATCGCCTGGGACTCTGGAGTGTCCTGGAACTTTCTTCCAGAAGATCTGTAGATCATGTGATGTCACCAAGTGATCACATGTCATGAAAAGCTCTTTGTGTTTTACCACCTTTTTGTTGCTTGTGAGAAAACCGTTCTGTTTCCACAGAGCGAGATGACACAAGAAACTAAGTCGAGCATAGTTAGAGTCAGTGCAGATGACTAGCGTCTGGATGGAGCGTTCCACTGCCATCTGTAGGCCTATTAGGATTGCAGCTATCTCAGCGTACTGAGAAGACTGAGAGCCCAATTTATCGCCAAATGTGACCTGTTCCAGGTCTTGGAGGAGAACTCCTCCAACACCTGCTTTGCAGACTTTCTCGTGGTGGAATGAACATCCATCCACGTACAATGTCGCCATATCTTTACAGATATTGCCATCAAAGAAGTGGTGATTTGGGTCCTCAGCAGCTGAGGGTTTGCTCACAACCGGCTGTTGGGTGGCTGGTACATCCTGTGTACATTCTTGGCAGATTGCCAAATCAGTGCCCAAGTGCGACTTCTTATTTTGACCGTAGCGGATGTCTAGGTTAAAACTTTGAAGCGCCATAAGCCAGGTTGCAACACGTGAGTTTGTCACCACACCATCTCTGATGCGTTGGCTGTTCAGAAACGTTACTGGCTGGTGTTGTGTCTCAACAATGATCCTCTGTCCACCAATATAGCAGGAGAAATTTTTTACTGCCCACACAGTGGTCAATAGAGCCTTCTCACAGTCTGAATACCGTAATTCAGGGCCTGCCATTGTTTTGCTGGCGTAGGCCACAACACGCTTGTCTTTGTCGTGTATTTGGTACAGACCCGCACTCATGCAGTGAGGTGAGAAACCCACTTCCAAGTAGAACTCTTTGGTGTAGTCTGGGTAGACTAGACACGGGGCTAACTTGAGCCTGTCTTTGAGAGCGTTCATTGCCTGCTGCTGTGTATCAGTCCAGACAAAAGGAACGTCTTTCTTTAAGAGTTCAGTCAGTGGTTTTGCGAGATCCGCATAATGCTCTATGAACTGGCGAGAGTAATTACACACTCCCAAGAAACTCTGTAGTTCCTTGAGATTGGTCGGGACTTTGAGGTTGTCTAGGCCTTGGGTGCGAGTCAACTGTGGTTGTATTCCGTCCGGACCTACTAGGAGGCCAACGTAATCTTAACATAATTTATACGGATCGGGTGGGGCCCACACAGCAGGTGGGCGTGGACTAAATTTTTCAGTGTACTGCTTTGCATAACGGGATAAAACCCATCAGCAACAGCCTTAAAGGGCGAAGCCTACCTGTATATGAAATAGACTTGAACTGGCCTAACCCTAACTTGAACAAGAGTAGAGAGGACAACCTGTACCACAGCACCATCTACAGAAGACATAAGGGGAGAAAAGGAAAGGGGAATGAGAAACACCTCCCAAAAACTGGAATCATCCTACCAACATTCAAATTTAGCTCTTTTCAAGCAGCAGTCCTTTTAAATTGTTTCTAATTGTTGCTTTGAATTCCATATTTTCAACTGTGCTGACTGAATCTCAAAAATTTCAAAGCAGTTCATGCAGACATTTTTTTTTTACTTGCAACCTGTCTAGGGTGTCCCACGCCTCTTTCACTGTGACTGCTGAACAAAAGCACCAGCAACCCTCATGACCTGAAAAGGAAAAGTGGGTAAAGATGATTGATAGATGGATTTACACCACAGTAACTTCTTTATAACTTGGTTACAACAGCAAAAAGATTATGATATTTCTGCAGGAGGTGCTTCTGTTATGAGCTGTGCTTTCTGGCTCCATTTGCTGTCCCTTCTTGTCTTTGCAGGTGAGCAGTAGAGATGATGAGACCAGTTGTTTTTTTTTATCAGCTCATTAACCTACTCTTTAAAAGGCTGAGTCTATACTCAAGTCTCCATTGAGCATGCATCAGGATCTCCATTTAATTTTTTGTCACTAAATGGTGATTTACCAAACAACTGCTTGTGCTGCCTAGAATGAATGTTCATGAAACTACTTACCTTGTTTTCCTCAGAGATCTTCCTGAGCTTTTTATCCTGTCTGTTCCCCTGAAAGCCTGGAAACTTGTGTCTGCCTGGAATCAGTCTCACTTGCAAATCAGTAAAAGAACTCTGGTTACCTTGACTCTGTTGTTTACCAGAAGCCTATCTGCTCTCAACAGCACAGCAACTGGATCTCTCTGTTACAAAATATGAGTAAAAAATGTTGGAGTTTTATTCAGGTTCGGACCTGTAATTACTGTTAATTCATCGGGTCTGGTGGGGTTTGGAAATTATGACTGCAGGCTGGGGCTGGGTTGGATCAGATTTTTTGGGGGGCCCGAATGCAACTCTACTAGTGATGGCAAAAATGGAACATTTGGGTTATCAAATTATTCAGAACAATTTCAAATTCCACAACAAGACTCGATCTTGTGGAACGTTCAAAGCACCTCACCAGTGGCAATATAATCTCAAGGTACAATAAGTTTGTCACAAACAGCAAAACATGGTGGTTACACCAACCAAGGTCATCTTTTTTATTTCCCATGATAGGGCCTAACTAATATAACAAAACTAAAACATAAACATGCATGGGGGTGCATGGTGCATGGGGGAGTGGTGGCGCAGAGGTTAGAAGATGATCGGAAAGTCGCAGGTTCACCTCCTGGTACCGTCAACATAAAAAAAATGTGGGTGGAAAAGGTGGAATACCCACACCTCCCTCCACCCTGAGCAAGGCCCTTAACCCCCACAATCTGCTCCCTAAACAGGTCTCTCTTGAAAATGAGTTCTCGTGGCTCAATGAGACTACCTGTATAAATAAAGAGTAAATGAAAATAAACAACTCTAAATATAAAAACTAATGAAATAAATATGATGGCATGGACATGTTAATAAAGGACACTGAGAAAAATAATCAAATTTTAGTGATTATTTTTTCAGCATGTGGAGCAGAGAGCTGCCATCTAGGGTGCCCAGGGGAGTAGGTGGTGGGGGTTGCTTGCTCAAGGGCCCAGACAGGAGCAAATGAGGGTGGAGGCAGGTGTGGGTGCTTCACCTTTCCCACCCACATTTTGATGTTGTTGGTACCGGGAGTTGACACATTTTTATTTTGTGTAATAGTATTTTATTTATTTTATTTGTAAACAAGATAACGAGATCACTATGTTTTGGTTTGGAACAGTTTGAGATGTAATGGAACACAGAGTGGAACAGGCTGCGCTCATCCTTAGTGTTTCGAAATAAATGTTACGCAGTGTTTCGTTTCTACCAAAATACCGTTTTGACTGTTTGGACACTGGCTCCTGAGCACAGAACATCAGCGTATCAGTCTCCATTGTCTCCATTGTGGTTCCTTTTCAGTGTTCAGTTTTGGGTTCTGGTTGAATTTAATATTTTCCAAAAAGGACAACTCTCCAGCCTGCATCAAAAACTGTACAGCTAATTGCTGCTGTTGCTTTTTGTGCTTGCACAAAATACCGTACTAAAACAGTGTAATGTAAAATGTATGGAAATGTAACAGTACATAAAATAATGTTAACACAAACCACTAATTTGAGACTGGAATTGTTTTAAGACAGTAGCAAGCGCCTTTGGTCTTCATACTTTCAGACAAGCCATCACCTTGTGAGGTTGATCCAATTAAAATTGTATATTTCCCAACTGTCATTCCAGGAGCATTTTACAATATGTAAGGAATTAATTATTCATAATCCTTGCTCAGAACTCCACTTCAAAAGATATTCGCAATCATTTTAGGAACATGGTGGTTAAACTATGGTGTTATTGCACAACTGTCTTCAAAAAAGATTGTTTTATTGTGTTTTTAGATAATCTACTTTCAGAAACAACCTTGAGATGTTTCAATGTCTAAAGAAGAGATTGCATTTTAAATGTCACTGGTGTGTGTGTGTGTTGTAATTTCATGAAGAGCATTATTGAGAACATTATTTATACAAGATCTTCAGCTGTGTAAAAATTAATACTATCAAAAAAGTCTGAAATTATTCATTTTAAGAATAGTGTTCTAGTCTTGTGCAAACAGTGAAAAGGAAAGTGAGTCATGTTGTCGTCAAAGGAAGTGAAGAACTATGACAGACCTTCGACATGAGTGATTATCCTCCCATTTTAGTTACCAAGGCTACGAAAAAACAAGTGTATGAATGAACATGAAAAAACAGCTATCTTACTACCATACATTTGTTCCTTCATACAGAACGTTGGCAAGATAGTAATCCAAACAGAATGGAATAAATGTGGATAAGCTATGTTTTTACATATCCTGTTCACACAGAAATCTTTATTACAGGAATTTACACTTCACCCCACATCTTTCTTGATTTCATTGTGAAAATCATGGTCACATTTCGCTCATTACTGTTTCAGACATTTCAAAAATACACAAAGTGGGAAAATGAGCTGAGGCACTACATGCTTTTAGTTCAAAAAGGAATGTTTATTTATGTTGATTTAGTTATCTAAAACTTGAGATGATCAGAGTCTTCCATGCCATAAAATATCAGTATTTGTGTTCTAATTTAAACCGTTGAGAAACAGCTGAAAAAACCAGCCACTATGGAGCACAAGCCAGTGTACTGCTTGTGTCAGTTCCATGTCTAGGTCAATAGTGAGGGTTGTGTCAGGAAGGGCATCTAAGGCAAAGCACTTTTGCCATAACTAACATGTGAATTCATCTAATTCATCTAAGTAAAACCATATTGGACCGGTCAAGGCCCGGGTTAACAATGACAGCCACCGGTGCTGTTGACAAACAGGGTGCAGGCACACCATGAAGACCATGAGGAGGGAAACGTGTCAGAAGGCAGAGGGAGGAGTAAAGTCATGAATGTAGGACTAAGGGTGGCAACACTAAATGTGTGGACAATGACAGGCACAGGGAGAGAGCTGGCTGACATGATGCAGAGAAGGAAGGTAGGTGTTTTGTATCCAAGAGACCAAGTGGAAGTGTACCAAGGATTGCAGCATTGGGGCATTAAAAACTGTTTTACCACTGTGTGGATAGAAAGAGAAATAGAGTAGGGGTGGTCCTAAAAGAGGAGTTAACAAAGAATGTAATAGAGGTGAAACGATTGCCAGATAGGGTGATGTGTCTGTAGGTTGAAGGTCTGATATTAAATGAAATGTGCAGCAAGTTAGGCTTGTTAAAGTAGGAATGGTAATGTTCTAATAGATGAGTAGAGCATGATAGGAAGATGGAAGAAGGACTTTGAGGAGCTAATGAATGAAGAGAATGACAGAGAAAGAAGATTAGAGGTCATTGAAGCTGTGGACCAGGAAGTGAGGGTGAAGTTCAGAAAGCTCTGACAAGAATGAAGAAGGGAAAGGCAGTAGGACCTGATGACATCCCAGTGGAGGTTTGGAAATGTCTTGAAAAGATGGCAGTGAGGTTTTTGACTCAACTATTCAATTGTATATTTGAGGGTGATAAAATGCCTAAGGAATGGAGGAGAATTGTGCTGGTGCCCAGTTAGACTGGTACAGGACATGTATGCAGAGAGTAGGAAGAGAAGAGAGTAGAGTGAAATGTGCTGTAGGAGTGACAGATATTGTCAAGGTGGAGGTGGGAGTGCATCAAGGATCGGCTCTAAGCCCCTTCTTCTTCGCTCTGATTATGTACTGACTAACAGATGAGGTCAGGCAGAAATCCCCGTGGACTATGATGTTTACAGATGACATTGTGATCTGTGATGAGAGCAAGGAACAGGTGGAAGATAACTTAAAGAGGTGATGGTATGTATTTGAAAGAAAAGGAATGAAATTCAGCCGTAGTAAGACAGAATACATGTGTATAAATGAAAGGGAGGCAGATGGAACAGTTAAGCTACAAGAAAATGAGGTCACAAAGGTGTAGGACTTCAAATACATAGGGTCCACTGTCCAGGAAAATGGAGAGTGTTGTAAAGTGGTGAAAAAAGTGGTCCAGGCAGGATGGAGTGGATGGAGAAAAGTTTCAGGAGTGATTTGTGACTAAAGGGTGGCAGTTAATGGTCAAAGGAAAAGTTTACAAGACAGTTGTGAGACCAGCTATGTTGTATGGTCTGGAGACAGTGGCATTGACAAAAAGACAGGAGAAAGAACTGGAAGTGGCAGAACTGAAGATGTTGAGGTTCTCCTTATGAGTGACAAGGATGAATAAGATTAGGAATAGATCACAAGAGGTACAGAGCAGGTTGAACAACTGAGAGATAAAGTTAGAGAGGTCAGACTGAGATGGTTTGGACATGTCCAGAGGAGGGACAGTGGGTATATTGGTAGAAGGATGTTGGAAATGCAACTGCCATGTAAAACACAGAGAAAGCCAAAGAGGAGATGTATAGATGCAGTTCGAGAGGACATGGAGGTAGTTGGAGCAAGGACAGAGGATGCAGAGGACAGAGTGAGATGGAGGAGGTGACTCACTGTGGCGACCCCTGAAGAGGGAAAAGCCGAAAGAAGAAGATGAAGAAGAAGACGAAAAACACCCAGCTCCAAATGATTTGGGTTCCAGTGAGAAAATTGTTGGTGTAAATTGTGTTTGAGGAGTGTGAGGTGTGATATGGGTGTGTAGTTAAATCCATCAAGCAGAGGCGTTTATGGGACAGCTGAGTGCATAAGGGATAAATTTAGGTGTAAACTATAATCAAGAAAATTTGATACCTGCTCTGATTTAGTGCATACAGTATATGAAATGATGAACCAGCACCAAAATAAGTTAAACAGAGGACAGGGGGGGATCTGTTTGCTTTAAATTTTGGATATTTAAATAATGACTGATGAAGGTGTTTAGTTGTTGGGTGACAGAGAAATAGCCTGAGAGCTATTTTGAGCATCAGGCATTTGACAGCTTTGTGGCTGTGTGGGAAGTAAGGTTGAGACATGCAGCTTTAATTCAATGAAAATACAGATTTCTGTGTGCTTCTGACTCTTATTTCAGAGCGGGAGAAATGTGTGCCTATTGAAAAAGAAAATGCTTGAAAATAAAAGGTATATCACACTACACAGAAAATAAATTGGGCAATTATTTCTGTGTTAACCTTAACATTCAGTATTAGTCGCTGTCACAGAGTGCAGTGTTATAGGAGTGTTGGGAATTTCGTTTTTCCATCTCCATTTAATCTGATAATGAGTTAAAAGAGGCTTTGATCTCATGCTGCACATGTCTTACAAAATATGAAAATGCTAAAGACTTAAAGGGGAGCTTTTACCATATGAATAAAGGGGGAAAAAAACAATAATATTCACATAAGGGACATATTAATTTTCTCCAGTAAGCATAAGCGGTGATGTTTTTAATTGAACAGTTTTTGGATTTCCAACCTTATTTCCCCCTTTTTGCACATCTACTGTCCACAGGTCTTGCCAAAGCAGTAAGCAGCATTTTATCCGACTGCAGCAATTTTACTTCCACTAACCTCTGGCATATTGAATGCCTGAAGAGGGGAGATAGTTGAAAAACCATGGGGGGATTTGGCTGAGGGTGGGGTTTCTTCTTCTTTTCTCTCCAGCTGACACTGCATTAACACAGAAACCTCCTGCTGGACAACAATATAGTACACAGGTTAACATGACTTGTGGATTGTTACATTTATCATACAAGTTCAGAGGCCAGTCATTGACATTTGTTTCTTTCTACCATGGCTATTCGCTACAAATTAAAGTTTTTAACAGCCATTTGATTAAAGTTTTTCTGTTAATTTTAGCATTTTGAGCTAATTCCTTTTAGGGGTTTTTTTCCGTGTTGTTACGTTTAAAAGCGGGTTTTTGTTTGTTTGTTTGTTTGTTTGTTTTATTAGCCATTAGATGACCTCAGTAGTCCTAATTTACAGCTCCACGTTCACATGCCCTACATTTTTAATCATCACACCTGTATCTACTCAATAATCGCAGGCCCCAGTACATTATATTATATTGTTACATCCGTAGGAATATTATGACATACCTGCTGGAAGTGCTACAGCAAGATACTGCTAATTGCACTCGCAAATAACAAAATAAAATGTAAAAAAAATAATAATTCTTGAATACCCATTAATGCCAAAACGATGACAGTTTAGTAAAACATTATTTACATGGACAGCTATGAAATATTTTAGACAGGAGTTGTAAAATGGAACCAACCCATCTTGGTTTTGGTCTTTTTCAAACAAACCTTTAAACTGTAATCTGACCGTAATCTGGTCACAATTACACTCAGTTTTTCAAAACTGATGTTGTTGTCTCTAATGAATGGTTATGTACCACAGCACTTTAAGGTTGCTGTAATTAAACCTTTACTTAAGAAACCTGATCTTGATTCAGAAATTCTGGCCAGTTATTAACCTATGTAAATCTAATATTCCTCTCAAAAATTCTAGAGAACATAGTTGCTAATCAATAGTGTGAGCATCTGAACAGAAATAATCTGTTTGAGGAGTTTCAGTCAGGGTTTAAGTGAAAGTCACTAATGATATTCTCATGGCCTCAGACAATGGACTTGTGTCTACACTGGTCCTGTTAGACCTCAGTGCTGCATTTGATTCAGTTCTACAACAGAGGCTTGAGTATGATATTGGGATTACACAAAGAGCTCTAAAGTGGTTTAAATCATATTTGGTTGATAGATTCCAGTTTGCAAATATAAATAATGAATCGTCTTCATACACCAAAGTTAGCCATGGAGTTCCTCAGTGTTCAGTGCTTGGACAAATACTCTTTACTTTATCAAAGTTCATGCTCAATAATCCAGGTAAAAATCCAGCAATGTTCAGTCAGGTCATCTGGACGGTTTCTTTTTTTTTTTTTTTTCTGAGATGTTTCGTCCTTCATCCAAAGGACTTCTTCAATCTGAGGAGCCACCAACAAACTGAGTGAGTCCCACAAACAGCTCACTCCCATAGTGGAAAAAAATTGTTTGCTGGTGATAAGATGGCCTCTCTCCCGTCAACTCCTCTGAGGCAGCCATGCCAAAGTGGTTCAAAACACAAATAAAGTGTCTCTCTGCAAATATCCATCCATCCATTATCTTTACCCGCTTATTCCATTTTGGGTCACGGGGGTCGCTGGTGCCCATGTCCAGCAATCACTGTGCGAGGGGCGGGGGACACCCTGGACAGGTCGCAAGTCCATCACAGGGACACATAGAGACAAACAACCCTTCACTCTCTCACTCACACCTAGGGACAATTTAGAGTTACCAGTCAGACTAACATGCATGTTTTTGGTCTGTGGGAGGAAACCGGAGCACCCGGAGAAAACCCACGCATGCACGGAGAGAACATGCAAACTCCACCCAGAACGGCTCCTGGACCAGGGTTTGAACCAAGGACCTGCTCGCTGAGAGGCAGCAGCTCTACCAGTTGCGCCACCGTGCTGCCCCTCTCAGCAAACAACAAAAAGAAACTGTCCAGATGACCTGACTGAACATTGTTGGATTTTTCCCTGGATTATTGAGCATGAACTTTGGTGTTTTGAACCATTTTGGCATGACTGCCTCAGAGGAGTTGATTGGGGGAGAGGCCGGGCCCCGGAGGCCATTTTATCACCAGCAAACTGTTTTGTTTTTTTCTACTATGGGAGTGAGCTGTTTGAGGGACTCACTCAATTTGTTGGTGGCTCCTCGGATTGAAGAAGTGCTTTGGATGAAGGATGAAATGCCTCAGCAAAAAAAAAAAAAAAGAGAAAGAAACCGTCCAGATGACTTGATTGGACAGTGTTGGACACTTTATATATGCTTCCACTGGGTAAAGTTAAAAGTAAAGTAAACAGCATGGGACAAATAAATGTAAATGTTACGTTGATACTCAGTTATATTTAGCCATGAAACCCAATGAATCCAATCAGATACTTAGACTACAAGCATGTCTTAAAGAAATAAAAACCTGGGTGACCCTTAGTTTTCTGCTTTTAAACTCAAACAAGACAGAGGTTCTGGTTTTTGGACATAAGCATTTTAGGAATAAACGTTGCAGCCTTTCACCTTCTCTGGATGCCCTTAATTTGGCCTCCAGTTCAAATGTAAAAAAAAAAAAAAAAATCTTGGTGTTATTTTTGATCAGAATGCGTCTTTTAACCCCACATTAAAAAGTTACCAGGATCGCTTTCCTCCACCTGCGTAAAATTATTAAGATTAGAAACATCTTGTACAAAAATGGTGCAGAAAAACTGGTCTGTGCATTTATTATGTCTCGGCTGGACTATTACAAAATGTATTATCTGGGTGTCCAAATATTTCTTTAAAAAGTCTTTAGTTGATCCAAAATGTTGCTGCCAGAGTTTTGATGAGAGTTAGGAGAGATCATCTCTCCAGTTTTTCTCTCCAATGGCTCCCTGTCAAATCTAAATTGAATTCAAAATCTTACTTCTAACCTACAAAGCTCTCAACAACCTAGCTCCATCTTATATTACAGATTGTATTATTCCATATTTTCCTAACAGAGCAATTTGTTCTCAGACTGCAGGTTTACTTGTGGTTCCTGGAGTTTACAAAAGCAGAATGGGAGGCAGATCTTTCAGTTATCAGACTCCTCTCTTGTGGAACCAACTTCCAGTTTCTGTCTGTGAGGCTGACACATTGGCCAGTTTAAAGACTGGACTTAAGACTTTCCTTTTTGATAAATCCTATAGTTAGGGTCGGCTTGGGTTTCCTGAACTATCCCTTACTTTTGCTATAGGTTTAGACTGCTGGAAGACAAATTAATCACATTTCCTTACTCTGCTGCTGTCTTTACTTGCTCTGCTTGTTTGTATTAGTGAGTATTTCTATCCTTATGTGTTTTGTCTTTCTTTCTATAGAAAGTACAATTGGACCTGCCATTCTATGTTTGTTTGTCTCTCCCTCTTGTCCACTGAAACCCCCAGCTGGTCAAAGCAGATGGATGCTCATCCTGAGCCTGATTCTGCTGGAGGTTTCTTCCTTTTAAAAGGGAGTTTTTCCTTTCCACTCTTGCCTTAGTTCTTGCTCAGGAAGGGAGACTGTGACGAAATGAAGATTCAACGCAGTTTGCTGACTTCCTTAATTTGATCACTTTTACTAATTGGTTTTTATAATCAGAGTCAGAGTCAGAGTCAGAGTCAGAGTTTCTTTATTGTCATTCGCACCTCATGTGGTACATGTGGTGGAGCGAAATTATGTACACAGGGTCCCAGTTACATCCAACAATAAAATGTATAAGAAAAACAGTAATAACATCTAAGATATGAACTAAGAAAAACATCAACTAAATATACACTAAGCACTCATAACATAAAACATTGAACATCAGCACAAACATGAACATGAGTCTGTGAGCAGATGTGCACGCATGAACACATCAACATTGAAACAGATCAGCAGCAACATGAAACAGATCAGCAGCAACATGATATGGTTTTTCACAGTGATTATTCTAGTTAGAGATTCATGAGTCTAACAGCCTCAGGGTAGAAGCTGTTCCTCAGTCTAGTGGTTCTACACTTAATGCTCCTTAACCTCCTTCCTGAGGGGAGTGGGGCAAAAAGTGTGTGTGCTGGGTGGGTGGGGTCCTTCATGATGCAGGTGGCTCTCTTCCTGCATCTGGAGGTGTAGATGTCTGTGATGGTGGGGAGACTGATTCCAACGGATTTCTGTGCAGCCTTCACCACTCTCTGCAAAGCGTTGCTTTCTGCAGCTGTGCAGCCTCCATGCCACACATTGATGCTCGAGCACAGGATGCTCTCCACTGCACACCTGTAGAATGAGGTGAGGACTGAGCTTCCCAGACCAGCTCGCCTCAGCCGTCTGAGGAAGTAGAGTCTCTGATGAGCTTTCTTGATCAGGCTGGTGGTGTTGTTGCTCCAGCTGAGGTTGTCATTCATGTGTACACCCAAGTACTTGTAGCTGGAGACCACTTCCACCGCAGATCCTCTTATGTTCAGGGGGGTGTAGGTGTTTTTGTTCCTTCTGAAGTCCACAATCATCTCCTTTGTCTTCTTCACATTGATGTGAAGGTTATTCTTTTTGCACCAGCTCTCCAGGTGTTCCACCTCCTGTAGTTCCACCTCCTCCAGTCTTAATGTATGTGAGTGTTTATTTTCAGTGCCCTGAGATGACATCTGTTGTGACTTGGATATTAAATACTGTAAATAAACGGAATTAAATTGAATTGTTCAAAGACCTATCAAAACAGGTAAGATATTTACTGTTCATAAATTTCCTACACTTCAAAAGCTAAGCTATTCCTTTAAAACCAGTAACTTTAAGGTCAAATGTAAAGTTTCATTTACCAGATTGCACAAATGCATTTTTATTTTCACTGACAATTTGTTTCATTTTTAACCTTCCACTGCAACTCATTAAACTTCTTTTTCTTTAGGTAGCCAAGGTGATGAGTCCAGAAGCATTTATTTCTTGATGCTTGCCAAGGTCCTAATTTTAAATGCAACCACAGGTCTTCGTATCAGCACGAGCCAAAGCCCCGCTTGAGGAAATCTCTTACAATTGAACCAAACAGTAATCTTTCCTTTTCAGGGCAAAGTTTAACCTTCACTTAAGTTTTGCTGCTTTTATGTTGCTTAAGACACCCATTGTGTTTACTGCCTAATTCCTTAATAATTTAAGGAATTACATAAGGCGATATTAGGTTATTACTGTTGCGCACAAATGAAATATATCTTTGACGTGGAGCTTAGTGGCTTGGCTTAGTCATAGAGAATTTAAAGCAAGATTGATCACACTGGCCTTATTCCTTTAAAGGTTATTTCAAGATAGTGACAAAATCACAGAAACAAACTAGAAACACTCAAAGTGCACACTTCCGCCAAGACTCTAGGATCACTCACGCTGCAGACGTAATACCTGTAGCTGCATGCTGACATTGTCCAGCAGAGCCAGGGGGAGCATAAAGAGTGTGCTGAGGGAGCAAGAGAGAGTCTTGAGGATGAAGAAAATTTCAGAGCAATACACTTTTCTGGGAGTATTGAGAGCTTAGCAACATCATGAATGCATTCATGGGGCGGCTGTGTCTGAGTGGCTAGAGCAGTCATCCTCTAATGCAAGAGTTGGGGGTTTGAATCCACCAGCAGTCACATGTCGAAGTGTCCCTGGGCAAGACACTGAACCCCTCATAGCCTCTGATGTGTGTCCCATTGGTGTATGAATGTGATAAAGCACTGATTAGTCTCTTTAGAATGATTTGTTCAATTAGCTTTGTAGAGATCTAGTAGAGTGCTGTATGAATGGGTAGATGAGGACACAGATTGTGGTGTAAAGCACTTTGAGTGTCTTGAAATAAGATAGAAAGGCGCTATATAAGTACAGTCCATTTACCATTCTCGAAAGGTTTTCCAAATTAAAAATTCAACAATGTTCTAATAGGTCATGTAGCTCACAAAGTGTAGTGGGGTTATCACCATAGTGTAAAGAGAGCCTCAGGTGCATTTGTGGTACCTGATTGAAACACTGAAGACAGAACTGGAAATATCAGAATAATGCCGTTGTGCTTGGGGCACATTGGCCTTATTATTTTGTCCCTGGGACATGTCTTGGGTTTTGGGTTGGCTGATTAGCCTTTAATTGTTTTGGGCTGTGGCCTTTTCTGCCCCACCTATTTAAGAGGTTGGTCCCAGGGAGCTCTTCTCCCCTTTCCCTTCCCTTCCCTCTCTTTCTTTTGCTCCTCTCTGGCTCCCACACTTTTGAGCTGTCTCTCTCAGACTCCCTATGTTTTTGAACCTCTCACGCTCACTCTGTTTGTGAACTCGCTCATGCTCTCACATGTTTGGACCTCTCAGAAGTGCTCTCCCTTTTGGGCCTCTTTTGTTTGGACCTTTTTCTTGGCCACCCTGGGTTTTCTGGGGCCTTTGTTGTTGTTTTTTTGTCCTGATCCTGAAGCTGTGGTCTGCAGCTGGCAGCTTCAGCCACTACAACTAATTTTTGTTACCTTTTTTGTATGTGTTTTTCTTTTTTTTTTTTTTTGTAGTGGTTTTGGCCTGGTGGGACTGGTAGTCCTGTTTTTGCTCTTCCTTTTGTTATTGTATTTTAGGTTGTTTGTAGCTTTAGTCTGGTATCGGCAGCGGCTTCGACAGCCCTGTATAGGGTTGGCCTGCTGCTGTACCTTTTTTTGTTTGGTTTGGCCGGCTCACCAGGTCCTCCTTTAAGTTAATACTTTGGGGTTTGTGTCTTTTGGTGGACACAGGAACTGGGGGTCCTGGTATTTTTCTTTTTTTTTTTTTTCAGGTACCAGCTGAAAAATAAATTGAATGTTTGAACCCTCCTTACTTGTGTCTCGTGTCCTCCTTTATGTTGTGCCCTTGGTGGACGTAACAGCCGTTTATTTTGTTTTAATCGCATTAAGACAGCAATAAAAGCCTGCAAAGAAAGACAAATCTTGCTTGGAATAGAGGGGATGCAACACATTACTGCTATAACTATAGTTCAATATTTTTGCAGTCTGATGTAACGATAATGTGCAACAACCCCAGACTCACTCACACAACTCATTAACTTACGGAGGGGAAGATATAATTTTTAGGTCTGCTCTTGCATATCAAACAGAGGCACTCCCTTACAGAAATAGAAGCATGAAATTAAAATTACCATTTACTTTAACATATTGGCTGCATGGTTAAAATCCATTATGGGCTCCCTGTGTGCATGAGTGGAAAGGACAGACGAAGAGAGATGTACATACAGATAAGCTATGGACCCATGTCACCCTGGATAATTTGTGATTTCACTGAGGGAATGGCTTTTTAATCAGCCGATTCTGTGTTGATCATCTGTGTTCAGTGTTCCACAAAGTACCATCCGTCAGTTAATAAAGTCCCTGACCCACAGGCTTGTTGGGTGAAGGCAGCAGGACTGTTTGCATTCATTCAGACAATATTTTTACTTGCTCTGTTATTCATTCTAATTACAGTTTTACCACAGCTTCATTTATAAATATTCATGCTCATCCGGTAAGGGCAACAATAAAAACAATTCTGCATTAATATGTTTCTTCTATCCAATGGTTTTATTGTTCTCTGCACATTGTTGAATGGTGTGTTTTATTAACTGCAATTACAAATAAATTCAATTCAGTTCATTTATATAGTGCCAAGTCACAACATAAGTTATTTCAGGGCCCTGAACAGAAACATTTATATATAAAAATAATAATTTAACATTTATCTGAGGAGCAGACTGCTTTGAGTTTAACTCCATCGCAGAACTCTCATCTTGAGCAAGCATGAAGGCGACTGTGGAAAGGAAAAACTCCCTCATGAGGAAGAAATCTTTAGCAGAACCAGGCTCAGGACAAGCGACTATCTGCTTGGATCAGCTGGGTTTGAGAGGAACAGATACACAATAGCAGGTAAAGAATCACGTTAAGATAGAAATAATATCAAATGAAAACTATTCAGTTTTAACAATTCATTTGAGGAAACGAGGTCAATTTGTCCTCCAGTAGTCTAAGTTTAAGGCAGCATAACAAGTCAACCCTAACTACAGGATTTATCAAAAAGTAAAGTGTTAAGCCCAGTCTTAAAACTGGACAATGTGTCAGCCTCACGGACAGAAACTGGAAGTTGGTTCCACAAGAGAGGAGCCTGATAGCTGGAAGATCTTCCTCCAATTCTGCTTTTGGAAACTCCAGGAACCACACGTAAGCCTGCAGTCTGAGAGCTAAGTGCTCTGTTAGGAAAATATGGAACAATAAGATCTGTAATATAAGATGGAGCTAAGTTGTTGAAGGCTTTGTAGGGTAGAAGTAAGATTTTTAATTCAATTCTGGATTTGACAGGGAGCCAATGGAGAGAAGCAAAAACTGGAGAAATATGATCTCTCCCACTAACTCCAGTTAAGACTCTGGCAGCAGCATTTTGGATCAACTGAAGACTTTTTAAAGAAGCATTTGGACATCCAGATAATAAACCATTGCAATAGTCCAGTCTAGACGTGACGAATGCATGAACCAGTTTTTCTGCATCATTTTTAGATGTTTCTAATTTTAGTGATATTACGCAGGTGGAAGAAGGCAGCTCTAGTAATGTTTTTAATGTGGGAGATAAAAGACATGTCCTGATCAAAAATAACACCAAGATTTTTAACATTAGAACTGGAGGACAGATTAATGTCATCTAAAGAGAGCAAAAGACTGGAAAATTATTCCTAAGATGCTCAGGTCCAAAAACTAAAACCTCAGTCTTGTCTGTGTTCAAAACCAGAAAATTTATGGTCATCCAGGTTTGTATGTCTTGAAGACATGCTTGTAGTCTAAGTAGCTGATTGGATTCATTGAATTTCATGGACAAATATAACTTTAAATATAAATTCAAGAACAACTGGAAAAACAATAGACTTTGTTAAAGAATTGCTCTAGCAACTGAAAAAATAAAACATCTGAAACAGCACACGGATCGACTGAAGTGTACACTGGGAACTTCTTTAACATCTTAAAGAATTATGAGTGTTGGTTTGTTTTACTGCTTGTTCTCAAGTGTGACCATTAAAAGTGCATACATTTAATTCAATTCAGTTTATTTATACAGCACTAAGTTACAACATAGGTTATCTCAGGGCACTGAACAGAAACATTCACATACATTATAAATGCCAATTAGTAAAGTTCTCTTTTAAGGAAGGAAGCCAGCAGATTGTGTTGTCTTCATTTCATCACACTCCCATCCTGAGCAAGCACAAAGGCAACAGTGGAAAGGAAGAACTCCCTCATAATATTTAATTTAGCTTCATCTTACTTTTTTTTTTTTAACTTTATTTATTATATATATTTGTACTCTTTTATATTTATTTATTTGTTCATTTTTAGGCTTCTTGATCTGGGTCCTGAGTCCAAATTTCATACCACAAACATGCAATTGTGAGCTGGTATGACAATAAAACATCCTTGAATCCTTTTTATTATTATGGTTGAGAACATTTTTACCCTCTGCACTGAGCCTGAAACAGCCGAACCATCTCACCAAACACGACCTTATCTCTGCCCATGAACCACGTGTTTGTGTAAATAAAAAGTGCCATGTAAGAAGACTGCAGCTGGCTTCAAGGACAACCCCTGAACTACACTGAACTCTGAGCTGAGAGGGATATAAAAGTGAGCAGATAATGCAGCTCGTAGCTTTTTTCCATGTCTGGTTTTCATGCGTATACATCTGTATGTTTAACTGTGTTTATGTATGTAACCTGTCCAGAAAGCAAACATTCTAATAAAATACCAGTTAAAAGTATTCACCTGCCCTGAGTGGTTCTTTTGAGTAAGCAACATTAGAGGACGAGAGAATTTCTCCGACACTTCGATTCACTAATTTAGAAAAAAACTAGCCCATGTCTTTATTTTGTCCCAATTTGACTACTGTTAAAGTTTGTTTTGTTTGTTTTTATCTGCCAGTCTTTATCATCTCCATGGCGGTTTGTCCAAAACTATGCAGTACTCAAACTATATAGTACAACCAAGTGCACATCTCATCAGGCTTGGCACCTTAGCACAGTTTTAGAATGAATTTTAATATTTAGTATTTTGTTTAGAATTCAGTAAATTGATTATTGACCTCTCAAGCCTTGTAACTTCCCAAAGTCCCAAAAAGTTGAAGTCAAGTGAGCAGATGAATGAATGTGTTGAGTAAGTCATGGTTTAATGTTAAAGTTAATATTAATTCTGTTTTTATTTTATTTTATATATTGTAATGCTTTCAATTGTCCAGTTTATTTTCTGACAGTTTCATTTATTTTATTTTATTTTTTGCCATTAGTGCTGTAGCATGAAGCTGCACTGCTCTAACTATGACCCCTGACCCTTGGGTCATCTTCCAGACTCTCCATGAACTGTTTTCTTTAAAGTTACTTTAAACTTGAATAATGTCTGATGTTTTCCACATCCCCTGTCCTTGGACTCAGAGTCAGCTACAGTCTGACTAATGTTTACCCGTTATCTTTTAAGAAAGAAAAACAAATCATTAATGCAGTTTGTTTTATTTGATTAACAAGTGTGAACATGAATAATTTTGATTGTTGTTTTCAATCATTTTGATGACATAATGTGAAATATTATAATGTGAATAACGTATTTCTTCCATTTTTCAGAAGATTACTCATTCCTTCAGAGACACCTGGTGTAAGTGTTCTTTGAGCAGGAGCTCTTTACTTCAGAGGGGAACCATAATGCTCCTAAGAGTAGTTAAAACATCTTCTGAGAGCTGTTGTCCTACGTGAAAAGCAGTTCGTTTTGGACCCCAATCCTGATGTAGTCCCAGGTCCACTTGTTTATTCCTGAGCAGATAAACATGTTGCTCAATTACAACTCGTTAGAAAAACAGAAGTTTAAATAACCACAGAAGATGAAGCCTTTTCTCACTGCAAGACTCACGTTCTTGGCTTGAAGTCAAAGCCGTTGCCCTCACCGACCCCAGAAGCAGTCACGGTGACATTCGGCTACCTTGGGTAGTTCCTGGCAAGTCCTCCTCGTGGTGCATCCTGGTCTGATCCACCAGCAGAACCCCAGAAAGACGAGTGAGCTGGTGCCCTCAACACTGACCCGGTAAGGAGCAGAATGGTGACATGATGCCTTGGTCTGGTTATGCCATTTTTAGCTGATGCAACTGGATAAATCATTTCCTGGCTTGCAGTGATGATAAATGACTTTATCTGATCACATTCAGTAACTTATTTTAACCAAAATCCAAAGTAAACTATTAAAATAGTCAAACTTTGTCTAAATTCCTGTGCGTATAAAAACAAAAATAATTCCTGCTCAAAGAGCTACTTTTCCTTAGATAAGATAATTAAGCCTTAATTGATTCATTATTATTGTTTGTTTATTATTGTTGTTGATTCTTAGTTTGACTGATGATTTTTGTAATAAAACTTCAAAGACAACTTTGGTCTCTTCATTCAGATGAATATTCATTTGTTCTGGTATAGAACTCTCTGTAATTAACAGATTCTACTTCAGTGACTGATTCTGATCATTAAAGGGTGAATATATTGATGAAGTTGTTGTTGGTCAGTAAACTGACCAGCTGGTGTCCCTCTTTAATGAATGAAAAATAAATAAAAACAAATGTAGTGGAGCGCTGATGGACGGTGTCACCCTTCTTCCTCCATCTCACTTTCATATTTGCTACTTGTTTATTAGCATGACATTTTTAGATTTTGTTTCATCAGTGTCCTCGTTGTTTTGCCTGACACACACCTGCTGATCATTTGTAATCAACTCACCTGTTTCTACTCAATTATTCATTCCAACAGATATAAACTCCTTGGTTTTACTCAGAATCTGTCGAATTCTTCTTTGTAAATGTTGTTGTTTGGTTTTATTTACTACTCACGTAGCTGTCTGGCTTTGCTTGCATGGATTAAATACTTTAGGAATGATAACTGCTGCCTGCACTCATGGATCTACCTCACCAATCAGTCCTTGTTACCGAGGAGCAACAAGAACGTCTTCAGTGCTGCTTCATCTGAACAATGAAACATTTCACATAAGGACCTCGTCAACACTCAACACCTTCAAAACCTGTTTGTTTGGGGGTTTTTTGTTTGTTTTTTGTTAAATGAGCAGCGTTTGGAGCATCACTTGTTCTTACTTTGTTCATATGCTTTGACCTAAATTTAACTTGTCAGAATAGAAGTCTGAAAAATGTGATTTTAGCATTCAAATGCAAGAAATTATACTTTAATGCACCAATGCAAAATCAAAAGAGCTCATGTACTGACTTCAAACATGTGCCATCCTGTTATTAAACAATTGCAAAAATACTAGATTATTTATTTATTTTTGTTGGTGTATTTTCTCATATTTCTATGTGTGCGTCTGTTTACTTTCTAGGCTAAGACAAAGTTACTCTTTACTTCATTTCATTTAGCAGTGGTCTGCAACTAATAATTGGTAAATAAAATAAATAGTATAATAAAGCAGTACACTATAGTACTCCTAGAATTATAGGTAAAATGTAACTAGATTTTTTATTGGTTAAGTATTACCACTGATTTATATTTTTAGCCTTTATTTATTCTAAAGCATTTCTTATAAAACAGCATTTTATTTATTCTTGGTGTATATGAGGACAAAGAGGTAAAATACATTAAATGTTTTCATGTATTTATCCAGCGTCCAGAACCTTGACAGTTCTTCATGAAATGGAGTAACACATGCACACACACTAAACAAAGAAATGAATTAATAAATACCAGAAAGAGAAGTTCTGAGTGAAATTTTTCATTAGTTAAGTTGACATCTGATGCACAGCTTGTGGATGTGTCATAAAAACAGCTTTATGCATCTTAGAATACTCTGCCATTTATCTCTTTTGGAAAAAACCAAGTGTGAAATGGGCTTTAAATCACTTTTAGCCCAAGCACTGAATTCACTGATGGCAACCTCTGAATCCTATAAAAGAAGAAGTCATGATGGTTTACCACAAACGCTCCAAATGAACAATTTTTATGAACTCAGCTTCAGGCGCTACAATCCACTTGAGTGCATGCACACATTTAAAATGTCTGCAGAAGCCCTGAGCAGATCTCTTGATTTATGCTGCAAGAAAACAATTCATGTATTTCCCATTCAATTTACCCTGGTTCTTTCGGCGCTGTGTGCACAAAATGGAAAGAGAAGAAACAAAGAAGCAATGAAGATCATCTCTTCTGTGTTGTTGATGCCTGAGGCGTTCATGTGTTATTTACTGAAGTCTTCCTCCAAATTCTCCCACTTCCAAAGTCAAACTTGGTCTTCTTACTGTAAACATGACAGTTATCCCACTTTGAAATATGGAGCAACAATCATGGAAGACACTAAAATCCAGAGCACCTTTCATTTAAAGCTGGTTGACCTTCAGTTTGTCTGAACACATGGCTCTAAGCAGCAGAGAGAGGAGGTCAGTGTCAGGAGAGCAAAGATTGTTTAAAATACAGACACTGAGCAAACAGCATCAGACTCACACCTGTGGACCGCTGCCAGATTAACGTCCCTGCCTGCGCTCACGCTATACTGGCTTCTAGCAGCCACAATTAATCTTAGCTTTGTGTGTTTCTCTGCGAGATGTAAAATGACAGCGCTCACACTTTCATCTCATCTTATCTCATTCTCCGGAAGCTGTCTCTGTTGTGATGAATCATTTCATCTTCTGCTCATCCCCGGATGCTGATGGAGAGAAAGAGCAGCTGGCGATCCCAAACCAAATGTTTAATGCGCTCTTTTGTTTTCTTTTTTACTTTCCCACAAACCCCAGACAGTGAATCTAAAAATTGCATGTGATGTTCTTTTTCTGCCTGCACAGATACTCTTAGTCACATTAAGCCTTTCACCGTACACACGTGCTGAAAACGCACACTGTCAAAAATAAAGCCGCACTTCAGCAGCCTTTATGACGATGCTTTTGTTTTTTATGACTCACCGCCATAAAACGCAGGTGACCATGTGCACTATTTGCCTGTGTCTCTGTGTGTTTGTCTGTTGGCAAACTCTCGATCACATAAATCAATTAAATTTTTCAATCAAATTCCCAGAAAAGAACCATTGACTGTACATTTACAACTGACTGTCTTTTGGGGCCAATCCATTCAAGATGACTGCCACAGCTGATCAACATTAGCAAACACAAACTATAGCTACAGTTCAGTAAATATTGCAGACAAAGTGCTAAAATTTTGGTGTGGTAGTAAGTAAGAGTCATTCCTACAGTAAGTCATACTCCTACCAGACTGTAAGATCCTTACTAAACCATTGCCAATTGCAAATGCATTGGCAATTTGGACCTGTTGGGGTCAACATTGTCTCTCTGTTAGTAAAATATCTTGTGAACCACCTGATTGATTTTATTGAAACCTTCAGAAATGGTAAATGGACTGTACTTATATAGCGCATTTCTATCTTATCAAGATACTCAAAGCTCTTTACAACACAATCTGTGCCCTCATAAACCCATTCATACAGCACTCTACTATTTATATACAATGAATAATCAGAGCTTTATCACATTCATACACTGATGGGACACATATCAGAGCCAATGATGGGTTCAGTGAATTGCCCAGGGACACTTCGGCATGTGACTGCTGGTGGAATCAAACCCCCAACTCTTGCATTGGAGGACGACTGCTCTAACCACTCAGCCACAGTTGCCCCAGAAAGTCAATATTAGATGGACATCTATGACCTGTTTTGTAGTGAACTCTAACCAGTTTAAAATGGCCACTACAGCTAATCGACTTCCGAAATCACAAAAATGATTATAATTTAGTTAAATTTACAAACATGGAGTTAAAATTTGGTATGGTAGTAGACAAGAGGCATTCCCAAAGTCTCTGAGTGCTTACAGATCTCTGTTCAAAACTTTTGTATACCGGGCAGTGAGCAATAAACATTCCTTCAAGGAATTCTAGTTTCACTGCTATATGAGACTTCTTATACCATTCATATTAGAATAAAGGAGCTCCTCAGGGGACGGTCCTCTCACCGTTTCTGTTCACCCTCTACACCTCGGACTTCAGGTACAACTCACAATCCTGCCATCTGCAGAAGTTCTCGGATGACTCTGCCATTGTGGGTTGCATCACTGGTGACCAGGAAGCTGAATACAGAGATGTGGTGGACAGAACCACCTGCAACTCAACGCTGGAAAACTAAAGAGCTGCAGGTGGACTACAGGAAGAAGACCAGCCCCCACAACCCTATCAACATCAAGGGCATTAAGGTGGACACTGTGGACTGCTACAAGTACCTGGGGGTCCACCTAGACCATATGTGTCAAACTCAAGGCTCAGGGGCCAAATGTGGTCCTTGTTGACATCTTATCTGGCCCTCAAGATGATATGTGAAATGTCAAATATTTCTATTTCTTACATTTTTTCAGTAATCTTTGATGATGATGTCGAAAGAACAACAGAGAACATCAGATGAGACCAATCAAATTCTTATTGAGGAACCTGTGACTAAGAAAAGAGATTGGGTATCTGATTTGAGTTAATGTAGATTCTGAAACTGGCCCTTAGTTTGAAAGAGATTTTAATTTTGGCCCCTTTTGTAAGTCAGTTCGACACCCCTGACCTAGACAATAAATGGACTGGACAGCTAACACCAATGCCCTCTACAAGAAAGGGCAGAGTCACCTTTTTCTTCTGAGGAGACTCACGTCCTTTGTCTGCAGGACCATGCTGCAGATGTTTTACCACTCGGTGGTCTCCAGCATCTTCTTCTACATTGTGGTGTGCTGGGGCAGCAGGGTGAAGAAAGCTGATGCCAAGAGACTTGATAAACTCGTCAAGAGAGCTGGTTCAGTTCTGGGAGTGGACCTGCAGTCTCTGACAAAGGTGTCTGAGCAGAGGATGCTGAGGAAACTGCTCCAGATCCTGAACAACACGTCACACCCCCTGCATGACACACTGGACTCGTACTGCAGCACCTTCAGTCGTAGACTGAGACCACCAAGGTGCTCCACAGAACGCCGTAGGGAGTGCTTCCTCCCTGTGGCTATCAAGCTTTTCAACTCCTCCCCCTTTCTACACATGGGACAATAAAATGAATCGTGTATTACAATGAACACTTTAATGTTTCTGTCTGCACCTGAGCTGTTTTAGAAATTAATAGTTTTTTATATATACTGTATTTATATTCTCTGTTATTTTTTGTATCTTGTGTATGTTTCTATGCACTGAAACTCTGGCACAACAATTTCCTGTGGGATTAATAAAGTTCTATCTTAACTTATCTATCTTATATGGTAAGAAAAAATTCCCTATGTGTGAATGGAAGTGTGAATGGTTGTTCATCTTCTTTCAATCTATGTGGTTTTGTGATGGACCTGCGACCTGTCCTGTCCAGGATGCCCCCGCCTCTTGCACAATGACTGCTGGATATGGGCACCAGTAAGGTAATGGATGGATGCATGGATAGCAGTTATGGAAATCTTAGCTATGCAGGGAGCTTTCTGCAGAGGCGTGAATAAAATAAAGTTGGGCTTTATGGTCTGTAATGAGTATTCACGTGTGAACTTAAGGGTTGATTGAAAATTTTCCCACAGTAATTACACGTGGGAACAAAACATTAAACAGCTTTCCAGTGTTTGACTTGGGGAAAGTGTTGTGTAAAGAGCCTCTTGTGTTGTGAAGGCTGTGCAGAACATCTGTCTCATGGGACAATACAGTTGGAATCTGATGAACCATCAAATGTCCTGTTGTGTTACAAAACAGCAAATGGATAAACATCTATCAAAACTACTAATGTGTGACATAAACCAGAACATCTCTACTTTGTACTTTATTTCTAAGACAGGCCATAATACAAACACTACCAATAAGGTTTTTTATGAAGATGTGTGCATTTAGCGGTTTTAGCTCAACTATGTTCAACATAGACATAATCAGCTACACATTTGAGTTAATCCGGTTAGTTAATTAGGCATTCAAGCTGTTGTTTTCCATCACTTTACACACTATTTTATCCAGATACACAGGATGCAACATAGATGTGAAGATTGTCATTATGACTCCAGTTGTGTGTCTTGATAGATTAAGGTGTATCTGATTAAATTAAGATTACAATTATTTGCATATTGCACAAAATATATCTTTCCATCAGCAAGCAGTGATTGACAACTGTTGTTCTATTTCATATAGGCTTCGCCCTTTAAGGCTGTCGCTTAGTGGGTTTATCCCGTTATGCAGAGCATAAGCACTGAAAAAATTAGTCCACGCCCACCTGCTGTGTGGGCCCCACCCGGTCCGTATAAATTACGTTAAGAGCGGGAAATCGGCTCCCATTTTTTCTTCAGCGAGCTAATATAGCACTGTCAGAAGAACAAAGAAGATAAATTGTGTATATGACCAACCTTTGTGAAGGATGCTTGGCCCGGCAGTCGACCTCCGGTCGTCCGGTGAGTTCTCCTCCCCGAGGAGAAGATGACAGCAGTCTTATTCCAAGGTAAGCGTCGGGGAACATTTTCCAGTGACAGGTCACTACACGCTGGACAACGCCATCTTGTGTTTTTTCCTCTTATCGCCGACCCTCGGGGCGAACCGGATGGTTCCTCCGGGGCAAGGTGTGCTCAGCTGCAGCCCCCGCTGCTCATTCCCTCCTGGGGAGCGTAGTGTAGGTGGAGGGGGGCTGAGTGAATGCTCACCCCATCCCACCTCGTTTCGCATCGGCGATCACACCGCTCCCGGCCGACAGCGCCCTCAGGGGTTGCCCGGCGGAACCCGGGAGGAGGCTGACATGAAGGGACCCCTTTTTTCTACGTCCCTCGCCTTTTCCCGCCAGTTCGGATGATCGGCGGAAAGGTTATTTTTCACCGACGTGTTTCCAGGCAGCCGCAGTTAGCAACAACGTGCGCTGCTAGCATATAGCATGTCCAAGGGACTGAAGGCCGCAGACCTGCCTTGGAGACAAAGAACTCCCTCTGTAAGGCAGCTGACGCTTTTCCTCGGTTCCCCCCC
>NC_056513.1:27890805-27898031 GCF_014905685.2 Nematolebias whitei
AACTGTAAACATTTTTGACCATTTGATACTGAAAAACCTAATTAAATACAATCAATAAATAATAATAAATTCAAATTGATCAGCAACATTTTAAGTCAGGAGTGTTATATAAAACACTTTGACCTACAAAACAAAAATTAATAAAACAATCTGTGCTGATTTTTTTTTTTTTATCAAAATGAGGAAGTCGGGATTAATGGCTACAATGAGCATGTTTTGCAGTGCACAGATTTTTGAAGCGCAGTTTCAAACATGATCCTGCAACTCTCAGCTCCTGCTCAATGTTTAGCTGGACCTGGACCTGGACCTGGTCTTCAGAGCTGCGACAGCAGAGAAAGCGAGCGGGTTGGTGTGTGTGTGTTGTGGGCGGGGGGTCCAAGGGAACGCGCTCACAAGAGAAGATCCTGACAAGTTTAGTGACATAAAATATATTTTGTAAGCAAGGAATAGAGTCCTAACATTTGTTAAACATCTGTTTTTATAACAAATAATAAATAGATAAAAACATCAAACTTGTGCTTTGACAATCGATAAAACTAAAAAACATTGTCAACTCGATAGAGGGAAGCGGGGGCAGGTGTCGCTCTCGCTTTGAGTTTATACTCTTTGTTGCATGCGTGATGTGGGTGAAATGCGTCCAGAGCGGAGGACTTGTTAGCAAAGAATAGTCTGTCACGTTTCTGCTCCAACCTGCTATGCTTCTCTTTTCATTCATGCCCTGGTTTATGTTACAAAGTCTCTAATGCCTATCACCCATCCTGCTGCACTTCCTGCTATACTCACTTAACCACACCCACACGCTCTCGCTTTGACTTTATTCTCCATTTCATGCGTGCTGTGGGTGACAAGTGTCCAGACCTTCACCATCTGAGGTGTCACTGCGGCACAGTTCAAACATGGCTGTCCAATCAACAAGACAGACATATTTGTTCATAACTTTAGTCAGACTGAGAGTTGCCGGATTTTAGCAAACAGTTGCCGAACGCACCCTGACACAATGAAAATGGTGCAAAAAAACCCAAATCCCTGCCGCAAAATGTTCCCTGGGGTCACATGCGCCCCCCCCCCCCCCCCGACATTGCTCCCCCCCTCTCCCAGGGGGCCGCGCCCCACTATTTGAGAAGGACTGTCCTAGATCAATGATGTATTTTGTAGTCATGTCATTTGATTTGTGACCATTTGTTTTAGACACTCGGGTGAAAAGAGGAGCTGAGCTGTCAACTAATCACCACCTGGTAGTGAGTTGGATCAGATGGCGGGGGAAGATGCTGGACAGAACCGGTAGACCCAAACGTGTAGTGAGTGTTTGCTCGAAACGCCTGGCAGAAAAACCCAACAGAAAGATCGTCAACTCACACCTCTGGGCGAGCTTTAACCACATCCCAGCTGAGGCAGGGGACAGTAAGTCCGAGTGGGCCATGTTCTGTGCCTCAGTTGTTGAGGATGCTACCTTGAGCTGCGGCCACAAGTTTGTCGGTGCTTCTTGTGGTGGCCTTCCACAAACTCTGTGGTGGACTCCCGGGTTAAGGAGGCTGTCAAGCAGAAGAAATAGTCTTATCAGGCCTTGTTGGCTGGTGGGAATCCAGAGGCAGCTGAGGAGTACCGTAAGGCCAAGCGAGACACAGCCTTGATTGTTGCTGAGGCAAAAGCTCAGATGTGGGAGGAGTTCAGTGAGACCTTGCATAGAGACTTTGAATCAACTCTGAGGAAATTCTGTCAAACTATCAGGTGGCTGAGGAGGGGAAAGCTGTGCTTTACTATGTTCAGTGAAGGTGTGGTGCTGTTGACCTCAACCAGTGATGTCATCAAGATGTGGAAGGAAAACTTCTCAGACCTTCTCAGCCCCACTGACACATCTTCCATGGAGGAAGCTGAGTTGGAGAACTTTGGGGTCGGTCTGTCCATAAACATGGCTGAAGTCACCAAGGTTGTTAAAAAGTTCAGTAGCTGCAGGGCTCCGGGGCTGGATCAGATTCACCCTGAATTTATTAAGACTCTGGATGTTGTGAGGCTACTTTGGTTGACATACCTTTGCAAACAATCATCACCGACCTGAAGGGCAGTGCCACTGGATTGCCCAATTAGTGTGTCTCCCAGGTGCTTGTGTCAAACTTTAAACAACACTTTTTATGGATATCTTTGAGAAATGGCTTTCTTCTTGCCACTCTTCCATAAAGGACAGATTTGTGCAGTGTACAACTGATTGTTGTCCTATGGACAGACTCTCCCACCTCAGTTGTAGATCTCTGCAGTTCATCCAAAGTGATCATGGGCCTCTTGGCTGCATCTCTGATCAGTCTTCTCCTTGTTCGAGATGAAAGTTTAGAGGGACGGCCGGGTCTTGGTACATTTGCAGTGGTCTGATACTCCTTCCATTTCAATTTGATTGCTTGCACAGTGCTCCTTGGGATGTTTAAAGCTTGGGAAATCTTTTTGTATCCAAATCCGGCTTTAAACTTCTCCACAACAGTATCTTGGACCTGCCTAGTGTGTTCCTTGGTCTTCATGATGCTCTCTGCACTTTGAACAGAACCCTGAGAGACTATCACAGAGCAGGTGCATTTATACGGAGACTTGATTACACACAGGTAGATTCTATTTATCATCATCAGTCATTTGGGACAACATTGGATCATTCATAGATCCTCACTGAACTTCTGGAGTGAGTTTGCTGCACTGAAAGTAAAGGGGCCGAATAATATTGCACGCCCCACTTTTCAGTTTTTTATTTGTGAAAAAAGTTTGACACATCCAATAAATTTCATTCCACTTCACGATTGTGTCCCACTTGTTGTTGATTCTTCACAAAAAAATAAAATTTGATATCTTTATGTTATAAGCCTGAAATGTGGCAAAAGGTTGAAAAGTTCAAGGGGGTCTAATACTTTTGCAAGGCACTGTAATTTGAAGGGTATCAGGACTCTCCCTTAGAGATAGGGTGAGAAGTTTAGTTATCCAGGAGAGACTCAGAGTAGAACCGCTGTTCCTCCACATCGAGAGGAGCCAGTTGAGGTGGTTCAGGCATCTGATAAGGATGCTTCCTGGGCACCTCCCTAGGGAGGTGCTTCAAGCATGTCCAACTGGAAAGAGACCATGGGGAAGACCTAGGACACACTGAAGAGACTATGTTTCTTGGTTGGCCTGGGAACATCTTGGAATCCTCCCAGAAGAGCTGGAAGAGATGTCTGAGCCTCACTGCTCAAGCTGCTGCCCCCGCAACCTGACTTCCGAACAAGCGGAAGACAGTGGAAGGATGAATGGGTAAAACTAGAGATAAAGAGAAATGGAATGCTTTTGAAGTCTGATTGTCTGGGGGAAACACACAGTCATGTGATGTTTGAAACAAAGATGATGAAAGGGAGACATACAAGGAGTGGGATTATGTTGCCTGTGCCTGTCACAGTTTGTTCAGCCATAGGAAGATCCATAATTTAGTCTGATTTAGGGCTGCAACAAAGCACTGAAGGATAATAATTAATGTAATTTGAGGAAAGGTGTGACCAGACTGGACAAAGATGATTCTGCCGTTTGAGTCACATTTTACTCTCTCACTCTGCTTCAGTCATTTCATTTCACTTCTGCTGAAATATTCATTTTTATTAATTTAAAAATATTTGTTTTTGATGTTGCTATAAAGAATTGTAGTAATGTTGAAACAATTTCAGTGAGCTAAATTATTCCTTTTTCTAACATTGTCAAACTGATCATGGTGAAAGGCAGAATTTTTTACTTGTCATATATTTGACAAAGCACTGTGAAAATGTGATATTTTACATGAGTGAGAACTACTATTTCCTTTCAGTTACTGTTAAAAAAAGTTTTAATATGCATTACAGTTTTTGAACAAGACATGTTTGAAGTATACATTTCTAATAGTTTCTTTCTTATTTTGATATGTATCTATTGTGTTGCAAAGCTCCACCCTGGCCCCAAACAGCAGGAAAATCACATGTTAATTGGTAAAGGCTGTTTCTATAGAAACAAGACTGCTGACCAGTAGTCAAGCCAGTGTTGCCAACTTACAGACATTGTTGTTGTATTTAGTGAGTATTACGCCTCAAGCAACTTTATTCAGTAAGGGGTGGCTGAGTGGTTAGAGCAGTCGTCCTCCAATGCAAGAGTTGGGGGTTCGATTCCACCAGCAGTCACATGCCAAAGTGTCCTTGGGGAAGACACTGAACACCTCATTGTCTCCGATGTATGTCCCATTGGTGTATGAATGTGATAAAGCACTGATTATTCTTTGTACAGAAATAGTAGAGTGCTGTATGAATGGGTTTATGAGGGCACAGATTGTAGCGTGAAGTGCTCTGAGTATCTTGATAAGATAGAAAAGCAATTTATGTAGGAGTCCAGCTTTTCTCTCCACAGCTCCAGATCTCATAACGGTGCCAATCATCCACACCTGGAGATCATCCTCCTTGATGAGGGGCAGGAGTATAAAGGGTGACTGGTGACCTCAGTTCAATGCTGTTGCATTACACGCCTTCTCGTAGTAAGCTCCAAGCTAGTTAACCTTGCCCTCTAGTGCTTGTAGATATTCATCCTGGTTCTCTCGTGTTACAGTTGTGCTCCTGTGCTCCCTCGACCTCCTCGTGGAAACATCTTCGCTTGTGGACTCCTCAACCAACCTCCTCGTCTACCTTGGACCTCTCTGTGAACCCCTCAGCGAAACTCCTTGTCCTCCTGTGTCTCCCTGGATTATCTCAGCTGTTCCTTTGGCCTTCCTACCACTGCCCAACACTACTGTACTGCCTATGGACATACCTTGTTAATCTGGGACCATTGGATCCTCGTTCACCCATCTTTTTACTACTCTCACAGTAAGAGCTAAGAAATTACCATAATCTATTATCATAAAACCATATTGAGATTATTCACCATCTGTCCTCGTTCTCCAAGTTTCCAGCTCCCTCCAACGGCAGTTTCATTACACTGTAAATAAACACACTGTTATTTTTTCATCCTGAGTCTTGAGTTGTTCCTTCAGTCCATTACATCTGGGTATTGACCTAAAGAAAGACCTCACAATTTAAAGTGCAGTCCATTTACCATTTATTCAAAAAAGCGACCAACGACAAATCTAGCTACTTTTCCCTGTGTGGTTGGAGACATTTGGAAGCTGCACACGAAGGCACTAATCATTTTGCAGTCACTGTTCTTAGCAAACAACGAGTACTGCCAGAAGCCCCGTCCCTATTCCACATTTTTAATTAGCGGTCAGTCCCACTGTAGCCTTTTGCAGTAATCCCAAGTGCAGTCAGAGTAGACCTACTCCATGTCCACACTGCCAAAGAATTACACATAATGAATCATGCAGCTATTTGAGTTGGTGAGCAGACAATCGAGCAGAATGGCTGAGTAGAGGATAAATATTTTCTGTGATTTGAAGGCCATGGAAGCTTTATCCAACAGGAGAAAACAACTCAGGGAGAGATGCATTTCTAAAAACAAAGAAGCCTTTAGGATTCGGTAGACACAGGTTCAACTTTTTTTTCTCTAAAGCTATTGTGCTCACAAATGTAGCAAATCACAAGGGTTGTCAGTTGATTCATAGTGACAAAGACTCTTAGTTTCACTCAGCCTTAAGTAGAAGGAGAATAATCAGCCATCATGGGCGACAGCTGCAAGGCAAATCTGTTCAGCGATTTGTAGACATACAGGAGTATTTTGAACTGGATTCGAAGGTGGACCGGTAGCCAGTGCAGTGAGGCCAACACTGGAGTAATGTGCTCTCTTTTGCCTGTACTGGTTAAAAATCGGGCTGCTGCATTCTGGACCAGTTGTAGTCATGCAATGGAGGTCTGACTGATACCTAACAGGAGCAAATTGCAGTAACCAAGCCTAGATGGAATGAATGCATGTATTACTGTCTCCAGGTTATTTTTGGACAATATGGGCTTCAGTTGAGACAGTCGCCTCAGTTGGAAGAAACGTGATTTAACAATCATGTTTACATGACTGTTAAGTTTCAGGGAAGGGTCCATTATCACGCCCAGATTAGAAACTCTTTGTTTTTCTGACAGGGTTAGAGCGGAAAGGTCAATGCAGTGGTTTGTGATTGTGTCATTGGGAGAGAACAACATGACTTCAGACTTCTTTTCATTGAAACTTAAGAAATTTAAAGCCATCCAGTCCCTGATGTCAGCCAGGCAGTCGAGCAGAGGTTGAATAGAGCATGTACCATTATGTCTTAGTGGGAAGTAAATTTGACAGTCATCGGTGTAGAAGTGAAAGGGAATGTTGTGTTTCTGGAAAATAGCACCAAGCGGCATCAGGTATAAAGAGAATAGGAGGGGACCCAGGATGGACCCCTGCGGAACCCCCCATTTAAGCTCTGCCACTGCAGAACTAAACTCCTTGATGTAGACACAAAAGGATCTGTCAGTGAGGTAAGATCTGAACCAATTGAGGGCTGACCCTGTGATGCCCACCCACTGCTCCAACCTAGCAATGAGGATCTCAAGGTCAATGGTGTCAAATGCGGATGTAAGGTCCAATAGGACAAGCAGCACAGAATCACCGGTATCTGTGGATAAGAAGATGTCATTAAAAACTTTCAGTAGGGCAGTTTCAGTGCTATGAAGAGGTTTAAAGCCAGATTGAAATAGCTCTAAGATGGTGTGACCCTCCAGGAAGCACTTCAACTGGGACTTGACTATTTTCTCCAGTAGTTTAGAAACAAATGGGAATTTGGAGACAGGCCGGAAGTTGGACACGACTGAGGGGTCAAGGTTTGTTTTTTTTTCAGGAGAGGCTGGACAGCAGCACTTTTAAAGGTTTTTGGCACCACGCCAGTGGATAAACTGCTGTTTACAATAGCAAGAATGGACGGACCTAGAGTTGGAAAAACCTTTAGTAGTCGAGGGGGGACCACATCAAAGGGGGAACCAGAAGGTTTCAAGCTGCACATGACCTGCTCTAGAGAAGATAGAGTGATGGGTTCAAAATGGTCAAATAGAGCTACAGATTGAGGTGGGATGGATGGGTCATGAGTTGGAGGGGAAACGAGAGTGCAGGTGGTCGCAATTTTTTCCAAAAAGAAATATAGCAAGTTCTCGCACAGCTCAGTCGAGGATTCCAGAGGTGATGGTTCAGTGAGGTGGAGAACAGAGTTTAGGGTAGAGAAGAGGACACGTGGGTTGTGAGAGTTTGAGGTAATTATATCAGAAAAGTATTTAGTAGTAGTAGTAGTAGTAGTAGTAGTAGTAGTAGTAGTAGTAGTA
>NC_056513.1:27898041-27901016 GCF_014905685.2 Nematolebias whitei
TAGTAGTAGTAGTAGTAGTAGTAGTAGTAGTAGTAGTAGTAGTAGTATAATAATTCAGAGTCAGTTTCTTCAGCAAATTTCAGCAGTTATTCAGCACTCACCAATGACATTACATTTTCACAGAAATTTGTAATTGCTCTAATTACATTAAAACTGAACTGATGGGCTCATGAACAACAGGGATTGTTGTGCTAGTTCTTGCTTGCTGTATTGTCACAGGTTTATATTTTATTTACATAAATAATACTATTTTAAGCCCTTTATAAATATTTCCTCCCCAATCATTTACACATTATTAATTATATAACACATTCCTGTCTATCATATGATAAGGTTTCTTTCTTATGACTCAATTGACTGCCAGCATTTGGTGCAGTAATTGCTGCTGTTCAAGGATGGGACACAGCAATAAACTTGTCAGCACACATTACTGTGTCAGACTGATGAACAGGATGGATCATTTTCCCTTGCTGCCCTCTTATCTTAATGGCAGCCATGTCCTGCTTTGGCATGTCCTCAAGCAGGCACCTCATTTCATCTTTCCATTAAATCTGAGCAGCTGGGGCGACATTGTGTCTATCACAACAGGTTTATGTAAAACAAGATTCTTATTGTGCCTCATAACACAGTTTGACTGGAGAATTTCATTACATTACTCTCTCTTTACACTTCATATCTAAAGATGTTTTGCAAAGTTGTTGTTTTTCTAAAATAAGTAGTAATAACTGAATTATGCTTTTAAAAAAGCAGGTGAGCATATTATTTAATGTTGTATATCGTCTTGTCCTGTCCCCTCAGGGATAAAGCACCTTCCTGTTTTACAGATTGTTTCATGTGTTTTTTAGTTAACAGGCTATCAGCATGTGGCCTCTAACAATTCATAAGGGAGCACATCTTTAATACAGCCGAGCAGCACCAAAGGCAGACAGGGACATACACATTTGAGGGTGTGAAGCAGGTGGAATTATCTGCCTGTTTTAAGTGTGTACGGTGGTGGAAGGTGACCATTTCAGACCTCGGAGAGAGAATCTCAGTTGTGGAGGTGGGAAACAACTGAACATTGGGAGTCACATACTGCAGCCACCCTCTCCTGACTTGCAACAGAAAGCTTAAAAGGATAGTGCACGTGTCCTCTAAGCTGCTTGTGTGGAGATGTTCACCCGAAACTTAGCAACAGATTGACCTTGGTTTATAGAATCTACAAAAAGTTCTCATGGTTTAATCCAGCTAAAAACTACTTGAAAAATATCCTGATGCATGCTCAATAATCCAGGTAGAAAAATCCAAAAAAGTTCAATCTGGTCCTCTGGACATTCAAAAAAACAAAACAAAGCAAAAAAATGTAGAAACGTTTCGTCTCTCATCCGAGAGACCTCCACAGAACAACTGTGTCAACTCTTGAAACTGTGCCTGCAGTCAACCTATTTCACATATGGGGAGTAATATTATAGGCAGAAACATGGGTGTGCTATGGGGTCTCCAGTTTCTCCTATTGTTGCCAACCTGTACATGGAGGAGGTAGAAAAGAGAGCCTTGACGTCCTTTTCAGGGACACCACCAAGTCATTGGTTCAGGTATGTTGACGACACCTGGGTTAAAATTAAATCTCAGGAAGTCCAACATTTTACTGACCACATCAACTCTGTGGATAAATACATCAAGTTCACACGAGAAGATGTAAAAAATGGCAGGTTGGCTTTCTTGGACTGTGAGGTCTCAGTCTCTGATAGAGGACATTTGCAAACTGAGGTGTACCGCAAACCCACCCACACAGACCAGTATTTGCAGTTTGACTCCCATCACCCTTTGGAGCACAAGTTAGGAGTCATCAGGACTCTGTATCACAGAGCAGACGGCGTCCCCACTAGCTCAGGAGCCAGGCAGAAGGAGAAATCCCACACAAGACAGGCTCTAGAGCAATGTGGATATCCTAACTGGGCCTTCCTGAAAGCAGAGAAGAAACCCAAACAAGACTCCAGTCAGCCATCAGGTGAAAAGGAGGAACCCAGACCCAGACCAGTGGTCATTCCGTATGTTGAGGGGGTATCAGAGAAACTGAGACGTTTATTTTCTAAACATAACGTCCCAGTGGCTTTTAAACCCCAAAATACATTACGGCAAAGACTGGTTCATCCCAAAGATCCAGTCCCCCGGCACAAACAGAGTAATGTTGTGTATGCTGTTCAGTGTCAGGAGGGCTGTGATCAGTCTTACATCGGGGAAACAAAACAGCCACTGGCCAAAAGGATGGCCCAGCACAGAAGATCAACATCATCAGGCCAGGACTCTGCGGTCTACACTCTTCTCCAGGCCAGCGGTCACTCTTTCAGGGATGAAGATTTCACATCCTGGACAGAGAGGAACGATGGTTTGAGAGAGGAGTAAAGGAGGCCATCTTTGTGAAAAGAAATCATCCATCATTAAACAGGAGTGGAGGCCTCTGGGTTCAACTGTCCCCCTCTTACAATGCTGTGATTGCTAGTATCACTCAGCCCTCTGTGAACAGTAAACAGCCATCAGTGTGCTAATGAGCCATTGTTAGGCTGATGGTCCTTCTTGAGCATGTGATCAGCTGGTTTTGGTTGTCAGCAGCAAACTGGTTGATCCACTCTGAGAAGGTGCTATTTAAGAGACTGAGCTGAAAACAGCACCTCAGACTGAGGAAGTCTCTCGGATGAGAGACGAAACGTTTCTACATTTTTTTGCTTTGTTTTGTTTTTTTGAATGTCCAGAGGACCAGATTGAACTTTTTTGGATACTTGAAAAATGGCCCATTGAAGATAGAAGTCTAAAACTAAATCTAGAAAAAAAAAAATCTAAAACAACTCAGAGCTCAAAGTTTTTGAGTCATCAGGAACACACTTCTTGTTTATTTTAGGATGCATTTGTGCAAGTTGTAAGTGCCGTGTTTAAAACTGTTAGGTGAAGTGTTGTGGATAGAATACCACGTCGTGTTCAAAACGGCGGAGGCGTCG
>NC_056513.1:27901026-27928295 GCF_014905685.2 Nematolebias whitei
TTATATTTAAAGGTCAACTAGTTAGAATTAGCAAACATTTTCTATAACCATAGTTCAACCTTGGAAGAAAGACACACACACACTTTATATGACCTGACATTTGAGTGCTTGATAGGAATTATAAAAAGGTATAAAATATTAAATCCAACATTAGCCATGTCCATATGGTAGTGGCATCATAGGAGCATCATAGGAACTGTATTTTTGAAAACGATGGTTCTAGAGTGGAAATAATATCCCACTCTTACATTTTCATGTTGACAGCTGCTTGGTGTACTGTTAGTGGCAGCACTACAGCTCCACATACAAGTCTGGCATAGTTACTAGAGTTTTTCTGGTAGTTTTCTGTGTGAATGTACTGTGCTGCCTTCACTGGATTGATAAATCACTGAAAAATGCCTTATAGAAGAAAACTAGATCAATTTTGAGATAAATCAAGTAATAATAATTGATTTATTAATAATAAATCAAGTTTATACAGTGTGTATATATATATATATATATATATATATATATATATATATTCTGTAGGTCATTTTACTGTCTGCCAAAGGGAGTTGTGCAGAAGAGCATCTTTATTTTTTTAAGCAATTAAAATTGCAGATGTTCTGCAGCTCTAATTGTCACAATTTGTCACTGGTTTACAAACAAAATAAAATAATAAATTTTAAATTTTAAAAACTGTTTTGGATAGACAGCATTTCCATGTGAACAAGACTTTATTTCAAATTTACTTTGCCTAACCTAAAAAAAAAAAAGTACTCAGCTTCAACATGTAAAGGAAGTTAAATGTGTTGCGGACTAACGTGCACATAGGATTTCATCTTCCTGCAGACTGTGTGTGTGTGTCCTTCCTAACCTCTACATCTGCAGAGTCTTACTAGTTGCTGTAAAATCATTTACAGTCTCAGCAGAAATGCTTCAACTTTCATACGACCCATGTAGAGTAATAGTAAAAATTCTCAGAGCATGGCTTTATAGAAATTTTCTGCTTTGACTTGGAGCTGCTTTGAGCTGACTGGGCAAAGCTGCCTCAAGTGACCTGTGAAACCTGACTGGAGAACAGCTCAAGTGCAGGCAAACATTTCACAGGTGGCCAAACAGAGCTGCAGATGTGTGATCTAATGTTTCACGTGGGTGGTGAATCAATAAGTTTGAGGTGGGCTTTCTTTTATTGTATTTGTCTCATACAGCATCCTCTCAGCCTCCAGCACTTTGGAGCTGCTGTAAATTAACTTTACATCCTTATATTAGATCAATCAGAGAAGTCAATTTAACAAACAGTGTTCTAAAAGAAAATGTACAAGCAGTAAACAAATAAATAATACAAAGCATTAATGATGAGGTTATGGTGTGTGCAGGTTGGTTCAAGTGCAACCGCAGTGAATGCCCGATTTCCGTTCTTTAAGGAGGAGCATCCATTCACCTGACCTCATTTTCCCGTGTGGATGACAATGAAAAGGCTGCAGAGGTGAGAAAGTGTTAATCCATTTAATGACTTTAAAACAAATCTTACAATTATTTCTAAAAGCAAGAAGCAAGAGGAGAGAAACATGGCGATATGTATTTATTTATTTATTTATTTTCCATATTCCTGTCAGGAGTCATGCTGCAGTGTTAATAAAGAGTCTGAATGATGTCAAACCAGGCTATTACAGCATACATAACATCAATGAAAGGCAGGCGGGGGTGGGGGTCATTTAAGTTGTAAGCAACTGTCAAGAGCTTTGTTAAATGAAAATGTGTTCAAAGTTTTGTCAAATTCTTTACAAAAGTTTTCTTTTGTTGTTGTTTTTGAAAAAACTTCGATTTATACTGTAGGATGAGAGAAAGTAAAAAATACTCATTGTTGTTCATTTAGATTAAGTAAATTAAATTAGTTTTTAACTAGGCTGAACGTTTTATTTCAAGAGGATGATAAATGTTGGTATCAATATGGCAATAGAATTAGATTTTATATTTGTTTAAAAATTTTTAAAAAAAAAACAAGGAGAAAAGTACTGGACTGAGGATGGACCCGTGGGGGCCATCATAAAGACGACAACCCACCTGGTCTCACAAGAACGCCGGGACATGGTTTAAACCAATCTAGAGATGTTTCTTTAATTTTAACTCGTTCCTCCAGTCAAAGAATCAGCATGTTATCATCCACCGGATAAAAAAAGTTGCACTTAAGTAAAATAAAAAATAAATCAGAAACCTTGAATCTGTAGGTAATGAAGTAATTTATTTAAATACACCTGGTACTTTACCTGCAGCTGCTGTGTTTCCATCTTAAATAACCCTCCTGTCAAAACTTTGCATTAAGTTTGGAGTAAATCCATTTCATTTTACTAGTTCAATAATAATGTTTACTTTTAATTCCCAAATACATAAATTCATTCTCTGCATTTTTTCCCATCACACATGTGCAGCAGAGGGCTGCCAATTAAGGCGCCCAGGGAGCAGCTGGAGGGTTAAGGGTCAAATATGGATGCTTCACCTTTCCCACCCAAATTTTTCAGCACCGGTCTGTTGATTCAAACAGGCAAACTCATGATCACAGACTTGCTTTTTCTAAATTCTGCAAAACCACCACCCCCATATTCATGCTAAGGCATTAAAACGTAATTTGTCACCCAAATCTCTTGCACCAATTTAATTCATGCTGATTATTTTTTTATATCTAAAACTTTGTCATCTTGAAGGCAGAGAAGATGCACAACTTAAAGGCTGTGTTCTTTGCAAAGTTCGTATTGAGCTGTTTTAAACATAAAAAAAACGAGTATTTTGTATTTAAATATAAATTCATTTTGATTATTTAAAGCAAACCCTAAATTCATCATTGCTTGCTTTTTTATATCCTCTTGCTTAAAACTTCAACAGAGCAGGAAACAGTGAGTTTTCAGAAATCTTGCTGATTTGTATCCGCTTCACAGAGCAGATAGATGTGATGACGCTCAGTCGTTTAGCTGCAGGCAGACTATTGTGCTGTTTATCATGTGTAATCAATCACACGCCGTATGGACTCTAAATTAGAAACTGAAGCAATTCACATTAAGTATTGACCGTTATTGGTAGAAACGGACAGAAATATATTATATATATATAATATATTATGTGTTTCTTTAGCTGGTAATCACACTGCAGATGCTAAATGCAAGGCAAAGAACATAAACTTCTCTGTGCAAGCTGGAGAGCCTATAAATATATTACTCGTCGCTTCTGTTCTTCGGGGCACTCTCATTAAATGTTTAATTCAGCCACACCAACTAACAGCAGACGACCCAGTTAGGAGACCTACTACTAATGAAGCTGAATCCTCATCTACACGGTCTGCATCGAATATCAGAAAAGTTTTGATTACCTCTGCCTCAACTCTTTTTAAACTTCCCTGGTACCGTAATAAAAAAGGGTTTATTTTAAAGCCCTCGGTAGTTCTAAAAGAAAAGAAAAAAGCTCTGGTGGCTTGTTTTGAGTTCCATGGAGTCATAAATAAAATGACAGGACGGCTCAGAGTATAATTCATGATAAAGGTGGAAAAGAGTAGTTATTGTTTAATGTATTATTTTTAAATATTTCCCAAGTGCTGCATATTCCATGCCAGTGGCATTAGTGAAGACTTCACTGTCTTAGAGGAGAAAATAACAATAAAGGCTAGCTTTATGTCCTGTGAAATTAGACTCAACACACAGCCACATATTTTCTGTCCATTTGTTTCACAGCCCTCTTTCCTATCAGCGAAATGCACATTTATCACTGTGCATCTTTAGATTTTTTTTTATATGATTTACATATTTTATGTCATGCCTGAAAAATAGAGCAACAAATGTTGTGGCCTGCTTGTAAGTTTTTGAAGTATGGGTGCAAAGAAAGAGTTGTAAGCTTTTCATTGTACCCTTGGTGTTCTGAACGTATCTTTAGTTTAGGTTGAAAGAAGATCATCAGCACATTCTAACAAACTGTTCCCATCCGTTGTCTGTCCATGCACCCTTCTCCCTGCTTCAGCCCAGGACTATTCTCTATCTGCTCTTCATGGGTTTGGTACAGACCTGCATAGTATGGAGGGTGGAATGTGACAAAATTAAATAGGTACATTTATTTATTTATTTCATGGGACATTTAATTCATTCATTGTGTATTTAATAATGTAATTGTATATTTAATGATGTATTGACTAATTAAATGATACATTTGTTAATTATGTGTTTATTTATTTAAATTTGTCACACTTCACCCTCCATAGCAGAGCTCAGATTATTTAAAACAAGTCGATCAGTGCCACTGATTCTTATTGTTATAAGGCTGTTGGTTACTAAAAAATGTGCATATTCTGTAGAAATGCAATGTGAGTTCTGTGCACAGAAAAACAACAAACTACTGATTTTGATCCGATTTGCTGAAGAAGTTAAAAGTGTGTTGTTAGATAATAAAAAATGTTGATCAATAGCTGAAATATTCTCTATAGGTGAAAGATCTGGACTGCAGTCTGGCCATTTCAGTACCCGGATCCTTCTCCTACGTAGCCATGATGTTGTGATTGCTGCAGAATGTGGTCTGGCATTATCGTGTTGAAAAATGCAGGGTCTTCCCTGAAAGAGATGACATCTAGATTGGAGCATATGTTGTTCTAGAACCTGAACATAGTTCTCTGCATTAATGGTGCCTTTCCAGACATGCAAGCTGCCCATGCCACAAGCGCTCATGCAACCCCATACCATCAGTGATGCAGGCTTCTGAACGGAGTGTTGATAACAACTTGGGCTATCCTTGTCCTCTCTGGTCCGGATGACATGGCGTCCCAATGTTCCATAAAGAACTTCAAATCGTGACTCTTCTGACCACAGAACAGGCTTCCATTTTGCCACACTCCATTTTAAATGACCCCTGGCCCAGTGCAAACGTCTGAGCTTGTGGATCTTGCTTAGAAATGGCTTCCTCTGTGCACTGTAGAGTTTCAGCTGGCAACAGCAGAGGGCACGGTGGATTGTGTTCACTGACAATGCTTTCTGGAAGTATTCCTGAGCCCATTCTGTTATTTCCTTGACAGTGGCATTCCTGTTTGAGGTGCAGTGACGCTTAAGGGCCCGGAGATCACGAGCATCCAGTAGAGTTTTACGGCCTTGACCCTTACGCACAGCGATTGTTCCAGATTCTCTGAATCTTTTGATGATGTTATGCACAGTTGATGATGATAACTTAAAAGTCTTTGCTATTTTACACTGGGTAACACCATTCTGGTATTGCTGCACTATCTTTCTGCGCAACAATGGTGGAATTGGTGATCCTCTTACCATCTTGGCTTCTGAGAGACACTGACACTCTGAGAAGCTCTTTTTATACCCAGTCATGTTGTCAATTGACCTAATTAATGTTAATTGGTCTTCCAGCTTTTTGTTATTCAATTCAATTCAATTCAATTCAAAAATACTTTATTAATCCCAGAGGGAAATTATATGTTGGGGAACTCACCATCCTGGTTTCATTAATGAGTTGTTATAGATGCTGATGGCTGAGGGCAGGAAGGATCTCTTGTAGCAGTCTGTCCTACAATGGATTTGAAGAAGCCTCTGACTGAAGACACTTTGTTGTTGTATGACAGTCTGATGAAGAGGGTGCTGAGTCTGATGTCTATAATGTTCTTCATTTTATGAAGAATCCTTCTTTGAATAATCATCTCCAAAGGTTCTAGAGGAGTCCCCAGAACTGAGCCAGCCTTCTTTAAGAGCTTGTTGATCTTTTTTAAGTCACTTGCTCTGGTGCTGCTCCCCCAGCAGATGATGGCAGAAGAGATAGCACTCTCTACAACAGACTTATAGAAGATATGCAGCATCTTGCTGCAAACGTTGAAGGACTTCAGCTTCCTCAAGAAGTACAGTCTGCTCTGTCCCTTCTTGTAGATGGCTTCACTGTTGCATTTCCAGTCCAGTCTGTTGTCCAGGTGAACTCCAAGGTATTTATACTTCTCCACCACCTCCACTTCTTCTCCCATGATGAAAATAGGGTTGGATCTGTTCCTGATTCTCCTGAAATCTACAATCATCTCTTTTGTTTTGTTCACATTCAAGATGAGATGATTGTTTCCACACCATGCCACAAAGTGGTCCACCAGTTCCCTGTACTCAGCTTCTTGTCCATCTCTGATACACCTATCTACTGCAGAGTCATCAGAATATTTCTGCAGATGACAGGAGTCTGTTTTATACTGAAAATCTGAGGTGTACAGAGTGAAAAGGAATGGTGAGAGTACAGTCCCCTGTGGTGCTCCTGAGCTACTGACCACCTGGTTAGACACACAACCCTTCAGTCTCACAAACTGTGGTCTGTCCGTCAGGTAGTCTTTGATCCAGGCGATTGTTGAGGCCTCCACCTGAGTCTTCTGGAGTTTCTGACAAAGCAAATCAGGCTGGATTGTGTTAAATGCACTGGAGAAATCAAAGAACATGACTCTCACAGTGCTGTCTGCCTTTTCTAGATGACGTTGAGTTTACTGAAGCAGGTGTATGATGGCATCTTCAACTAAAAGTCCACGCTGATAAGCAAACTGCAGTGGGTCCTGATATGTGCTTGTTTGTCTAGTCAGGTGGGTCAGCAGAAGTCTCTCTAGGACCTTCATGATGTGGGATGTCAGGGCAACAGGTCTATAGTCATTGAGGACTGATGGGTGAGTTTTCTTTGGCACTGGAACAAGACATGATGTTTTCCACAACACTGGAACCTTCTCCTGGGTCAGGCTAAGGTTGAAGAGGTGCTGCAGAACCCCACAGAGCTGCTCTGCACAGACCTTCAGGACTCTGGGACTGACACCATCTGGACCTGCAGCCTTATTCCGGTTCAGTCTCTCCAGCTGCTTCCTCACCTGACTGCTGGAGACGCAGAGGGGGGAGGCAAAGGAGGTATCAGCATCTTCTGATTTAGTTGAAGACCAATATGTAGAAGATGGGTCCATGACTGAGGTGGTAGATACAATATTTGAGGTGTGACAGGACAGCCTTGGATCAGAGGAGGGTGGTATGTATGTTTGGCTGTGGGCAAGAGAGGAGGATGCTGAGCTTGTTCCTGAACTGAACCTATTGAAGAATGTGTTCAGTTCATTGGCTCTGTCCAGGCTTCCATCCTTCTGATCCTCCTTCTGCTTGAAGCCTGTGATCTGTTTCATCCCTGACCACACCTCTCTGATATTGTTCTGCTGGAGCTTGCTCTCCAGCTTCTTCTTGTACACCTCCTTGCTGTTTCTTATCTTGACTTTAAGTTGCTTCTGTGTATTCCTCAATAATTCCCTGTCTCTCTCCCTGAAGGCTCTTTTTTTCTGGTTTAGCAGTTCCTTCAGGTCAGTGGTAATCCAGGGTTTGTTATTGGGGAAGCATCTCACTGTTCTGGTGGGGATGGTGTTGTTTACACAGAAGTTTATATAGTCGGTCTCACACTCAGTCATGGCATTGATGTCCTCTCCATGTGGCTGGCACAGTGCATCCCAGTCTGTAGCGTCAAAACAACCCCGCAGGGCTTCTTCAGCTTCCGTTGACCATTTTCTCACTATTCTCTTTATTGCAGGTTGCCTCTGAACAAGGGGTTTATATTTTGAGCAGAGATACACAAGATTGTGATCTGATTTGCCAAGAGGGGGTCTAGCTTTAGCGATGTATGAATCCTTGACATTTGCATAAAACAAGTCCAGCGTTTTGTTTTCCCTGGTAGAGCAGCTGACAAACTTTTCAAATGTCGGAAGTGTAGCAGAGAGAGAGGCATGATTAAAATCCCCAGATATTGCAACAAACGCACTAGGGTGTTGTGTTTGTAGATTAGCAACCTCGGAGCTGATGATATCACACGCAGTCTCGGCAACAGCATTGGGTTGAATGTAAACAGTTGCCAAAATAACGCTGGTGAACTCTCTTGGCAAATAATATGGACGACAACTTAGTGCTAACAGTTCAATATCTGGACTGCAGAGATGACACTTCACAGTAACATGTCCAGGATTACACCATCTGTTGTTCACAAGCACTGCCAACCCACCTCCTTTCCTTTTGCCACTCCTCTTTAAATCTCTATCTGCTCGTATGGTCAGAAAGCCTGGCAATGAAACGCTGGAGTCGGGGATATGATCCTGCAGCCTTGTCTCAGTGAAACACATTATACTGCATTCCCGATACTCTGGATGGGTCCTTGGTATGGCTTGAAGTTCATCCAACTTGTTTCCCAGCGATCTCACATTGCCCCTCATGATCAATGGAAGAGATGGTTTAAACTGCATTCTTCTCTCTTTCTCCCTCTTCTTTGCTCCTGCTCTGCATCCACGACGCCTCCTTTTCAACTCATTTGGGATTTGAGGCTGTAGTTGAGATATTATTTGAGATTTGGAGATGTTAATCAGCTGCTCCCGGTTGTAAAAAACCTTGTTGTTATGGTTACGCATCATAACAAATGTCCGAAAGCAAAGATATTTCTGTAAGAATCCTTCCAGCTGCACAGCATCCGACACCAGAGGAAATAATCATCCAAAAAAAGCGATTTATATCCAGAAAAAAGAGGAATTAAAGTTATCAAAAGTAATATCTCAGAATGAAAGTAACAGAGCTACTCCAACATGCAGCCACCTTGAGCGGCGCAATTCTAGAACTTCTGATATATGCTC
Source organism: Nematolebias whitei (assembly GCF_014905685.2). NCBI lineage: Eukaryota > Metazoa > Chordata > Actinopteri > Cyprinodontiformes > Rivulidae > Nematolebias > Nematolebias whitei. The sequence goes on from NC_056513.1 coordinate 27,909,644, forward strand.
AATTTCCTTTTTCCAGCCACTTATTGCTACTTGTCCCAACTTTTTTGGGATTTGTTGACACTGTGAAATTTTGAATCAACATATTTTTCTTTTAAAATGTTACATTTACTCAGATTAAACTTTTGATCTGTCATCTATGTTATATTACAAATAAAATATTGACATTTGCCATCTCCACATCATTGCATTCAGTTTTTATTCACAATTTGTTTAGTGTCCCAACTTTTTTGGAATCCGGTTTGTATATTGATTATGTTGAGGTTCATATAGGTCTGTGATGGAGTGATGTCTCACTTGAGTTTGGACACCGGGATAAAACCATTTATTGTTTACAATTATTTTATCTAGAAAGCCAAAATTAATCAGAACTGTTCTTGACTCGTCCTTCTTATGACTTTGACTGGGCAATTGTTTTAGAAAATAACCTGTCTTCATGGGAAGATTCTTTCTTTCTTTTTATTAATTTATTTATTAGTTGTTACACACTGGGTATGTTTTCCACAGTTCTCCTTTTTTATTATCCATCCATTTTCTTTACCCGTTTATTCCATTTTGGGTCACGGGGGTCGCTGGTGCCCATGTCCAGCAATCACTGTGCGAGGGGCGGGGTACACCCTGGACGGGTCGCAAGTCCATCACAGGGACACATAGAGACAAACGAGACGAACAACCATTCACTCTCTCACTCACACCTAGGGACAATTTAGAGTTACCAATCAGCCTAACATGCATGTTTTTGGTCTGTGGGAGGAAACCGGAGCACCCGGAGAAAACCCACGCATGCACTGAGAGAACATGCAAACTCCACCCAGAAGGGCCCCTGGACCGGGGTTTGAACCAGGGACCTGCTCGCTGAGAGGCAGCAGCTCTACCAGTTGCGCCACCGTGCTGCCCTTTTTTATTATTATTATTATTATTATTTAAATTTAGGATCCATTTGGACCAATATTTCTCTCTGTGCATTTCATCTGATTTTCAAATTCAATTTAAAACATTTGATGGCTTCCCAACCAGTTTGTTTCTTCTGAGCAATGTATCTGCTTTGCAGTTTGTCTTTACTTGTCTTCAGATTTGATCTTTTGAGAATGACACTAAATTTGTAGTTCACTTGTCATATCCTTATGTAGGGAATTTGATAAAAGACAAATCAGTGACTGCAACAACAGACTGGTCGTATTTAAATTAACACATTAATTAAGTTCCTAGACTTTTTGCTCTGTTCAGAGTGAATGGATCAGCTGAAACAACGACCACTGGGAGAGACATGGAGAATAATCTGAACAGTTCATCACAGTACCAAAAGAGAGTCACACAAACTCTGCATGCAAACCCTGCTTCAATTTAGAGTCATCAGTTAACATAACATGCATGGCTTAGAACTGTAAGATGAAAGCAGAGAAACCCATTCATGCATGTGGGAGACATATACACGAGGAATGTTACAATCCTCATTCACTGGGACAAGTGAGTTTACAAATGTGGCTCACATTCAAGAAAATCCCACATCAGACATAAAAGATGAACTAAAAAGAAAGGAATTTATTCTAAACTAGTTTCTGCATGCTGAGTAACTTTCATGACATTTATTTCATGATATTGAATCTGATATAGGCGGCACGGTGGCACAGTTGGTAGAACTGTTGCCTCTCAGCAGGAAAGTCACCGGTTCAAATCCCAGTCAGGGGCCAGGTGGAGTTTGCATGTTCTCTCCATGCAAATTCCTACGTGCCCAGTTTCATTACTTTTTGTCTGTCTAAACAGAGCTCACTTGTAAATGAGTCTTCTTAGGCTCAATGTGACTTTGTCTAAATAAAGGTTGAATTTTTTCATTTAGCCTTTATTTATCCAGGTTAGTCTCATTGAGCCACGAGAACTCATTTTCAAGAGAGACCTGTTTAGGGAGCACATGGTGGGGTTAAGGGCCTTGCTCATGGGCCCAGAGTGTGGCGAATGAGGGTGGGGGCAAGTGTGGGTGTTTCACCTACCCCACCCACAATTTTTGATGTTGTCGGGGCCGGGGCGTGAACCGGCGATCTTCGGATCACAAGCCCACCTCTCTAACCTCTGCGCCGCCACTCCCCAATGAATGCGTGGGTTTTCTCTGGGTACTTCGGTTTCCTCCCACAGACCAAAAACATGCATGTTAGGCTGATTGGTAACTCTAAATTCTTTCTAGATGCAAGTGAGAGAGTGAATGGTTGTTTGTCTCATTTGTCTCTATGTGTCCTTATGGTAGACTGGGGACCTGTCCAGGGTGTCCCCAGCCTCTCGCGTAGTGATACCTGGAAATGGGAACCAGTGACCCCCGCGACCCAAAAATTAAGAAGTGGGGGATGGAAGGATGGAAGTGTGGATGGATGGATGGATGGATGGATGGATGGATTGATGATGGTAGGATGGATGGATGGGTGGGAGGGTGGATAGATAGATGGGTGGGTGGGTGGATGGATGGATGGATGGATGGATGGATGGATGGATGGATGGATGGGATTTAATATATTGTTCATGATTTTTTCATGAAAAATGTGCATATTTTTTATTCCTCTAAAATTACCATAATTTCATTGTCATCCAATTTTACCAAAATTCATATTATTTGCTTTGTAATTTTTAGCTGCATCTAATAAAAATAAAAAATTTAAAAAAATTGTATTTTTACAATTGGGGATTTTTTTAGTTTATTTATTTGTTTGAGACATATCTATAAACACCCCACACAGAAAGACCTCAGCTGAGATTTGAATCTTATTGGTGCAAGACAACAGTACTAACAACTTCTCTGCCATTTGTATCATTTGAATAGTTTGAAAAGTTTGAATAGTTTGAATCATTTGAATCGTTTGAATCATTTGTATCATTTGAATAGTTTGAAAAGTTTGAATAGTTTGAATCATTTGAATCGTTTTAATCATTTGAATCATTTGAATCATTTGTATCATTTGTATCATTTGTATCATTTGTATCGTTTGTATCATTTGTATCATTTGTATCGTTTGAATCATTTTTTGAATCATTTGAATCATTTGAATCATGTATTGTAGCAACTGTTTTGCTCAGTTCCTTGTTTACAGACTGTTGTTTAAATGTCCACTTTTTTCAGATGTGTTGCCTCCATCAAATTTAATATACTTTTTTTTTTTCTAAAAATGGTACGGTTTCATAGTTTAAATATTTTGATAGGTTTACTTCCTTCCATTATGAATACAATAGGTTGTGATTTTATCAATTTAGGTTTATGAAATTTGCAAATCAGTGCACTCTGCTTTTATTTATACATGTATTTTCCACAACATCCCAAGTTTTTTTTTTTTTTTTTTTTGGAGAAGAAGAAGCAGTAAGCAGGAAGATGAAGGAACACTTAAAGTACAAGCTTATAGTATTTGAGTTACCACACTTTGTAAAGTTTCTACCACTGCTTGTCTTGTGTTTCAAAACTAACGTCTAAAACACAATTTTTAAATGATGTTGGAGTAACAGTGAAAATGATTATTTGCTGTCAAGTACATGTACATGTAAAAATAGGAAAACACAAATTAGGAGTCAGAGGAAAAGTGGGGGCGAACTCCACTTTCTTTTGTAACTGGTAGTGAGACGCAAACACAATTATTTTTAGAAAGTCTTCGGTGCAACCCTGGTAACTAATGATCAAAGTTGATTTCTTTCCGTTTGAGGAGTTTTACACCCATGCTCCCTCAGTCCCGAGTTAATCCTCACATGAAACTCTTGAAAAACTTCTCAAATTCCTTTGCTGCTCACAAGCTACGTGACGAAAAAAGACAGTGGAGGGAACCTGATCAAACACAGGAGTCTCAGCTGAAGCAGGATGACTTTGGAGAGCTGAGTACTTTACACCTTCGTATTTTACTTCAATCTTGAATTTTACTGCACTGCTGTATACTCTGGGGGAAGGCAAGATCACTGTAGCATAGCTAATTATGGCCTATCTTGGCATAGTCGTGAAAAAAAACCTCTACATTGGTCCATTTTAAACATGTAGATTTAAAATGAGCTTATTTCTCACTTTATTCATGTTGTTTTATATGGAAATTAAATAGACACTCTAAATAATTCACGATGCATCGTCAGAATTACTACAATTCCCTTTGTGCCTTTGACAGCATCAACAGCAGCAAGCTGGTTTGCTCATCTCATGTAAATATCACAGCTAACAAGCATTGGCTGTGATGTTGAAATTTGTCTTCGTTCATGCTTAATTCTCCCGCCTTTGATGAAATACCATTTACTCTGTCATTATAGCCCCTCTGACTGCATGAAAAATGTGTGTGTGTGTTTGTGGGACCACAATGTGTGTTGTGGTGTGTTCTCCATGCTTGTCTGCAATTACCTCCTTCAGTGGAAACATTAAAATCCACTGCCATGGAAGGCTGCCACAGCTGAGACTCTTCTCCCACCTACTCCAAAGACCCTGGAGTGGGCTGGATTTGCTACATAAGCATGCTCAATCCATCATCTGAGAGGCAGAGCAGATGCCAAGATGGGAATTACTCCTCCGATCTGTGCAACAATTCTGGGTGCAGTGATGCCATGACTGCAGATTTGGCTTATTGCAGTCATATGATTTTGTATATTAAAAGATGTGCCAGGGCTGAAGCCCTTCAGATAAACAGCGCTTGGGAGGCGCACCAAGATCAGCTTTTAGATGAACATGCTGCAGATATGCAAATGTGACTGTCTCAGTCAAGGTGGATCTGTGGAACACGGTAGCAGAGAGATAAAATGCATCCAATCTGGTGACATCTCGTTCTTTTGCACAACTGCACGTTTAGGAATTGCTCATGACTGATTTGTCAGATTTCATCAGATGTTTTTGTTTTGTTTCCTGTCGGTGCCTTGGACACAGTCAATAGTCAAAATGATTGATTTATTTCTGTGCAGCTGTTCAAACACATAAGTTCATCTCTAATTTACAACCTAAACCACCTGCAGCAGATGTACTGGAAAATTAATGGCAATGTAGAAATAATATTTTCTGTGTTTGAGAATCATTTTGTGGTAAAGGCAGGTCTAAATGACAAAGGGATGATACAGTGTTGTGAAAAATTATTCGACCCCTCACGAATATCTTTTTGTTTTGACTTTCTTTTGTCACACTTAAATGCTTAAGATCAGAAAACAAATTAAAATGTGTTTAAATCACTTCATGGTCTGTTTTCTTCGTACATCTCCTACATGTCACTTCATCAGTGCAGCTACAGCGTGCGCTCTCAAGACATCATTACCTGCAGCGACTCTTCAGTGCAGACTGAGTTTGGCAAAAAGACCTTCTCTTACCTGGAATGTCTTGCAAAAAGATCTGAAGCTCTCGACTCTGACCTGTACAAAGGTTCAATGAAAATGTCAGACAAAGAGAACTGTAGTAAATTAAAAATGCAGATTTTAAAGAATAATTGTATTTCTAAACCCATTCAAACCAAGCTGGCCCTATGTAAAGTAATTGCTGCCCTTCCAACAGTCAGGTCCTCTGGATGGTTTCCTTTTTATTTTTGTTGTTGTTGAAACGTTGAAACGGCAGACTGTAGAAACCATCATATGACCATAAAACTGGTTGGCCCACTATGTGAGTAAGCCACTTATGGGACTGAGTTTGTTGTGCCTCCTTGGACTGATGAAGTCCTTTGGATGAAGGACAGAACAAAACAAAAAAAAAAAGAAAGAAAGAAGCCGTCCAGAGGATCTGATTTAACTCAGACTCCTCTCTCAAACCACAATCCTGGAATTCAAGTGAACTTCTTCTATGAACTTGTAAAGACGAATAAACCAATAAGAACTTTCCTATGTTCATTCTAGACCAAAAAATACCTTCAAGATTACCCCAAGAATGTAAACTCACTTATTGGTGTTCTACTGCAGGTCCTTAAAGGCTTAGTTTTCTTCAAATACATTCATATTCCACCATGCCAAAGTTATAGACCAAGGTTGATTTGTACTCTGAGGGGTTAGATTGGGGGTTTAAGAGCCTTGCTCAAGAATCCAGGGTGGGGCAAATGAGGGTGGAGGCAGGCATGGGTGCTTCATCTTTCCCACCCAAATTTTGATGTACCAGTCAAAGATTTGAAGCCGACAACCTTTTATACATAGCCTTGCCTTCTCTGACCTCTACCATGCCAGTGTGAGTGTTTACAAATGTACTGTAGGTAAACTGAGATGTTTAACAACCTGTTAAAATACACCCAAGATGCAGGAAATTGCATCTACGGTACTTTATTTAAAATTTGCTGGGGGAAGACCCCAAGACCCACTTCCCGCCCCCCGCTGGCCCGCCCGCTATTTGCATTCCAGCATCGATCGTTTACAAATTAAGCCCTGACATACACACACACACACACACACACACATGCATGAACACACTTTGTTCACTGTCTTCATCAGTGTGACCACTTATTGTTCATCTTTTTTTTTTTTCACTTCTTCTGGTTTCCAGTCTCTCAAACAGAAAAGAACTGGTCAGAAAAAAGAAAATTAAGTGCAAGGACAAAAAAATCTTTGATGTTTAGGTGTTTGGCTACAGCATTTAGTTATGTCTTCACAAGTTTTGCAGAAAGGCTGCCCAGGCCCATATTTCCTTCATCTTTCTTTCAAAAATACTAACTAATATTGACTATTTAGTGAGTAAAAAAAAAAAAAAAGACAAAACATGAAAAAATGAAAGAACCCTTTAAAGCTTAATAGACTGACTACACACAGAAAGTGGTAAACTAAATAAAGATAACTCTGCCTTTTTGTCAGAATATCATACTAAAGCATAAACAATTGTAAAGAAAATATGTGTGAATGTTGAATCAGAGAATTCGCATAATACTATTAATTGTAATAATAATAATAATAAATCTTAGCCATCATATTTATATTGCCCTTGTCAGTTTCAGACCCTGCAACTCCTTCATCTTGTTTACAGCAGCAGCTGAAATGTGTGGGCATAAATAATTTCTATGGTACACGTACTCAGGTGAGAACTCTGGCTCCATAGCACATAAACATACATATTCTATTGGCTGCCATGTTTGATTGTGAATAAGAAGGATGAGGCTGCTCTCACAGAATCTGTGCCTGACATTACTGTAGAAGACAGCTGGTTCTGTCTCACTGTCCTGAAGTGAAGGTGGTTCACTGTCTCCAATGTCCTCCAATGAGAGGATTCCTGTTGAAGATAGCAAGTTGGACCGGAAGAGACTGAAGAGAAGAATCATTCTGCTCGTGTGTGTGTTTAAAGGGTAACTTGTCCTTTTTTCATAACCAGAGAAAGCAGGTGTCTGTAAATGTATTCTTTATGCATATTCCTATGACATGATGTAATTCTAGTTGGTCCTCTTTGTTTGAGGCATGAAGTAGGAGGAGTATTTATGTTTTGTTGTGGAAAAAAGGGATTCCCAAAACAACCAGGTGTAGGCTGATTATTACATCGTCTGGACCATGGAACATTTTAATATAATTCTCTATAAACGGTAAAAGAGAGTGAAACTTATGGGGCATGGTGAGTGCAAATAATACACAATCGCTTGACAGTTTTACCTGTGCATGCATAATTATGGCAGTAGATTATAAAAAGCTTATGCACAACAGAGCTGGGGCTTTTTTTAACTTGGGAATTATTTAGATTTGTGAGGATTTTTGCTTTTAGGCTTGGATGGTAGATTACCTCTTGTTGCCCTTTGGTTATTTTGGCTCAGGGGCCACGGGAAGGTTTAGAGGACGAGACTTTTATCTTAGTTATGTTGCTTCTTTTTGTTATTTTTAATTTAAGGACTTTTGAGTAGGTAGTCTTGTGAGGATGAAGAGATAGACTGAGTTACTTATTGTTTTTCTTTTAATTGTGATTTTGTTATATCCTACATTGTATGTTAGTTATTGAAGTTCAACTAGTGTCATATTTAACTTATCTTCCTCCAGTGAATTAATTGGTATGTAGAGAGCACTGTGCAGAGATAAACCTAATGGTGAGTGAGTGACCTTTGACCTATCAGTTGTTGAATACATGTTGTTTTGATGTATCTTATGCATAATACACCGTATTATTGACATTATTAGTGTTTAGCATTTATCTTAGATCTTTTAACGTACCATTTAGCGTTCATTTAGCTTTATCTTAGATCCTTGCATACTGTTTCTTTTTACACTTTTTTAATGTATTTCTGGGTGTAACTGGGACCCTGAATACACAATTTCATTCTACCTCATGTACCACATGTGATGCAAGTGACAATAAAGATACTTAAACTTAAACTTCAGGCCACTCGAGGGAGAAGGGTGCCCCGGGACCTTCCCTTAACTGCTTTTGTGCAGGAAAGATTAATTTGATGAGGGAGGGTGTTCTTCTGGCTAATCTATTGATAAACTAGACATTCTGGCCTCTATTCACAGGGTCAGCATACAGATTAAATCCTACTTCATACTGAGAAGAGCCTGCAGGGATTGCTCGCTATCTCTGTGTCCCAATCTGGTAGGTGGAAGCGGACCTCTGACACCCCCCAGCTATGACTGGTTGAACCACAGGATAAATTATTTGTTGAATTTTGATTAATGGTGGATATTGATCAAAGGGTTCTGGGCTGGCACTTTCTTACACTCCTAATTTAGGGGTATAACACATAAGTCATGGTTCAGTATGTACCTTAGTACTTTGTATTAGGATCATGATTTGGCAGAGTTTGATAGAACAGAGGTGCAAAAACAGTCCAAATCTGTCCATTGCTTCATTGGATATTTTACTAATAGTAGAAATTAACAAACGACCAACACATACACACACAAAAACATGATTACTCTACTTTTGCCTTTCTAGGTAGGCAATAATGAGGGGAAAGCCTTGTATTACTGTAAAAAACTAATAAATGAAAAAATAAATAAACAAACAAACAAATAAATAAAGGAAACCTAGAGGTGCGGAGATAAATGTCCAGTTTGTGTATCCATCAAGTGTGGGAAACTGTGGAAAAGTTGCTGAATTGTGTTGCTTTAACAAAGCCAGGGACTGAGAAGCTAATAGCAGATGTGCTGCATGTTCCACTAAAGCGTTTTAACCGACACTCATCTGTATTTTCTGGCTCTGCTCCGTGAAACCCAAGTAGGAGGTTTTCAAACACAGAGCATCGGACACAGCTGCTGCTCAAAACAAGAATTCAACCCCATCGTACAAACAAAAAACCCTACAGCTGTGCAAAAGACCTGCAGCAGGAATAAAAAACAAGACGTGCATATCAAAATTAAAAAGCTTTTATCGTAAATCTTCTCATTTGGTAGGCAGTAATTTGCACAAGAAGTGTCTTGATTAGATTCTCTCAGTATTGAAGCAGGTGAGAAGACTTTTACCGCTTACAGATAGAGAGAGAGAGAGAGAGAGAGAGAGAGAGAGAGAGAGAGAGAGAGAGAGAGAGAGAGAGAGAGAGGGACTGTCTGGATGACACTGATGCTGTACCAGAAGGGAACAGCAGTTTCCTCAGCAACTGGTACAGTTTAATGTTGACTGTCATCAAAACAGCCACACCAGGTGAGCACTCTGAATACAGTGCCTTGCGAAAGTATTCGGCCCCCTTGAACTTTTCAACCTTTTGCCACATTTCAGGCTTCAAACATAAAGATATTAAATTTTAATTTTTTGTGAAGAATCAGCAACAAGTGGGACACAATCGTGAAGTGGAATGAAATTTATTGGATGTGTCAAACTTTTTTAACAAATAAAAAACTGAAAAGTGGGGCGTGCAATATTATTCGGCCCTCCTTGCGTTAATACTTTGTAGCGCCGCCTTTTGCTGCAGTTCCAGCTGCAAGTCTCTTGGGGTATGTCTCTATCAGTTTTGCACATGGAGACACTGAAATTCTTGCTCATTCTTTCTTGCAAAACAGCTCGAGCTCAGTGAGGTTGGATGGAGAGCGTTTGTGAACAACAGTCTTCAGCTCTTTCCACAGATTCTCGATTGGATTCAGGTCTGGACTTTGACTTGGCCATTCCAACACCTGGATACGTTTATTTGTGAACCATTCCATTGTAGATTTGGCTTTATGTTTTGGATTATTGTCTTGTTGGAAGATAAATCTCTGTCCCAGTCTCAGGTCTCTTGCAGACTCAAACAGGTTTTCTTACAGAATGGTCCTGTATTTGGCCCCATCCATCTTCCCATCAATTCTGACCATCTTCCCTGTCCCTGCTGACGAAAAGCAGGCCCAAACCATGATGCTGCCACCACCATGTTTGATAGTGGGGATGGTGTGTTCAGGGTGATGAGCTGTGTTGCTTTTACGCCAAACATATCGTTTTGCATTGTGGCCAAACAGTTCGATTTTGGTTTCATCTGACCAGAGCACCTTCTTCCACATGTTTGGTGTGTCTCCCAGGTGGCTTGTGTCAAACTTTAAACAACACTTTTTATGGATATCTTTGAGAAATGGCTTTCTTCTTGCCTCTCTTCCATAAAGGTCAGATTTGTGCAGTGTACGACTGATTGTTGTCCTATGGACAGACTCTCCCACCTCAGCTGTAGATCTCTGCAGTTCATCCAAAGTGATCATGGGCCTCTTGGCTGCATCTCTGATCAGTCTTCTCCTTGTTCCAGATGAAAGTTTAGAGGAACGGCCGGGTCTTGGTAGATTTGCAGTGGTCTCATACTCCTTCCATTTCAATATGATTGCTTACACAGTGCTCCTTGGGATGTTCAAAGCTTGGGAAATCTTTTTGTATCCAAATCCAGCTTTAAACTTCTCCACAACAGTATCTTGGACCTGCCTGGTGTGTTCCTTGGTCTTCATTATGCTCTCTGTGCTTTGAACAGAACCCTGAGACTATCACAGAGCAGGTGCATTTATACAAAGACTTGATTACACACAGGTGGATTCTATTTATCAACATCAATCATTTGGGACATCCATCCATCCATCCATTATCGTTACCCGCTTATTCCATTTTGGGTCACGGGGGTCGCCGGTGCCCATGTCCAGCAATCACTGTGCAAGGGGCGGGGTACACCCTGGACGGGTCTCCAGTCCATCACAGGGCCACATAGAGACAAATGAGACAAACAACCATTCACTCTCTCACTCACACCTAGGGACAATTTAGAGTTACCAATCAGCCTAACATGCATGTTTTTGGTCTGTGGGAGGAAACCGGAGTACCCACGCATGCATGGAGAGAACATGCAAACTCCACCCAGAAAGGCCCCTGGACCAGGGTTTGAATCAAGGACCCGCTTGCTGAGAGGCAGCAGCTCTACCAGTTGCGCCACCGTGCTGCTCATTTGGGACAACATTGGATCATTCATAGATCCTCACTGAACTTCTGGAGTGAGTTTGCTGCACTGAAAGTAAAGGGGCCGAATAATATTGCATGCCCCACTTTTCACTTTTTTATTTGTTAAAAAAGTTTGACACAGCCAATAAATTTCATTCCACTTCACGATTGTGTCCCACTTGTTGTTGATTCTTCACAAAAAAATTTAAATTTTATATCTTTATGTATGAAGCCTGAAATGTGGCAAAAGTTTGAAAAGTTCAAGGGGGCCAAATACATTCGCAAGGCACTGTATATCCATGCAGGACTGGTCTTTGGGCAGAACTAAAAAGCAGCTAAAGCTGTTTCTATGTGGGTTACAAACATACTGTACTTCAGGGCTTAATTTGTAAACTGATTAATGCCGGAACAGCGGGCAGGCTGTGTCGGGGGGTCTGTGGGTCCTCCCTCAGAACATTTTGAATAACAGAGATGCCATTTCCTAACAGGTTGTCAAACACCTACATTTACCTACATTTGTAAACACTTAATAAAATTACTAATTTGGAGAGCAACAACAGGTTGTGGTGAATAGAGCAACGCCGATTCTGTCAGGTGTCCTACACCCCCCCCCCATACTCCCTCCCCTCGCCTCACAGTTCTGAGTTGAATTCTTCTCCGCTGAATTCAGTCCTCCTGCGCCAGTCTCGTGGCACCGTTTGAAGCACCAATTCTCAAGGCTTCAATTCTCAGTTGTCCAACTAAGGACCATCCATCCATTTATTTTATTAAAGTAAATTGGACTGTCTTTTCAACTATTTGATTGCAGTTGTTATTTGGACAAATTAGCATCGTTGTTTTGAAACGTGACGTAATGTGAATAACACATCAAACTTTCTCTCTTTGTTTTTATTTATTTTTTACAGTAAGCTTTTTTATTTATTATGTCTGAAATGCAGCAGGAGTTCAGACACATCAGCAGTTGTGCGTACGCTCTGTAGAGCTGCCTGGAAAAGCAGTGCATAACGTGCACTGTCCACAGGGCATTTATATATTCGGATGAATAAATTATCGTTTCTGTTTCGGGGGGGGTCTGAAAGGAGGGGAGATGGGGTGTTTTTCAATGTGTAGAGCCTCTGAATAGGGACAATGTTTGAAGAAGAGGAGGAGAGAAGGACTCCGTGCAGCACCTCTGTGTGTAAATGTGACCATCTGTCCATCTGTCCTCATCCCCCCCACCCCACCCCACACCCCCTGCCTCCTCCAGAGGCTCCTCTCCTGCTCCTCAGAAAGAGCGTGTGAGCGAGCTGGTGCGCCGCACGTTCTGCGGCTGGAACATCCACTCCACAGACTGGGTCCGCTGGGCTAAGGGCAACGTCTCCTCCTGTTGTATTTTTAATAAATAATCAAAATAAAAATGCGCAATGACTTTGGACTTTTAGGGGCAGAGATTTGAGTTGCCGGATCCGAGCAAACAGTCACCGGAACACAGCCTGTCAAAATAAGGGAGTTCCTGAATCTTGTTCCCGCAAGATCCAGCTCCAATTAATTAACCCCTGCTGTTCTCTCTGGAGAAGGCTGGAGCTACAGAGCTTTCTTAGTGATCCTGTGTTTATCATTCTGAGGAAAACACTTCTCATTCATTTCTGCATGTTAAAAGTGTCTGTGATGTCATAGGTTGCACAGTGTTGTAGACAAAAAGAGAGATTTCCAAAACAAACCAAGGTGTAGTTCATCATATTTGGAGAACAGCCATTCACAGATCAATGCACTTACAATGTCACACTTATCAATGTCTTCTCCTCTTTGAAACGTTGACTGTTCTGACTTCCTGAACTGAAAAAGATAGTTTTGTATAATCACTCCAGCACCAGCCCTCAGCCAGAGGAGAGGAGGGAATCTGAGTCAAGGACTAAGACACGTCACTGTATCACAACAATTGTATAATTTCAATCAAACCTGGGCGGCTGTGGCTGAGTGGTTAGAGCAGTCGTCCTCCAATGCAAGAGTTTGGGGTTCGAATCCACCAGCAGTCACCTGCCGAAGTGTCGAAGTGTCCCTGGGCAGGGAGGCAAGAGGAGGCACAAGGTAGAACCAGGTTGACGAGGAGACTGGTTTCACGAAAACTACAAGAGGTGCAAGAAGAGAAACAGTTTAAGTCAAAGCATAAAGTTCTGATATGCTAAACTGAACACTATACATTAAATGGGACAATGTTCCAGCAGCTTCCCAGAGCCTTAAGTACTGGAGTCTTCTCAGCAGTGAAGTAATGTGAGCAATCAGCTCCATCCTGTCACTCAGGAAACTGAAACTGAGCACATAAAACTAAAAAATCTAGAATCAACGACAATGGGCTCTGAGCTCCTTCTTGTTTGCTCTGGTGATGGACCAACTAACAGATGAGGTCAGACAGAAACAACTGTGGACTGTGATATTTGCAGATGACATTGTAATCTATGATGAGAACAGGGAACAGGTAGAAGAGAACTTGGAGATTGGACTTGAAAGAAGAGGAATGAAAGTCAGTCGTATTATTTTACCTTGTTTTAAGGCACCTTGATTTATTGTTTTATAACATTTCTTTATTTTAACTGCATTTTTACTGTAGTTTGTTGTTATTGTTTATTGTCTCTTTATATATTCTGTCTGGAACAAGTCCCTCTTGTAAATGAGTCATTATGACTCAATGAGGCTAGCCTGTATAAAGAAAGGTTGAATTAAAAAAAAACTTATCTTCATGGGTGTGAATGAGAAGGAGACAGGTGGAGAGGTGAGGCTACAAGGAGCAGAGGTCACTAAGGTGCAGGACTTCAAGGACTTAGGGTCGTCTGTCCAGGAACATGGGGAGTGTGGTAAAGAGGTGAAAAAGAGAGTCCAGGCAGGATGGAGTGGATGGAGAAAAGTTTCAGGAGTGATTTGCTACAAAAGGTCAAAGGAAAAGTTTACAAGACAGTGATGAGACCAGCTATGTTCTATGGTCTGGAGACAGTGGCACTGACAAAAAGACAGGAGAAAGAACTGGAAGTGGCAGAAATGACGATGCTGAGGTTCTCCTTAGGAGTGACAAGGATGGATAATACTAGGAATGAGATCATCAGAAGTACAGCTCAGGTTGAACAACTGGGATATAAAGTTAGGTTACATTATGTTTCTATACTGTGACTAGGATACGTGAGAGAAGTGGAGCATGCCCTATTCACACAAGGAGAGCTGTTGGTCAGGCTACTTCTTGTTGTGCCAATAACTCTAAAATATTTATTGAATCAAGTGTTACTTGTGTGGGTAAAACTAGATGTTTAACAACTGTTAAAATACGCCAGAATACAAGAAATGACATCTACTTTATTCAAAATTTTCTGGGGGAGAACCCCCAGACACCCCGCCCCCCCACCACCAGTGTGTGTGTGTGTCTCCCGCCCACACACACACACACATTACAAATATGCTTTTGACACCAATGGCCACCGTGTTGCTCACCATCTTCCAGAGCAGGACCCTCACCCGAGCCGCAACTGGACCTCACCCAGACCAAAGCAGGACTCTCACATTTAACATACTACACTTCTCATGAACAACAAGATTATTGTCTTTTTCATTTGAAGTGGGCAAAATCACTTATATTAAAAGTAAACTAATGGAAATTGCTGCTGTAATTTGATTCTTTTAATAAGCTTTAATGATCCCAGATTTTGAACAGGTGTGACACTGGTGTGTGATCACAGCGTGCACATCTGATGTTGCTCACAGTGGCCCTCATTGCGCTCAGGAAGCTTGTGTGTTTGCCAAGACACATGAAAAATTAGAGGGAACATTAGTCTGGACATGTCCAGAGGAGCGACAGTGGGTATATTTGTAGAAGGATGTTAGAAATGCAGCTGCCAGGAAAAAGACAAAGAGGAGATATATGGATGCAGTTAGAGAGGACATGGAGGTAGTTGGAGTGAGGACAGAGGATGCAGAGGACAGAGTGAGATGGAGGAGGATGACTCGCTTGGCGACCCACGAAGAGGGAAAAAACAAAAGAGGAAGAAAAAAAGAAATAATTAAAAAATTCAGACCTCTAAAATATCAAATATACTATATTTAACCTGGTTTTATTGAGTTCTGAATACTCGCTGCAATAAAACTCACACTCACATTTTTGACACTGTTCAAACTTGGTCAGTTTCTATCTATCTTAGTGGAAGTGAGTCACTACTCTATTTTTATCTCCATGTAGATGGAATCCCACTGACTCTCGGAGACTGGACTCCTTAGGAAGCATCACACAGGGGGGAAAAAGGAATGGGAGAGAAAGGGCTCCTCCCTGTGGTGAGGACACTGCTTTCCTTCCTAAGGTTCTCCATAGCAACAAACCAACATAGCAACAGTATAGAAAGCTCTGGATGTCATTCAGGGAGTATCTTGTGTTGTATGCTCTCCATTATGATATAAAGGGCATTTAGAGGGAGTCGTAACTTGTTGATGGATTTTGTAAAGTATAAATTTGTCTTTTGCTCAGAGTTTTTAAAAGTCACAGTGTCACATTAGACACATTAGTGTCACACCTAATGATTATTTTCTGGGAGTTTCAATAAAATCAATTCACTGGTTAAAGAGATATTTTACTAACAGATGAAACTGGCTTTAATAGTTAATGGTAAAGACTTAAAAACAAATCTCATGTGATCAGTTAGTTCTCAGACTGGGGATGTCAGCTACTTTGTATATGACCACACTAAATTTTAGCTTCATATCTGCAATATTGGCTGAGTTATAGCCATTTTTGTGTTTGATTAATTCGCTTAGCTGTGGCGGCCATCTTGAATCACACTGAGTCCAAAAGGTAATCGGTTGTAGATATCTATCCAATGATTACTTTCTGCTAGTTCCATTAAAATCCATTCAACAGTGCATGAGATATTATGCAAACACACACATACACACACGCACGTTCTTGTAAACGTATTTCTTGGGGACTTTGCATTGACTTCCATTCATTTTCTGTATTCTTACCCTGACCCTTACACTAAACCTAACCATTACTAGTACATGCCTAACCCTAACCCATCCACAATTCATACCTTAATCCTAAACCTCCCCATCCCCCCCCCCCCCACTATCGAGACTTATCCTTATGGGGGCCTGGCTTTAGTTCCCATATAATTGGTTCCCACAATGCATGATTTTTTGTAAAAATTCGTCCCTAGAAGGTAACTTGAAACACATACAAAGAGAGAGAGAGAGAAAGAGAGAGAGGCAAAACTACTATTGTCAATTCACCTCAGTGGTGTGAGAGAAAAAGTTTTGAGCCTTGTCAAAAGCCTTGTTTCTCTACCAAAGCTTTAAAAAAAAAATTTTTAATTCTAAATTCTGTGGGAATATAATCATAATTAACTATTACTTAGTGTAAGTGCCACATGCAATTCCCATTGGGTCTGCAGGATAAAGCAATATTCTGAGATCCAACGTAAACCCATTATTAACACAAAGTTTAGAAAAGAACTCACAAATGGAGAGTAACTTTATAATTATAAAGCAGAAAAAAATGGGAGCTGCAGATAATCTTTGCTCTAACATGCTGAACAGCTTAATATGCATCTTTACTTGCTAACAATGACAAAAAAAACATGCAAAAATCACACTAAAAAACACAGAGTAGACAGAGCTCGTTTTGCGTTCGTTCATTGAACTTAATGTTATTCCATCAATTTCTCATTTCCAGATTGGACCATTTGGGATTAGTCCATTTAAATAAACAGTATTCAGCTACTTCACTGTTAAAAGAATGTTCTATTTAAATTTCTTTCTGTATCACAATGCTTTATTTGGTGGTCCAACTGGGACATTTTTGACTCAGGACTACAAAGACTGACTGTTCAGGCTTTTTGTTTAATCTTGATCGCTCCAGTTTAACCTCATTCCCAAAGCATGTTGAGGTCATGTGTGATTCTGAACTGTTTGTAGGCGTGGTTGTGACTGTGTATTGTCTGTGTTAAGTCTGTTTGACCAGCATCCAGTTCAGGTTGTAGTTCGCCTCTCATCAATATTAGCTTGGACAGACTCCAGCTCCTATGAGCCAGAGCTGGGTTTAAAAAAAAAAAACAATGCACTGCAATGAAACAGCATAAGGTATTCACATAAACATGACTGTGCAGAATGACTGAAGGATGCTGTTTTGCTCTAATAAATAATAGACATTAGCTACACAGAATAAACAGTTTACAAATACAAGATCACCCACAAAACAGCCCCATGTGGATCATAACAGTAAAAATATGTCTGTAGATTATGATTAAAACCAAACAAAGCATGTCAACATGTGTGCTCCATTAATAATCATATATACACCTGCCTACTGCAGATAAGAAGTGAGGTAATGTGTCCTGCCACCCCACTATGCACCGATGTGTTGTTAAATGAGTGCAGCAAAGTTTATCTGGTGCTTGACATTGATCCCTCAATCGCTATCTGCAACAAACATTAAGCTCAGCACACAGGAGACTCCAAGCAGCAAAGACTTACTCCTCCACAAGGGAGTCAGAGACAACAGGTGGTTCTAAAGAAAAGGAAGGAGTTCATAGGAGCTTGATCAAGCTGCAGAGAAGGAATGCCACAATGGCTGATGTTCGGCTTCTGCTTATACTTCCCAACAACGTACCAATAACCTTCATGGTGACTCACGCAGTCTACTGATGCGTGTTAAACAGCTGCAGATCTATAGCACGGTGAGCTGAGCGTACCAGCAGATAAAAGAAAGTAAAGTTACAGAAGGGCAGCACGGTGGCGCAGTTGGTAGAGCTGTTGCCTCTCAGCGAGCAGGTTGCTGGTTCACATCCTGGCCTGGGACCTTTCTGGGTAGAGTTTGCATGTTCTCTCCGTGCATGCACAGGTTTTCTCCAGGTACTCCAGTTTCCTCCCACAGACCAAAAACATGCATGTTAGACTGATTGGTAACTTTAAATTGTCCCTGGGTGTGAGTGAGAGAGTGAATGGTTGTTTGTCTCGTTTGTCTCAATGTGTCTCTGTGATGGACTGGAGACTTGTCCAGGGTGTCCCCTGGGGTCGGCTGTGGCTGAGTGGTTAGAGCAGTTGTCCTCCAATGCAAGAGCTGGGGGTTCAATTCCACCAGCAGTCACATAATTAAGTGTCCCTGGGCAAGACACTGAACCCCTCATTGCCTCCGATGTGTGTCCCATCAGTGTATGAATGTTATAAAGCTCTGATTATTCTTTGTAGAGAACTAGTAGAGTGCTGTATGAATGGGTAATTGAGGACACAGATTGCAGTGTAAAGTGCTTTGAGTATTTCGACGAGATACCATTTACCATTTACCCCACCTCCCAGTGATAGCTGGACATGGGTACCAGTGAACCCCGCAATCCGAAAAAGAAGAAGCGGATAAAGATGATGGATGGATGGATGGATGGATGGATGGATGGATGGATGGAT
>NC_056513.1:27928395-27940415 GCF_014905685.2 Nematolebias whitei
TGGATGGATGGATGGATGGATGGATGGATGGATGGATGGATGGATGGATGGATGGAAATTCAACAGAAGTAACAGGTGATTTAAAATGTCAGTTGTTAATTGGTTTTAAAACATGGGAAATAAACATTTTTTCCACAAATACAGTGTGCATGTTGACTGCTGAATGACTGCTGAAATTTGCCACAAAAAGTAAAAAATAAAAATAACAAAGTTAAGCCAGTTCCTCTGGACAGAAAGTTTCAACAAGAAGAATCCGTCCAGAGGACCTGACTTAACTTTGTAACTGAATTATTGAGCATGCTTCAGGACAACCTACAAAACGTGAAACCTAAAAGAAACAGAACACAAGCTGAAAGCTAAAAGTGGCAAAATACTATCTAAAAGCTATAAGCAAAACATTTCAGCTAAAACCAAAAATGGATAGAAGTCCATCTTAAGGATTAAAAAAAGCACAATTCTATAGCTACAAGTAGAAAAACACGAGCTAAATGTTGCAAAATATTAGCTTAAAGCAGCAAAATGCTAGTTAAAACCTAAAAATAGCAAATAAATAAAAACACTGCAAGTGCACATAAGCAAATTACAAAAAAACTATTTTAAAAGAGTTAGAGATCTTTATGTATTTGAACCCAGCTGGTGGAAGCAGGTGGCCACTTGTCCCGAGCCTGCTTCTGCTGGAGGTTTCTTCCTCATGGGGGAGTTTTTCCTTTCCACTGTCGCCTTTGTGCTGTGATGGAGTTAAACTCAAAGCATCTGCTCCTCAGAGAAATAGTGTTCAATTATTATTTTTATATATGAATGTTTCTGTTCAGTGCCTTGAGATGACTTCTGTTTTGACTTGGAGCTACTAAGCTGAACTGAACAACCGGTAATAGAGAAAATTTAAGAATTATTAAATATTTTTGAAATACCTGTATGCAAGTTCTGAAGAAAAAAAAAAAGTCATAGCACACAGCTTGATTGAGCTTGATTTTTTTTTATAATGTAAAACAGCAAAAGATTCAAAGCAGTTTGAGACAAATAAATGAATAAATAAATAAGAAAGAAACTATAATGAACTACAAGAATAAAGGGAAACAGTATCACTATAATGTAAAGCCAGCCACACAACAAATGAATAAAACATCAAACTTCAATAACATTTTAATGTTTTGGCTATATTCTACATTACAACTTTAACTGAATATTAGTTACTGAAAATATCTAAAATGAAAAATGGTACACATAATTATTCAGCAATGTTCTTTACAGATAAATAACAGCCTGGAAAAAAAAAACCTCTGATGACAATAAAGACTGAGTTCATGGAAAACCATGAAGGTCGTTGTATGAATGTTTAGTTGCTGGCAGGACTTGTAACATGACTGAATTAGCTCAGCAGTGCAGTTTGGGTAAAAGCAAAAAAATATATTTAAAAAAATCCTACACTAATGTTCAGAACATCTCTTTGGCTACTGTACCTGGCAGATCCATACAAAAGGAATGAAACAGTTGTTTCAATTAGCCATAATCCCCCAAATAGTCTCCTTGTGTTATGTGAATTGGTTCATGCGGGATGTGATGTGAACCTCACTCTTGAATAACCCCTTGAATTTCAATCTGGAAAAACCACACTCCCAGCATCCTATTTGAAACAGAACAAGCAGCTGCAGGCCTGATGATACCTGCTTCACTGAACACAACAAAGCAGAAGAAACGACCGAGTTTTCAACTCATCGAGATTCGAACATTTAATTATTCCCTCAGTGCAAACCAGCTAAGTTCCTTCGCAAAACATGGCGGCATGAGGGAATCAAAGTTATATCCTTAACTCACTTTCAGTGAACAATCGTAAAGTTTTAAAGTGTGTATAAGTAAAAAAATTCAAATGGTGAGACATTAAACTGCACTTCAAACTAACAAGAGCTTGTTCTTTTGTTACATTTATGTCAAGAAAATCCTTTTAATTTGATGCAGCTTTAAATGTGCCCTTAAAGTAGCTCTAAAGAACAATATGCTTTCCACAGCAAGCACCATTGGCAGAAATGAAGAAGCAGCGGACGTAAAAACTGTGTTATTTTTCCAGTACTGACAGAAAGTAAAATCACATCGTCTGTCTGACAGGTAGTCAAAAGTCCTTCAGAAAAATAAACTATCAGCCACTCGTGTCACAAGCGTTCTACAACACTGATCTAATAATAAAACAATAAAAATAAAAACTCCCAAGACAAAAAAGTGTGAAACATTACAAAAGGTAGCAAAAAGTAGTTTATTTAAGTGTACAATGAGTATACTTATTTTACACTAAAAATGAGGAAGTGTACTTGAAGTTTACTTTTTATCAACTTTATTTGATATACTTAAAAATTGTATAATGAAGTATACTTGGCTAATACTGAAAAGTATAAAGAGAAGTCTAAGACGCCTTGTGATGGACTTGCGACCCGTCCAGGGTGTACCCCGCCCCTCGCACAGTGATTGCTGGACATGGGCACCAGCGACCCCCGTGACCCAAAATGGAATAAACGGGTAAAGATAATAGATGGATGGATGGATGGATGGATGGATGGATGGAGAAGTTTAAGACTAAGTACATTAATACTAAGCTTTACCATAAACGTATACTTTAATACTAAAACTTATGCTTGTACTTTAGTATATGCTACTCTTTATTTCGTTATTATTTTTATTATATTTTCTTTATTATTTTTATTACTCTTTATTTCTCTTTCTTCATAAAAGTGTACTTAGAGCACACAGAAATAAACTGAAATGTGGACTAGAAGTATATAACTAGTGCAATGGCAGTATAGAGAAAAGTATATTTGTGGTATACTTTAAACGAACTTCAACAAACTAAAATGTGACCCACAAGTATATATGTAGTACACTAGTAGTATATAGATGAGTGTACTTGAATGTTGGTAAACCTAAAAAAGACCTTACAACTGTATACTTGAAGTATACTTTTTATAAACTAAAAATGTCCCAATTTAGTCCCAACAAGTATTAAATCAGTATACTTTCTAGTACACTACCAGTACATGGTGTGTAGTATACTTGATATACTTATACTTAGTATTTTTAGCTCAAATTTGAACTCAAATGATTGCATATGGATTATAATACTTAACGACTGAGTTGATATTTGTTAGACTAACAAGAATCTTACTAGCAACATTACAGATTGATTGATTGGACAGGATGACTTTAATAGAAAATAAACCAATAACTTTATCCACTTTTAGAAATCATAGGCAAGTATGAAGATCTGACACTAAAACTTGTTTCATTCAGTCACTTCTTTTTAAAGAAACTTGGTTTTTACCTACAGAGCCACAGAGGGACAGAGCTGTTATAATTAGAAAACATCAGTGGTGTTATACATTATTACTTATCCCCAACTTAAAAACATTAAATTATGCTAAATGATATTTATACAAATTAAGCAAAAGTTTGAAAAGGTAGTCTAAGTACTAGTATTGTATTACTGTGTAAACTTAGATGGAAATGCTGTCATTATGCTGCAACCTAAAACCTGCATCTCTTAGAAAGTTTACAAAACTTTGTAATCTTTGATTTTTTTTTTAAGTTTACGCTGCCATGTCAGCGCTTTGATTTTGTATTTCAAGTTTAATAAATTAGTCATTTAAAATTTTTATTTAAAACATATTTTTTCACATCGCCATAAGAATTTTGAGGAGACACTATTTTAATACAATTTGGAAAATGGCTGTAACATAAAAAAAGTGAAGCGCTGATGCTTTCTGTATGCACTGTACATGTCAAATCACACAGGCGTGTTAAACCAACTGGTGAGAAAATACACACTCCTGAAAACAGTACGCAAGTCATGATCAGAAGAAAACATTTTAATCTGGTGAAAAACAGTTTGAATAAATTGACCCGTGTGTCATTTTGACTAAAGACTGAACATTTAAATCCACACTGACCATCAGTCACATCTGTACTGGAGCTAAACTGAAAACATGACATGCTCATGCAGATTTATCCTCTAAATAAACCTCAAAACTCGTACAAAATCACACTGGAAATGTTTTTCCTCCAAATATTTTATTCCCCGTTTCAAATCTGGGAAATATTAGAAAGAATCCCTTAACATTTTTGATTAGATAAAAAAGTTGACCCAAAGAATGTCTTTATACAAGATATTCTGCAGCAGTGCAGGTCCAGAGGAAAATGCAACAATAACAACAAAAAAAGGTGTCCCCCATGGCTCAGTCCTTGTACTCCGTGTACTTCTTGGCCGAGCCGTGCACTCTACTCGCAGGATACTTCAGTCGGTTCAGGGCCATTTTACGCAGCACGGCTTGGGGAAGGTCCACGCGACACTTCTCGGACAGCTCCAGCAGGTAAATCAGGACGTCGCTCAGCTCGTGCGCCAGCTGCTCGCGCTCGGACTCGGTCCAGTCCGGTAGTCCTTCCGCCACCTCCCCCTTCCACTGGAAGAGCTCGGACACCTCACCCACCTCTCCCACCATGGCCAGGAGCAAATTGCGGGGCTGGTGAAACTGGTTCCAGTCCCGCTCGTCCGTGAACTCGGCCTGCATCCTGCGGAGATCTTCCATGCTGGGCCCGGGGCTGAAGGCGAACCGCTGCGGCCGGACGGTGACGCTGTCAGTCTGGGCCTGTGTCTCCGAGGCTGCTCCGTTCACACAAACGTCTTTTGCTTCACGTGATTCCTTCCCGACTGTTGCCATCATGTGAGGCAGTTTATCCGCGTTTTCTCGCGCACAAACAAAATCCTGTCGCTGTTTTTATCGTGTGAGGAAATCCCGCCAGTGGGTAAAACGGAAGTGACGCGTTGAAAAGACGCGTACCTTTAAACTGACGGGTTTTGTAGTTTTGGACGGTAAACACAGCCGCAGTCGCGCCCATTAAACGTCACTATAAAAACTACAATTCCCACATTTATATAAAGATCAAACGGACGACATGGCTGCCTCCTGTGTGGTTGCAAGCGAGTTGTTTCAAAACATAAAACTAATACCGGTGTTTTTTCCTAAGACTTGTTATTTAGTTCGTCGAATTAGCACTTCACATTTACGATGCGACAAAGAACATGAGCAGAGAAGCAGAAGGTAAGGCAGAAGCCTCCATTTAAAAAAAAAAATTTGCGTTTATTTGACCTGAATGTTTACTAGCTAAGTTGAAAATGGTGTACTTAGGTGATAGTGATGCAATGGACACATAAACATGCAATCGAGGAGGAAAAGATATTCAAGCCAGACTTTGCATTTGACATCTAAATTCTCTTTTCGTGCATTTTGTGTTTTTTGAAAGCATTGATGAATGAGGCTCACACACTGAGGACTCCTTCCACCTGCTGTAAACTCCTACATGTTACTGCTTCGTTGAACCATAGTTTTAATTAAAAACATCCTCCTTGAATTGGAGAATATTGAACTACTGTCTTTTGAGATTTTGGAGGAAACCAAGTTGATCTTTCAGAAAATGTCATGGCTAAAAAGACCTCTACATTTTTTTTACAGACTTCATGTGGGTATTTTATTATTGTTATTTTAATTTCTCCATGTGAACGTTAAAAACCTGCTCATTATGTTGACAAGGCAGGCTTATAGGGGATTCATCTTTGGAACCGCCCGTCTACTATATTGTTTTTAAATCCAAGTTGAGTCTGTCTTGTAATATCTTCTAAACGCTGGTTATTAAACATTCACAAGCTTACGCTATTCTTCAGCATTATCATTGTGTTATTCAAAAAAATTAATATTGTAACAATTGGACCAAACATCCACGGAACATACAGTCGTTTCCAAAAGTTTTGAGAACGGCACAGATTTTGGTTTTCACAAAGTTTTTTGCCTCAGTTTTTATGGTGGCAACTTATATTAACTCTAGTTTTTCCTAAGAACACTGCCATGAATAAGGAACAATATCAAAACATCCTCCAAGAGAAACTTCTCCCAACAATCCAGGAGCAATTTTGGAGATGAGCATTGTTTTTTGCAGCATGATGTAACACCATGTCACAAGGCAAAAGTGACAACAAAGTGGCTCGGTGAACAAAACATTGAAATATTGGGTCCATGGCCAGAAGACTCCCCAGATCTAATTCCTATTGAGAACATGTTGTCAAGCCTCAAAAAGAGTGTGGACAAACAGAAACCCAGAAGCTCTGATAAACTCTAGACTCTGATTAGTCAGCAATGGTTTGCCATCACTCAAGATTTCACCCAGAAGCTGATATCCAGCATGTCGAGACAAATTGTAGAAGGCTTAAGAAGGGTCAACTGGATGGTTTTGGCAATGCAAAGTATTGGAAAATGTATGGAATGCTTTTAATTGTATTTCATTGTACCATATAAACATCTGACAAAAGGTTCTAAAAAAAACTGAAGTTGCAAACTTTGTGAAAACCAAAATGTGCACTTTCCTCAAACTTATGGTCTTCTTCATGAAACATCAGCCTGACTGAACCAATAAAAGACATGAGGTCATCCTTGAGAAGCAATCCTATTTCTCAAAGACTCCATCCATGTAGTAAACTAGACTAAAAAAATAGAATCTACTGCTAAAATCAAATACTTAAATTTCCCAGAGCATTCTAGGATATTCTCAGTTTCTCTGATTGGTCAGAGCTATTTGGCACCAATAACGAGTGCTTAGAACTAATTGGTGGATTTATTTATGGTTGCTTTCTTAAACTTTAGATAAATAGTCATTTAAATTATGTAGCTTGTTGTTTAATTATGGGCCCAAATTTCACATTGGCTTGGCATGATATGTTACACTTTACATTTTTTTTTTATGCATTCTTCTCACTTTTTTTTCAGTTTTAATATGTATTCTACTTGGTGGTATTTAATGTTGATTTTGTTTGTTTGTTTGTTTGTTATTTTTGTGCCTTAGTGCTTCGCAGCAGTTGGTTGGAGTGGTTGGTTTGGAAATTCACGCCCAGATTAAGTCCAAGACCAAGCTGTTCTCTGGCTCTCCAGTTTGCTTCTCAGCTCCTCCAAACTCCCTGGTTTCATTTTTGGATGCGTCTTTACCTGGCACACTACCTGTCAGTGGTAATCTACTGAACTATAGCAAAGCTAATCCTTTATTTTACAAGATAAACTGTTTTCTTGTGAGATGATCAGAATATGTTCGCATGTGTTCCCAGGTCTTAAACAGGTGGTGCGTTGAAGCAGCAGTGATGACGGGACTGGCTCTTAGCTGTACCATCAATAAGAAGTCACTTTTTGACAGGAAGCACTACTTTTATGCTGACCTTCCTGTAAGTGTGCTTTTTCCTTTCCTCCGTTCATACATTTTTTAATTACACCCAATTTTAAGGATCAAAGTGACCACAAACGTTATACTACCCACAATGCATCTTCACTTCTACTTTTAGATGAGGTATAGTTGCCAAACAGTGACTCAGACTTAATTATGAGCAACTTGCTGAAGCAGCAAAAGTGATACTTACAAAGACTGACAAGCTTTTTTTCCTCGTACCAGCTCGTTTCATTCAGTGCACTTTTATTTTCTACTATCTTTAGGTGGAGAAGAAGATGCTCTTACTAATAATTTATGAATCACTTTATCCTCAAAATTTGCAAAGACACGTCGACATGTGATGCTGATTATAAACTGAGTTGTGAGAGTCGGAAAAAATGGAGGGTGGTGACCAGATGCCCCAACTGTTACACGGGCTCCTCTTGATGTGGAAGAGCAGCAGCTGTACTCTGAGTCTCTCCCAGATAACTGAACTTCTCACCCTGTCTCTGATGGGAGTCCAGCGACCCTGTGGAGAAAACTCATGTTCACTGCTTGTGTCTGTGATC
Organism: Nematolebias whitei; assembly: GCF_014905685.2. Classification (NCBI taxonomy): domain Eukaryota; kingdom Metazoa; phylum Chordata; class Actinopteri; order Cyprinodontiformes; family Rivulidae; genus Nematolebias; species Nematolebias whitei. The sequence goes on from NC_056513.1 coordinate 27,936,189, forward strand.
TCATTCTTTCAGTCACTAACCTGTTTGTGACCGTAGGTGAGAGTAGGAACGTAGACCGACCGATAAACAGAGAGCTTCACCTTGTAGCTCAGCTCCCTCGCCACCACAATGGACCGGCACAAAGTCCACAATACTGCAGACGCTGCACCCATTCTTCTGTTGATCTCATGCTCCATTCTTTCCACACGCGTGAACAAAATGTTGGATAAAAATGTTCTTGCTTTATCTCACTTACTCAAAGGAGCCACACTCGACTGGAGAAGATTTGTAACCAGTTTTTACTTGCAAGGACAGATTTTCAGGACAGCTTACACAGATATACAGGAAATACATGCACGAAGCCCAGTCATGAGAATCTGCCACGGGCAGTGTGTGAAGCTTGTTTATATACTCTTATCACTTCATAACCTGCAGCCTCAAATCAGCTCCTCATCCAGCTCTGTCTGCTAACTCAACATATGGTTCATGGGCAGAGTTAACATTCTCAGCCATAGTAGTTAAAAACATCCATAAACTAGTATATAACATAGTTAAATGGGATTCACTTAGAATCAGGATGTTGTCTGATAATCGGTGATAGATAATAAATATTGATCAGACTTGTTGTAATTGGAACTCCTCATACTTTCAGTGCAGTCTAGTAAGTCAGCATCAGTTAACCTACGTATAAAGTTGTTTTGGACACAAGAGAAGACAAAGAAATTGGTTAAAGTTATGCTAACTTTGTGAATAGTTTTACTATTGTAAAACGGATACATGTGCACGTTGCAGGCTGGTATACAAAAAAGGCAACAATGTTTTGGGGATTGGGATGGGATTTACCTGTCTAAATAAAGGTTGAATGAATGTTTTATTTGTTTCTTATTTTCTGAAGTGATTATAAGTCTCCATTTGACTTATTTACTAACTATATTTTTCTTATCTCTAGCTGAAAATGACTAAATCTGATTTTTGACTGGTTGTAAGAGATCTTGTTACATGTACTTTACATAGTATTGCATGATATAAAAATTATTATTATTATTATTGTTATTATTATTATTACATCCAAACTGGAGCTTTACTTTTAGGTTTCTCTACTATTTTATTTATTTTACCTGTACTCAACCAGGAAGTCCTACTGAGTTCAGAGATCTCTTTTACAAAGGAGACATGGTGGAGGTAGCAGCCATCAAAAATAAAATTCATTCAACCTTTATTTAGATGGGTAAATCCCATAAAACACAAAGAGCAATAAAACGGTCACGTTTAGTTTGGTATAAGCTCTCAAGACAAGCAAAGACATTCCTCCCTCCCTGAATTCTGCAATATTTTACTTTAAATCACCAGTGGATACAAATATTCTGATGCATGCCCAATAAACAAATATTAGATATAGATTCAAATATTACAAATTTAGTATTTTAAAAACGGTTTGAACTTTATTTTAAAACCACAATGCACTGTAGGACAACACTTAAAGATCCGTCAAAGTCTTGGACACATTCAGTAACAACCACTTGGAGTTGCATGGATACTAGAGCTGATTGAAAGTAGTGTACTGAGGTATTTTGGAATTTTACCCAGTTGTGTTTTTTAGATGTGATGTCCAACCAACTAAATCATAGAGTACAGTGATGAGTGCAGGATTTTATATTTAAAATGAAATGTAAAAAAGCAATGCACCGTTAGTCTGGGCTTCTTAAAGTGGAGGGGGCTGCGATTCTGCTTGACTGCCATCTAGTGGCTAAAAATGGTAGTGTTCAATTTTTTTCAGTCGGAATGAATGAAAACAGTCATATCTCAGCCAAAAATTGGTTTATAAATATGAGGGCAAAAATCCATAAATACGTCGCTTCGGCCTATAAGTCGCAGGGCATGTAAATTATGCAAAATAATAAGCGACTTGTAGGGTGAAAAATACGGTCGCTACAAACTTGTTGGTTTTTTTTACAGCAAGAAAGGCACCATAAAGTCATGTCATTAGGTTACATTAAATGTCTTCCGTATGTTTTTGACTCGCTTACTTTTAATTTTTCGCAGAAGTTCATGTTGAAAGTTTATCTGTGACTTGGACTGTATATAAAATATTTTTAACAGTCTGATCTGAGCAAATCACAAGTTTATCACAATAAAACTCTAAATTAATGTCTTTAAATTACAAGTACAGTTTATATGCAGTTTTAAGCAGCAGTGTGGTAATGCTCTTTACAATGCCAGTTGGCATTTCTCTGTTCAGCCACTGGATAATGAACCTGTTTTGGGTTTACTTAAAACAGCTGCTTGCAGCTTTTGCCTGATGGCTCAACATCTGGTGGCAACAGACAGTGCGCAGTTAAAAACAAACTTAACTACATTAAAAGATCAGTTGTTGTCAGATGGTTACAAGTGGTTTAAAACTTTATTTTTACCTTCTATTATTTCTTACAAAACCTGTTTACTTACATTGAACCAAAGCCCATTTTGGTGTGATAGGGAAAAACTACACTGGCAACAAATCATCTACAAAGTCTGATTATAGCCACTTATCATTGAAAAATAAATCTAAACAGCAAAATCAGGGAGAAAAAATTATATACAGAACAGAAGTCCCTCGCTACTTCACAGTTCGACTTTCGCAGACTCGCTCTATCGCGGTTTTTCAAAGTAAGACTTGACGTGACACACTGATCATGGCTGATTGATGGATGAGCCGTACGGCATGGAATTTTTATTTAAAATAAATTATTTAGTACCTGCTGTACCTGTGTGCAGCCCACACTGCAGGAGAAGCTCCCACCTGCAGCGTTGTATCTCCGCTCTGCAGCAAAGTGGGCGTGGCCAAGAGCACTGTCAGGTGGCAGAGAGAGCAGAGATCATGACATGCTGTGCTCTTTTAGAGCATTTAGAGTTTAGAAACATCTAGAAACATATATATATATATATATATATACACACACACTAAAATAATCTACTTACTACTTGTAATACTATTCCTACTTCGTGGTTTTTCACGTATCGCGGGGGACTGAGAACGGAAGCCCCTGTGATAAACAAGGGACTACTGTATTTATTTTTATTTTTGCTGATTTTACATAACTGGAGCTCATTTTGTGTCCTGTAATGAAGTGCAGGTGCGGTGAGGTCTCAACACCTCAGAGCCTCTGGGGGTAATTTTACTGGCATTATGAATGACATTTAAATGTCATGGCAGCTCCACGGTGACTTGCCCTGCAGAGCTCTTTGCTCCCGTAAAAGAAATCCTCTGACAGAAAGTGTTCAAGAGTTTAGCAGTTTGATTTTTTTTTTTTTTAAGTCTGTCCTGCCCTCTAATAAAAAATTAGACAGCTCTGGGCGAGATATTAAGACGTGTGTTTATTAATCTAAGATTTCCTCTGTTTTAATTAAACTGCCCCCAAAAAATTGGCTTAAACTTTAGAAAACTTGAAACGAAATGTATCAACATTTTCAGAGATTTTAGAAGTTTTTTTTAATGGTTTTTTTTTGTTGTTGTTTGTTTTATTCATGTTCAAATTTTTTAACAAATTGCTATCACAAATTTGCAGTAATTCTAATTTTAAATACTGTGCTAGATGATTCATCGCCTCCCCAGAAAGATGCATGAAATTTTCAAATTCTTCTCCTGGAGCTCAAGGATTCTTGTTGCTGGTGTTTTGTTCTTTTCTTTCTTCTGTGTACAGAACTTCATCTGAGCTCCGTTGAATTCTCAACAGTTGGTGCTCACACCATAATACAGAGCTACAGTTAATTTATTAATTTATTTCCATTAAAATCTGCAGGAAAACTCGTGTTCGTATTCATATTTGTGTTTCTAATTCATGTTTCTCTATGACTCAGTAGCTTGATGAACCATATTTAACAACAACACCTTGAAGTCGTTCTTTTCTGAATGACTTGATCAGTTTCTGTACAACATTGATTCAGTCGAGCCGTGCAGCCATGTCATTGTAACAGTTTTCTCCTGGCATCCCTTCCATACAAGTCATACTTGTTGGGGTCATACTCAGAGTCATACTTGATGTGGGTCACAGTCCCTGTGACCCACATCTTCAATCTCTCCATAAGACAAAACTCCATCCCAGACACTTGGAAAACAGCCTTTGTTCTTCCTTTGCTGAAAGGAGGAGACCCCACCTCACTGAACAACTATCGACCAATCTCTAAACTCTGCATTTTAGCCAAGGTTCTAGAAAAACTGATAAACTCTCAAATCAAAAATTACCTGGACTCATTTAACATCTTACCTCC
>NC_056513.1:27945415-27960144 GCF_014905685.2 Nematolebias whitei
AGTACTTGTAGCTGGAGACCACTTCCACCGCAGATCCTCTTATGTTCGGGGGGTGTAGATGTTTTTGTTCCTTCTGAAGTCCACAATCATCTCCTTTGTCCTCTTCACATTGATGTGAAGGCTACTCTCCTTGCACCAGCTCTCCAGGCGCTCCACCTCCCGCCCGTAGCTGGACCCATCACTGCCTGCGATGCATCCCACCACCGCTGCATCATCTGCAAACCCCACAATGTGACAGCCTGGATGGGTAGCTGCACAATCATACGTGAGCAGAGCAAACAGGAGGGGACCCAACACACATCCCCGAGGAGAGCCAGTGCTGAGGGCCATGGTGGAGGAGGAGAGGCTGTGGATCCCCACTAACTGTGGTCCGCTTGTTAAAAAGTCTAGTACCCAGTTGCAGATGGAGAGGCCCAGTCCCAGTGTGGATAGTTTGTCCATCAGGGCCTGGGGGATCATGGTGTTGAAGGCGGACGTGAAGTCCACAAAGAGCACACGGACGCAAGAGTCCCTCTGCTCCAGGTGGTCGAGCGCAGCGTGGACCACAGAGGAGACCGCATCCTCTGCTGATCGGCTCTCACGGTATGCATACTGATGAGGGTCCTCGCCGATGTTGATGGCCGTCTCGATGCGAGTCACGACCAGTTCCCCGAAGCATTCAGCGACCACCGGGGTGAGGGCCACTGGCCGACAGTCACCCAGACCAGAAGAAGACGTGAGCGGCCGAAAGAAAGTTTCTATTAAGAAATCTCACGTCATCTGTTAGTGGTCATATTATGTGTTATGAATTACTGTCAGCTAGGCCTGTCACGATAACAGATTTTACTGGGTGATTAATTGTCTCAGAAATTATTACGATAAATGATAATATTGTGTGAAATTTGACAGTAATTAATAATTATTGTCAAATTTAAGAAGAAATGTTTAATTTGTTTTGAAGTGTAGTATCTTTTATCGACCACCGGATGGCAGTATAAGACGGTTTGAACCAAAGGATGGATAGTGAGAGAACGAGCAGCGTGTCTCTTTAATAAAAATGGGAGGGAGGCCCCTGGACGTGACATGGGCTGTCTCTCTTTGGTTCTCAAAATGGCAGACGCTCCGTGTGGTTTGAGCTCTTTAGCATTTTTCACACAGAGCTTTTAATAAAAAAATCAGTAAACAAGTTCTCAGCTTCTTTTTTCAGAGAAAATCAACTTTTTACACGAAGGCACGAGTTTGAATCGTGAATTTTGGATCCTCGACAAGACGGAGGTTTTTCCCTGAGGTCGGCCTGTTAGCTTAGCTCGTAGCTTAGCTTCTCAGCTTAGCTGCTTTTAACGATCCAAAAACATGATTTTGGAAGGTTAAAATGGATTTTAAAGAGAAAGGGAGGGGTCAGTGAAGAGCACCGGAGTTTAGCTTTTTGTCATCCAGTGTCTTCAGTAGAAAGACGGAGACATGAAGAAACGATAAAGCCAATAAATGAAAATGAGGTCAATAATTTTTATTTATCATGCGATTAATTGATTTATTGTTTATTGCGACAGACCTACTGTCATCTACTTTTTTTTTTCCTTCTTTCGGATGCTCCTTTCTTCAGGGGTCGCCACAGTGAACTAAGAAGACGAAGACTTGGTGATTGTTTTTATGCCGGATGTCCTTCCTGACGCAACCACAGACCACCGAGCTACCACAGCCCTCTCTGTGTGTGGAGCAGAGAGCTGCTTTCTATGGCGCCCTGAGGAGCAGATGGTGGGGGTTAAGGTCCTTGCTCAAGGGCCCAGAGTGGGGCAAATGAGGGTGGAGGCAGGTGTTTCACCTTTCCCACCTACATTTTGATGTTGTCAATCCAGGAAGTTGAACCAGTGACCTTCTGATCACAGGCCCACCTTCTCTAACCTCTGTGCCACCACTCCCCATAATGACTGTCAGCTACTAAGACACCAAACTTTAGTTCTGTCTGTAAAATTCGTTGTTAAATAAATTTTTTCGAGGGCTAAGGCTGATTTGCTGTGGCAGCTGTAGTGTGTCAAGGACAGCTTTGCTGTGGACATACTGTCCCACCAAATGTGTTATTTAAAACACGTATGGTCCCACCAAATGTAGTAAAGGTGGGGGACAGCTTAACTGTCGCTTTACTACTAATTATTTAAATATACCGGGTTCTTTCTTTTTCGAGTTAAATTAATGCCATGTGACCGAGGTAACTGTGAGGATTGTTTAATCAGTGACAAGAGACGTTAATTTTCCTTTGACCCATCAGAATAAATGTGGTCATTTATTTAACAGAATCAAAATTTAACATCAAAACATGTACACTTGATTAGCTTATCTGGTTCTGATTAATAAAACTTGGCACGCTTTACTAATAAGACAACAGGACATTTCTGAAGGCATCTAGATTACTGGCAAAATAGAAGAGTTTAAAAGAAGGAATGAAGGAGTTTAAAGAAGAGATGGATGGAGAAAGCTGTATGTTTGGATTGACCAGAATTAGCACGCTTCTTTCAATCACCAGCTCAAACCTCCGGTACACTTAGGACTCCCTGATTGGTTGAAACAACCAACGGGGGGTGGTTCTAGTGATGTCAGAGGGTTATTGAAGGTCAAGCGAGGGTTCAGGAATGTTTAGGAACATTTAGTACAGACAGAGAAATGTTATGGCGAAGTGAGACAACGCAGATGCCAGTGTTTCTCTTTTTACCGTCTGCTAGGTTTAAAAACAATACAGTCCGTTCTAATAACTTCTTTTCTGACTGTCTCTGACTTTTGACCGACATCACTGACTTCTCATTTAGACGGAAAATCAAAATGCATAATTACTTTGTAAATAGACATTTAACTTGATTTCTAATTTAAATGAGGTTTAAAAAATCATTAATACTGTTTCACAGTTGATTTAAAATGAGTGGTTCACTTCAACATTAGAAATGATATGAACTAAACACACTTTTTGATTATCAAGATATTGTAAAATAGTAATGATAATATAAAAAGAAGAGTGTTCTTTCGATTGATTACTTCAGGATACAATTAGAAAGTCTCTGGATGAGCTAATTTGTATTTCTGGATTCAAATCAATGAAATAACAGTTCCTGTCCCATGAAGGTCTTCAGAGACAGGTTTTGGTCGGAGGCCGAGTTCACTACACAGCCATCTTCAGACAGCCTTGTGCAATAACACGATATGCTCAGTGTGTGCACTATGACTCTGCTACTACCACATCAAATCAAGGATCACTATCTGTCCCAGTGATGGAGTTATAAACATGTTTCTATTAGATAATGGTGTCTAGATGTGGCAGCCATCTCGACTCCTAAAGTTAATCAGTTGGAGAAATCTGCTTGAGGGTTTATGGGATATTTTGCTAACTGAGTAACGTGGTCGACTCCAACAGATCGTGCAAAGCTTTGAAACAAATCTGTTGTGTGAAATGCTAACATGTTGGGAACGATGCTCAGCTGCTACATCAAATGCCACGTCAGTATCTGGAAGAGGTGTAGAAGCTTTTGTGTTTTCCAGGATCATATGGACAAGTTTAATTAAAAATCTGTTTAGTGATTCATGAGATATTTTGCTAACAGAAAAGACAGACACTGACAAAACATTTTTATCTTAATTAATTACCTTAACTCTCTTAATTTGTAAATGTTTTCACATCCTAAAGATGACGGAACATCTAAAGTTTAATCAAAAGAAGTCTTTATTTTAAAGGCAGTAAACACTGAAAGATGAACACCCGTCTTTTAATCCAACAGCTTCTGAACCACTTGTGTGAGCTGACTAATGGTTCAGCCGTCTTCTTTCAGGCTGGATATCAGATCACTCAGCAGCGTCGGCCAATCGCCGTGGACGGCGGGCTCACTTACAGCTTCCTCAGAAGAAAGAAGAGGAGCCAGGTAATCCGTAAACACGTGCACATCAAACAGATCCAGCTGGAACAGGACAGCGGCAAGAGTCTGCACGATGACGTGCACAACCAGACGCTCATTGATCTTAACAGAGCAGGTTGGTGAGCCTCCAGTGAAACAGGACGTTAAGGAGTGAGTGATGTGTTTTCTTAGTAACAGCAGTTCATTATAACCAACAATAAATGAATTTACTTTGTGTGTTTTGCAGCTAAGTGATGCAATGAATTCATCAGACAAACTTTTGTTAATTTATATTTTAGTGCTTGTTCGGAAGACATCATTGAGCTGCACTGTTACTCAGAATGACTCATTTGTTTATTCTACTAAACATTAAGGCTGTGGAATATTTTAAGTCGACCATAAAGTGACAGTTTAGATCACAGGTGTCCAAACTGTGGCCCGAGGGCCATTTGCGGCCCTTGGAGTGATTTTGTGCGGCCCACAGCTGCAGTTTAAGAATGGTATCATTTTGGCCAGCAGGCTTGAAGAGGTCGATGCAGACTTTCTGCAAATTAGTTGGTAATTCTTTTTTATATAATGTTTAGGTTTAACAGATGAAAAGTGATCTTCTCAAAATGAGCAGAATTAAACAAAATACAAACCTTTGACTATAACATTTTTATTTTCACTTCATGGTACAAAGCACCAAAGACCTTTACTGATTTCTACCAGAAAGGAGACTTTTGGATAATGATTCATAAAACTTGGCTAAATGTTGCATTAGGAATGCGCGATATAAACGGTACACGGTAGAAACGATAGAAATTTAGCCTACGATAGAGATCTGTCTTCTACCGGCTAACCGCAGTCATGCTGTGTCTGAAGTAAAATCAGAGTTGTCAGTTTAATCGTTCTTTTGACTTCGGGTTTTGTAGAAAGACTGAACACGTTTTGTCTTACCTGTTGTAGAGAGCTCTTTGAACAACCTTTGTTTGGAGCAATAGAGTTTAATAGAATGACAAGCTGACAGTCTAAGTGGAGCCAAGACCCAAACGTTTCAGAACAGTTCATGTGAACAGTAGAGTTAGGAGTCTTTAGACGCCTCACAATTTGATTACAAATTACTGATGAATTTAGATTATTTTAAAACTTAAATGCCTTTGGCTTATTTTATGTAAATACACTGATTTGTTTATTTTCATGCCTATGAAAGAGTGCAAAATGATGGTTAAAAAAAACTGAACAATTTATCTCGGACCCCTGGCCAGTAATCAGCATAGATAGTAACTTAACATTGACAATTTTGTAGAAGAGCTAACGCAGTTAGCATTGTGTTCATTACTGGAATTTTTTTACATGAATCAAACATTTCAAAGTCATTTCTAAAGACAGTCATATTATGATAACTTCAGTTTTTATGTACAGATACGTTCTTCAGGGTTAAGTAAAAGACTAGATAAAACTAGACGGCTTTACTGCTACATGTTTCTACTACAGTCTCTGCTAGGACAAAAGTCACTGCTCAGCAACAACTGTGCTGCCACAGCGGCTGCACAAGGTACTTTTAAAATCTGTTTTCAGCATTTGAAAATCTATTCAGAATCTTCCACGTTTGGGATGCAGCTAAAAATAGATTTTACTTCCTACCCCTATGAATGCTGTTTTAGAAATCTTTACACTAACGCCAGTTTTGCCTGTCATGGTTATTTGCTTAGATGTCAGCAGTCAACTTTGGCATTCGTCCCACTCTGACTAGCTATTAGCTCATCAGTTCAGAGTAAACTCTGTTTCTCGAAACTCAAGTCATTCAAATAAAAACAGGCAGGATATTGTTTGTAACTTCCCCACAAAACCACTTCACTTCTTTTGACTTTTGTTCAGTCTTTTTTTATTAAGAAAATCTCTTCTGCTAACCTGTAAACGCTTTTCTTTTAGAAATAAATTATTTTTTAAGGAGAGGTCTTTTTAGCTCTAGGAATACTTGGAAAGTGGTGACAAATAGGCGCACATTTTTTTTTGGGTGGGGTGGGTGGTCTTTTTATGTTGTCTTTAAATTTCTTACATATTATACGAGCAAAGAAAAAATAGATAGAGATTAACTCTACATTTTCTTTATAATCTGAGAGGGGTTTTTTTTTTTTTTTTTTTTTTTTGGAGAGCCCCTGTGGATTTAAAACACAACTGTCTTCTCATGCATCAGGTGTTGGTCTAATGGAGCTGGTGATGGAGCCAGACATGAACTGTGGAGAGGAGGCCGCGGCAGCTGTCAGAGAGCTTCAGCTCATCCTGCAAGCCTTGGGTACCTGTCAAGGCAACATGTCTGGTATGGAAATCATTTTTGTTACTTCCAACTATTCTTTCTCCAAGTCACTACATTTCTAAGAGTAAATTCACTCCTTTTCCTGTATGCATTCTCTTACTGCTTTGTCCTTAGAGGGCCAGCTGAGAGTGGATGCTAATGTGTCTGTTCACAGACCGGGTGAGCCACTTGGCATCAGGACTGAGGTGAAGAACATCAACAGCATTCGATATCTAGCCAGGGCTATAGGTAAGAACCAATAAAAACAATTTAAACTGTCTGTCCAACTGGAAAGTGGGTGGAGGATATCTTCTTCGTCTTTCAGCTTTTCCCTCTTCAGAGGTCCACAGTGAGTCATCCTCCTCCATCTCACTCTGTCCTCTGCATCCTCTGTCCTCACTCCAATTACCTCCAGTTTGGGGGGTATAAATACTTAAAATATACCCATTTTGCCTAAAAGGTATGGCCTGGCTAAAATATACCCACACCTGCCCCCACCCTCATTCGTCCCACTCTGGTCCCTTGAGCAAGGTCCTTAACCCCCACCATCTGCTCCTCCGGGTGTCCTAGACAGCAGCTCTCTGCTCCACACAGGGGGTGTGGTAGCTCGGTGGTCTGTGGTTGCGTCAGGAAGGACATCCGGCGTAAAAATAACTGCCAAGTCTTCGTGCGACTTAGTTTGCTGTGGCGACCCCTGAAGAAGGGAGCAGCCGAAAGAAGAGAAGAAAAAATTAAAAAGTGAAAACCTCTGTGTGGCCTACATGATGCCATCCCAATTGTTTTTTTTTTTTGTTTGTTTGTTTGTTTTTAGAAAAGGTCAACCTTAATTTAACAAGATGACTGATTGGAAACCCATTATCATATTAAAAACCTTGTCATTAAATATTGTGCAAATCTCTGCCTCTCCTTAATTTTAACATTTTAGAAGTTAAATATCGAAATAAGGCATATCCATCCATCCATTATCTTCTGCTTGTTCTGGAGTCGGGTTGCTGGGGCAGCAGCTTAAGCATGGCGTCCCAGACATCTCTTTCCCCAGCCACCTCTTCTAGCTCTTCTGGGAGAACCCCAAGCCATTCCCAGGCCAGTCGAGAGACACAGTCTCTCCAGCATATCCTGGGTCTTACCTGGGGCCTCTTCCCAGTCGGAAATGCCCGGAGCACCTCCCAAGGAAGGTAACATGGGGAAATCCTTACGAGATGCCTGAACCACCTCAAATGGCTCCTTTCAATTTGGAGGAGCAGTGGCTCTAATTCTAAGTTTCTCTTAGATAACTGAACTTCTCACCCTATCTCTTAATGGAGAGTCCAGCTACCCTGCATAGAAAACTCATTTTGATGACCTGTGTCTGCGATCATGTTCTTTTGGTCACTACCCAGAGTTTGTAGCCACAGGTGAAGGTAGCATCATAGACCGACCTGTAAACTGAAAGCTTTGCCTTACAGCTCAGCTCCCTCTTCACCACAATGGACTGGCACAGAGTCAACATTACTACAAATGCAACAATTTTCAGTCAGGTCATCTGGACAGGTTCCTTTTTTGCTGAAACGTTTCACCTTCCATCCAGAAGGCTTCATCAATCAAGGAAACACACAACACAAAACTGATTCTTCCCCCAAACAGTTTACTCCGAAGTGGAACAAACCAGTTATGTTGGTGCTAAGGTGGTGTCTTTGGCACGCCCCCTCCTCTCCTGCCAGCCCTCTTCCTTGTTGACAGTCATGTCAAACTGGTTCAAAAACAAAAAAAGACAAACAACAAGCTGAGGGGCTAAGAGTAGACCAACTCCAACTCGGCGCCTCTCACCATGGATAACGCCATAGTGGAATAAGGTCCAGCCCCTCTCAAGGAGATTAGTTCTGGAGCCTGTACTGTGTGTTCAGGTGAGTTAAACTATAACTATTTGGTACCTCTCAACATCATGAACAAGCTCAGGCTCTTTACCCACCAGAGAGGTGATATTCCACATCCCAAAAGCCAGCTTTGGTAAGCTATGGTTAGAACACCAAGGCCCCCACCTTTGGCTACAACCCATGGCAATTGGCACCTGACTGGTATGGCCTTTCCTGCAGGTGGTGGGCCCACAGGAATACAAACCCATGTTAATCATTTGTGCTGAGCCCAGCGGCTCGCAATACAGGTGCGCTAAATAAAAAGCTAAAAGCAGCCTCTTCCCTTATGCTGAACCCTCACGCTTACCCCACCCCCAAAAATTGTCTGTGCAAACAGCGCTGTCCTCCCCCCCACCCCACACACACACACACACCTGTTGCAGCAAATAGTGCGAGGCTCGGATATGTCTCTGTCTCTTCTCTCCCCCCCCATCGATTTCCTAGTTGGGGTGACTAATATACTGGAGTCTTCACTGGTTCCAGGCTACTTTTCCTGGTCTGATAATACTTTAGCACACAGTGTCACATAAACTGGAAGTTAACTGAACTAATATGTGACTGTATACAAACATTGATAAATTTTATGGTAATCAAAAAACAACACAGTTTATGTGACGGTCAAGAAGCTGCAGTTTTCTTTCATTGACCCAAAAACATTTGGGTCATGTCTGCATACATTTTGACAAACTGTAGTCTGGCTTATTGGTGTTTTTCTGCCAGTAACCCTTATAGGTCTTCTATGGAGTACCCAACGATTCAAAATGTGACAAATTGTATGACCAGATAATGATGTACCTTGACTTTGGAGTTTATCTTTAATGGTTTTGGATAGTTTCATTTTTCCATCATTCATAGGATCAACCTGAAGTTGTATTTTCTCTTGCGTCCACTTCCAGGGAGGTGGACTACAGTCCCACGAACCTTAAATGTTTTCTAAGATTGTCATCTGTGATCAGAGGAACATAAAGCTGCTTGGAGATGCTCTTGTAGCCTTTACCTTTAACTTGAATACAGTATATACAGTATATCATTGTGATATATTGAGCATGCATCAGGATATATATAATCTTACTTCTGAGCTTCTCAGACAGCTCTTACCTTTGCTTTGTCTGCTCAGTGTCGTGCACACAATATCAAACTACCCAGTGGCGTTTGTTTCCAAGCTGGAAGGCAGCTGTGTTACTAGAAAAGATCAAACACAGTTTGAAACATATCTATAGACAAAGATTACTAGACTCTTTAAGGGTACCAACACATCTGTACCAACACATCTGTCCATAATGTTTCAGCATATCTTTGTAAAATAAAAAACAAATCTTTTTTTTAATCTTTCGGTTACTCTATCTAAGGCATGCAGATAAAAATTAGACACCTGACTTTAAATGAACCACTTTTTATTAGATGTGAAGCATTGTTTCAGTCAGTAAGGATTAGAACAGACGTATCGCAACTGTTCTTCATCTCCTGTGTGAAAGTCTTGAGCGTTTTTTTTTTTTTCTTGCACCATCATTGCGTTTATTTCAGATTTCTACATCAGAAAATATCAAAATGTTTGTCATGCACGTGCTGAAATATAGGGCTTTTTGTTTAGGACGTTTTTGTTTAACCAGGTGGATATATGACTAGACACTGGGACAGGAAGTGAAGCGGTTGCAGTCAGTAACTTGTTCAACGTAAATTCATCGCTGACAGCCGTTCATCATCGGTTAGCTGTGAGATCTCAGTGTGTGATGATTAACTTCTCCCAGCTGCTCACTAAAATAAAAATGATCTGTCAGCTCTAGTTTCACTGACTGTGGTGGTTTAAGCTTCCTTTAAGCTGACGGAGTCCCAGACAGAGAATGTTAGCGTTTTACAGAGTTTTAATGGTGCTCAAGTCAAGAATCTGAGGATTACCAGCAGCTCTTTTGGATTTACCACCAAATGAAAAGGTGTTTACTCTTTTGTGCATTTATTTTTGTAATATCTTCAACCAGATTACGAGATCCAGAGACAGATTGGCATCGTGCAGAGAGGAGAGACGGTGCAAAATGAGACCCGGGCATACGATTCCAAATTGGGGTAAGTGGATGAAAAAGCAGCGCCGTAAAGCTGAGATTTAGCCATTACAACACCCTCTGCCTGGGATCTCTGCCTGCTTCATTAGTCCTGAGCTTTGCTAAGGATGAACCATCACGGTAATGATGATGAATAGAGCCATTTGGATACCCCTGTCGGTCTGTGTTATCTGTGAGCTATGTGCAACTCATAGCTGATGAGCTCGCGAAATGAGCCTGCAGCCTCACAGCTGAGGCCTTGATCATCTTCTGGGGCTCTGGCTCCTTCCCAGAAGTCCTTGCATGTCCGAGGAACACAGGGAAGGCTGTTTAACAACGTGCACGATTGAGTCTTTCTTGTAATCTGGCCACAGATCTGACAGGTCTGTTTTAAAAACAGCAGCTCTGACTGAACGTGATCCCTGCACATATGTTCGTTCTTGGTCCATTATGAGTTCTTTGCTTTACTGAGGCTTTTTGTTTGAGATGCTAATCAAATGATTAAAAATGTGTTGTTTTTATTTATCCATCCACAAGTTTAAACAGGTTTTTATCCAGAAGTAAATATTAAAAAAAGAGAGCAGTTTTTCTCTGATGTTGCTAAAGGCTTATGCAGAGATTTTTTTAGTACGTGAAGTGTTTTAAACAGACTAAAATGTTTTCAAAGCCTAATCTCATAAAATTGCAATGCAACTATATATATATTTTTTATCAATTTCAATTTCATGCATTGCAATTTTTGGACTTGATGCATTATGTAACATCTTATTTCTGTACAACAACACAGATCTTTCAACATAACAGAAAAACAGAGAAATGCAAAACCTTAAATTGTATTAATGAGGTGTAAAAAGAATCAAGGGGGCAAGGTGTGTACATGCAGTAAGGTCGTTTTTATCACCTCTCATTGAAAAGTGAAGGCAGATAAATATGTTTTTGTCTGTGGGCATGTGTGTGTTACCAAAATGTCTATTGACCACTGGCTGGCAAATAGTAATTATGTCTACAACTGATTAAACTGATTTAAAACTGATTTAAAGTCAAACCGATCCAAGATGGCCAGTGTTGGTGTTGTAGTCGCCGTCATCTTTGACACGTTGATGGTGACTTCTAGTATTATGAGACCAAGCAGAATGTTATTGTAGAGGTTTGTCCTGAACGGCTCTACCTCCGTCATGTCTCAATATAAGATGATCTCAGTTTAAAACTCTGGCATGAAAGCCATTCAACCTTTATTTGTACAGGTTAATCCCACTGAGCCTCCAGGACTCATTTACAACAGAGACCTGATTTTAACAGAGTGTGATGACAACAGTAGACACTCATAAAGGCAACAGGCGATATGCGTTCCTTCAATAAATGCCAGACCGTCAATGTTTAAATCAAATGCAGACACATTATAAACAACCTCCTTGTCCCATGTATCCATGACCACACAAATATTTTCTACCAATGTCATTTGACAGTATTTCTCACCAAAGGTGAGAAGTTTTTTCTTGGTATCTCTCATAAGGATGTGCTCACAGATAAAAGCTTCCTCTAAGCCAACCTTTTATTCCGGTTGTTCTTAAAGTAACCGAATCTTTAAAAGTGAATGAACGGAGCGTCTGCAGTCAGTATGAGTTAAATATGAATTTATTTAAATCTTGAGTCATGTAAAGCTTTGAAAATGTTAAAAAAAAAAACACTAGAAGAATTTCATTTCCTGCGAAAATGCAGTGTGAATGCTTATTGCAGAATAACTTTCTGAAACAGCTGAAATGTAGCTAAAAATGAACAATAAGCTTAAATTAGCAGAAGAAAGCAGAAAGAACAGATGCTTGCCCAATTAGGCTTAAAGAAGCAGACATGAGCACAAACAAGTGGAAATCATCTGAACCAAGCAGAAATGTGCAAAAATAAAACAGCTGAAAAGTAGCTAAGATATCAGAAAGAATCTTAAATTACCAGAAGGAAGTGGAGAGAGCACACTGTTGCCAAATTAGGCTGAAAAAAGTTGAAAGGAGTGCCAAAAATGCAGAATTAGCTGAAAAGCTAAAATTAGCACAATGTAGCTAAAAATGAACAAAAAGCTTAAATTAGCAGAAGAAAGCAGAAAGAACAGATGCTTGCCCAATTAGGCTTAAAGAAGCAGACATGAGCACAAAAAACAACGGTTAAATAGTAGCTGAAATAAGCTGAAAGGAGCATAAAGAAGTTAATTAAGCTAAAATTAGCAGAAATTGCCTCAAAAGGTTTAAATTATTAGAAAACTGCTGAAAGTAGCTCAAAAATGCTAAAAAGGTAGCTGAAAAAGTAGAACAAGCTTAAATTAGCAGAAAAAGCTGAAAGAACGTGTTTGCCCAATTAGGTTGAAAGAAGCAGAAATTAGCACAAAAAAGTAGAAACAATCTGACAAAAGCTGAAATCAGCAACAAGAACAAAAAAGCAGCTGAAAAGTAGCTAAAAGGGCAAAAAGAAGCTGAAAATGCATGAAGGAAGTGGAGAAAGCACATATTTGCAGAGTTGGGCTGAAAAAAGTTTAAATGAGTGCAAAAAATGTGTACTTAGCTGAAAAAGCTCAAATTAGCATAAAATAAAAACAGCTAAATAGAAGCTGAAATAACTGAAACTTGCATAATAAAGCTGAAATTATCTGAAAGAAGTTGGAGGCACAAAAATGTTGTAGTTAGTAGAAAGAAGCTGAAATGATCTGAAAGTAGCTGAAAAAGTGTTTAAATTTGCACAGGGAAGCTGAAAGAAGCTGAACCTGAACAAAATGTGAAAGGAGCAGTAAAAGTTGTAAACGCATCTAAAGATTTGAAGGATGTAAAATGAACTCGATTCAATTTCTATGAGAACAAAAATGTCAGAAAAGGCTAAATATTTCAAACAGATAAAGGTGCACCAGTACCAAAATCATAACACCCTTTTCCTGAACGAGCTGAATGTTTTGATTTATGATTTGTTGAAATGGCACAAAAACTGTGACGAGAAAGATGCAGTATGTGTAGAAGAATAATGGATCACAATAGTGTGAATGCTTCATAAACGTTCACACAATAATGTGAATTTGAATATTGCCATTCAATTCATTTAGATATACAACTTTTTATTTGTTATATTTTTTTAGAGAAACCATTCCTATGAGGGACAAAGAGGGTCTTCAGGATTACAGGTGAGAGTGAATTTATTCTTATACTTTCAGCGTAGCACCTACAACACTTAGTATTTAACAAACGTGAGTCTCATTCACGTTGAGCTTATTGATGATACTAATAAAGAAACTCGCCACTATTTTCTCTTCACTCCTTTTGCTTTTCTTCAGATTTATGCCAGAGCCCAACCTGCCCCCTCTGATGGTGTACGAAGACATGGCTTCTCTGCCCTCTGGCGTGGATCCATGCCAGGCGGTGGTGGTGCAGAACATAAAAGAAAGGCTGCCGGAGTTACCCAGCGTCAAAAGAGAGCGGCTGGTACAACAGTACGGCATCCTGCCTGAGCACAGCTTCATTCTGGTGGTGCGTTACGAAGTGTCTGGAACTGAACAATCACTGAGAAGTTTCCTGGCATATATCAGTAAATCCTTCAGATCAGACTGAAGTTAGATTATACGTGGTTGTGTTTGTGACTTCTAGATTAATGAACCCCATTGGGATGGGTACTAATTATAATATATGTATGCTTGGAGGTGAAACCATTTCCACCGTGTTGTTGCTGCAGATTGAAGAAGGCTTGATGGAGTATTTTGAGGAGGTGATTAAGGGGACCAAGAGGGAGCCGAGGAACGTGATTGACTGGGTGGCAAACGAGCTGCTGGGTCAACTCAAACAGCGAGACTTGACCCCGAGCCAGAGGTGAGAAGCACACTGACCAAGTAATCGATAATATACAGTTAATTATAACAGGTTCAAGACGCTGTAATTGTTTTGTTTTTTTATATATGATTTACTTGTTGCTGTGTTCAGTCAGAAGAAAAACAGTTGCAGATAAATGCTTTTCTTGTAGCTGATCCCAGCTTGAGATTCCAAAAAGGATTTGATTTTATTAAATTTACTTTTTATTAAATTTACTTTTCCTTAAAGTGAACTGATAAATGAAATTACAGTTTATTTTTTTAATTCAATTTGGCCATTTATAGGCTGAGATTCTGACCCACATCTTCTTAGCTCTTGCTTTCTGTCGACTTCTTGTTTATGAGAGGATAAAACTGTCCAAGGCCCATGAAGAAGACACTGCAGGTCCAGTCCGTTTCCATCAGTTTTGCTTTTGTTTTAACGTAACACATGCATCAAGAGCTTAAACTGTGTAAAAGTACTTATTTTACCTAGGCACATTTTGTCTACATTTTATTTTAAAAATTACCAGAAAAGGGTGGCACAGTGTCTCGAGGTAGTAGAATTGCCTCCAAGCAAGAAGGTCGCTTGATCAAATCCCGGCTGGGGGCCTTTCTGGGTGGAGTTTGCATGTTCTCTCCGTGCATGCGTGGGTTTTCTCCAGGCACCCCAGTTTACTCCCACAGAACAAAAACATGCATGTTAGACTGACTGGTAACTAAATTGTCACTAGGTGTGAGTGAGAGAGTGAATGGTTGTTTGTCTATGTGGCCCTGTGATGGACTGGAGACCTGTACCGGGTGTCTCCTGATGGATGGATGGATGGATGGATGGATGGATGGATGGATGGATGG
>NC_056513.1:27960544-27971407 GCF_014905685.2 Nematolebias whitei
GATGGATGGATGGATGGATGGATGGATGGATGGATGGTGGATGGATGGATGGATGGATGGATGGATGGATGGATGGATGGATGGATGGATGGATGGATGGATGGATGGATGGATGGATGGATCGATCGATCGATCGATCGATCGATCGATCGATCGATCGATCGATCGATCCCTGGGTGGGTGGATGGATGGATGGATGGATGGATGGATGGATGGATGGATGGATGGATCGATCGATCCCTGGGTGGGTGGATGGATGGATGGATGGATGGATGGATGGATCGATCCCTGGGTGGATGGATGGATGGATGGATGGATGGATGGATGTTTGCCTGGATGGATCCATTGATGGCTGTATGGATGGATCCATTGATGGATGTATGGATGGATCCATTGATGGATGCCTGGATGGATGGATGGTGCGTGATGTATTTATTTTTAATCTCGACTCAAAACGACTCCAGAGGTTAATCGGCTGCAGACATACCGCACATCCAAACTTTGAGAGTTTCACTAAAATCTGTTCAGTGGTTCACAAGATATTTTGCTAACAACCAACAGCTCCAACAGCTAATGGCAAAGATTCGCTCAAAAACTGAAGGATGTCTTAGGAAACACCGACAACAACCAGCACACCAACTGTTGGCTAAATATAGGAACAACTGGGTTATAGCCATTTTTGTGTTTTCCAAATTAGCTCTGGCAGCCATCTTGAATCAGAATAACTCCATCGTGAACTGGTTCAGTAGTTGATGAAATATTTTGCTTACAGACATTATTCTTAATTTATAGGTAAGTTTCAAACGAACATGGCTGTGCTTGCAGTCAGAGTGTCTTCAGGATTAGTTACAGCTGTGATCTCAGGTGGGACATCATCCTGTTGCTGTAACTGACGCATGGCTCGAGCTCAAAGTGCTTAGTCATGTTTGTGAGTCTAACTGGCCTGTGCAGCCAGTCACTGGATGTTACTGGCTGCTTTTGTTATTGTGTTTGAGTGGCTGAAAGGAAATATGGAAATATTACAGTTAAATCAATTTATTTTTGTCCTTTCAGTCCCATTTTGTCTCTTTCCATCTCCCCTATCGTCTAAATCACTAATCCAAGTCTGTGTACTAAAATGTAATTAAATTAGCCCTTAATTTGATTTCAGTCCCGTCTCTCCTGCTGCCTTGGCTGAGCTGCTGGAGCTGCAGGAAACGGGACGCATCTCCTCATCAGTTGCCAAACAGGTCGGTCCTTCAGACGCATCCCCTGTCTGAACCCAGCTGTTGGTGGGTTTTCTTCTTTCCACATGCTTCATGTGGTTTCTCTGTGCTTCTAGGTGCACCAGGAGATGTGGAGCTCTCCAGGTAAAACAGCCACCCAGATCATTCAGGAGCAGGATCTGGGGCTCGTTAGTGACATCGCACAGCTGCACAACATCTGCCAGGAAGTTATAGATTCTCATCCCGATGAGGTCAGTGCTCGAACACAAAACCACAAAGAGTAACGCAAAGTTTTTGCACTTTACAAAAAAACCCAACAACATTTTGGGTGTTTTGTTTTCAGGTTCACGCCATCAGAAGTGGAAACATGAAGGTTTTGAACAAGCTGATGGGCCTGGTTCGCAAAGAGACCAAAGGGAGAGCTGATCCGGTTCTTGTGATGGAGATCCTGAAACAGAAGACTTCCTGATTCAGGAACAAAACAGAAAAAACAGCTACGATGCTAATTTTCAGAGGCTGCAGTTGTGTAAATATTGATTTTGTTTTTAAAGAACCATTATATGTATTTATGAATTAAATATAACTGCTGCGAGTTTTTGACCAGACAGTCACTATTTTTTATCCCAGAGCAAAGAAAGTAGAAAAAAAAACTTATCTGGTGTTCTCAGATTTTAATGATTTTCCTAAAATCACTTTAAGGGTTCAAGACATTATTTTGTGCTGCACACATATTAACACAACCCTTTTCATATAACCTAATGTACCATGGACTTTGTGGCTGATTGGTCTTCACGACCATTTGTGAGGCTGAAGCTCTAACTGCTGACAAGGCGTTCCAGTGTGGGCTCCAGGTAGGAAGATGATCAGTGAGCGCCCCCTGGTGGTAGAAGTGTGCCATATGTTCTTATACAAACATGATTTTTTTTCTCAGTCTCTTTTCCTTTATGGTTGATGTATATTTTATTTAAACAGAAGCAATGGCAGGATGTTTTAGTACGGTTTAGTCATGTGTAGTTATGAACCAGCTGTTCCCATGTGCAGCTCAGAAAAGAAAGATTACCGTACTTTTCATGACAGGGAAGACATTAAGCGGTGGTGGTTTGACGTATCCGGTGTCGAAGCACACTTGATTTCCAAGCAGTCTTTCACAGTCTGGATTGAGATTTTTATTTTCCAAGTCTGGATTAATAATTCAATTCACTTTATTTATATAGCGCCAAGTCACAACTGAAGTCGTCTCAGGACACTGTAAAGAAACATGCACATGAGCCAATTAGTAAAAGTTATCAGTCTAAGGAAGCCAGCAGACTGTGATGAAGCTTCACTTCGTCGCAGTCTACCATCCTGAGCAAGCACAAAGGAGACAGTGGAAAGGAAAAACTCCCTTTTAACAGGAAGAAACTTCCAGCAGAACCAGGCTCAGGACAAGTGGCCATCTGAATCGACCGGCTGGGTTTGAGAGGACAGGAAGTAGAAACAAACACAGAATGTTGTCAGGTGTAACCCCTAATGGAAGAAAGACAAAAAAAAATGTCAAGGATAGAAATAATTAGAGCAAGTAAAGACAGCAGCAGAGTGAAGAAATGTGGTCAGCTTGTCCTCCAGCAGTCTAAGCCTATAGCAGCACAACTAATGGGCATCTCAGGAAACCCAAGCCGACTATAATAAACTATAGGATTTGTCAAAAAGAAAAGACAAGCCCGGTCTTAAAAGGAAGTTGTCAGCCTTGGAATAAGGGAACACATCTCTAGTGTCTATTGTATTTTCTTTATAAAAAAAAACAGGCAAAATGTCTAAAAGTTGCTAAGAGAAACTTTTTTTAATACGTTGGTTATGTATAAAGATGAATATTGCCACAATATTATGCACTTTTTGTTCATCTAGGACTGACGTGAACACTGAAATGAGAATGCAGATACTTGTGTTATAAGATGCCGTATCTGTACAACTTATTTTGAAAATACAACTTAAATCACTTAGCTGACACACAGACCCTTTCCAAAAAAATTTAATATTATGGAAAATGTGTTTAACTTCCATAATTCCATTCAAAAAGTTAATATTTAATAGATGAGAGATTCAGGGCCCACAATTTAAACAATTTCAAGTATTTATTTATTTTTAAATAATTTGGGCTTTTTTTTTTTTGACAAACGGCAGCGATTATGGAAAAATAAGTGTACACTTTTTGTACAAGCAGGTACTGTAAACATGATAAAACTGGTTGAAAACCTCATCCCACTTCCAATAATTTCCCATCAGCATTCAGATAAATGACATTACGCAAACAGTAAATTTATAGAAGTTACGTCAAAAATAGTTAAAAATTGAAGTGAAGATTTGAGTCGCAAAAAGCGTAAATATAAAAAATTACTGTTGTATTTTCACCTATGCAAAAATATTTATCTTGATGTTTTTAAGTATTAATTATGCAGTGAGTGAAGGAAAAAGCTGCAGACTTTCAGTGGCAAAAAACTTTATTGGCAGCATCAGATAAATCAAATACACTGTGCCACTTAGTACTGTATTTCTTCTTGTTAAAAGTAAAAGGGGCCAATTTAAAATCCAGTTTCATTTGTCAGAATGTTTTAATAAAGCATGCATGTCTTTTCCTGTACATCTCAACTAGCAGAGATCATAAAGAAAAGCAGGAGAAATGAATCTTTGGAAAATGACTCAAGACAATCGTCCACAGTTCTGTCCAGAGGTACATGTCCACCGTCCGAGTGGCATGCTGGGAGAAAAACTGATAAAGTGCAAAAAGACTGAACTATTCTAAAAATGTCTTCCAATAAAAATATACAGCTCTGACCCATGTTGATAAGTTTGTACACAAAATCATTGATACTTCAAAACCTGCAAACAGGAACCGGATGAACTTGAATAAATTAAAATGACATTTTTATTATTAAAACCAAGCGTTAAATCAATGGTGTGATCTGACAGATGTGCATAAAGTGGATTTCATGAAATTATTTAATGCTTGCTCAAAGGCCCCATCTTTAACCAGTTTTAAAACGACACAAGTAATCATTTAGTCTGTCAAAGAATCAAACATACCCAAATACCCTGATCTATATAAAATATCTGATTAAACAAATATTTCTTACTCCTTTATGAAATTAACTAAATCAACCTGAATTGTCTTCAGAAATGCTCTAATCTTTTTCAGATTTTTTTTTTTAATTCATAAAATTTTTTAATCCGACTTTAGTATAAACATCCAAAAACGTAAAAAAAAAATACAACTTCAAGCAAGGAAAAATACAGTAAAACTGATTGTGCTTTTTAAAATTAATGTCAAAGAAAATCAGGCAAAATGTGAACTAAGAATCAAATTTAAGGCACTACTCTGCAAGTATTTAGTTACCGTATTTTCCGGCATATAAGCTGCAGTTTTTTTGCATAGATTTGTCAGTGCAACTTATACGCCAAAGCGACTTATGGTTGGTTTTTTTTTCTATATTCATAACGCAATTTTTGACTGACACTTTAAATTCAAAGAACTGCAACAGCGAGTCCTCCCATGCGCGTTCGCTTTACTCAGTTGGTGCAGGCGGAAGAAAGCTGGAGAGCTAGCAGCTCTGGCCGCGATGGATGGTGCCACGCCGCCCAGGTGAAATGAAGCTGTTTTGATCATTACCGTAAACGCATAATAAATGCAACGGGTCAGTGGTGACACATAATAAATGCAGCTTATACACCAAAGTGACATGTTTTTTTTTCCTCTTCATGATGCTTTTTTTGACTGATACGACTTATACTCCGGAGCAGCTTATACGCTGGAAAATACGGTAATTCAAAGTATATTATTGATATCACCTTGACATCCATACTGTCCACTGTGTGCAATAACAGGGCTGATACAACGAAGCTAACATTAAAATGCTTTTGGTTCGTGTCATGCCGAGCGTGTTTTCAATGGATGCAGAACTGAGACTCTCATAAAAAAAAAAGATTTTAAACTTGCATCTTTAAAACCACAGCTGAAAGAACAGATCATTTTGACAAAACTATTAGCAAAAACTTTTTAAAGAAAAATTTAAATACCCTATCCTAATATAATAAAATCTTTATTATTTTTACCTGAAATACACTTGATTTGCATAGTATTCTTCGACTAGAACCTTTTCAATATATGTACATTTTTTAAAGCATGACTAAAAAAAAGTGAAGCTAATACACAACATTGATTGACCTGCTCTGGTTTGTTTGTTTCTACAAACAAAACAAACAAAAAAAAAATGGGAAGAAATGTGAAAACTAGCGCACTCTAGAACAAACCTCCACAGCTAACTTAGGAAATGGGAGAACAAAAACATGTGTTTAGATTCCTGACCATGAATTAGCAAAAATATCAAAATGATACCCATTGAAACTTTAGCAAAAAATCATTTTGAAAATAAAAAAAATACATTTGTGGAAAAGTTATGAACAATTAATATCTTACCTGTTATAGACAAGACTGCAGTAATCCACTCGGACTAGCCGTTAGCTTGTCAGTCTGGGCAGAATTAAACTATTCCTCCAAAGTGAAGTCATTCAATTAGCTAACGCAGTTGAGTGTGGAGATAAAGCAAGGTCAATTAAAAAACGTTCAATACTGAAACAAATGGACTTTATTTGTAACAGAAGACGTTTCGCTTCTCATCTGAGGAGCTTTCTCAAGTCAAAGAACAGAGTGTGGGGTTTGAGTTATAAAGCTGAGGTAAGCTAGATACATATGCAGATTGCCCTCTCACTCCTCACAATAGGGGTTTGTTAGGGACTTTGTTAGTCTGACCCTAACGAACTTATGTTGTGATGAGCGAGAGGGCAATCTGCATATGTATCTAGCTTACCTCAGCTTTATAGCACAAACCCACACTCTGTTCTTTGAATTGAGAAATCTCCTTGGATCAGGAGTGAAACGTCTTCTGTTACAAATAAAGTCCATTTGTTTTAGTCTTGGAACGTTTTTGAATTTTGTCCTGGATGACTGAGAATCTTCACCAGCGTTTTGTCAGGTCCAAACATAAAGCAAGTCGAACAAACTGTTGCAATTCATGAATTTATAACGAGTCAGATGTTGATTTTCATAATTTTTCCACAGAACCCCACTTTAGAAGTTATAGATTATCCCTTAAAAAGACGAACGTGATGAAATATCGAGCTGAAATCATCAGAAAAAAAGGCCAGGTGACATTCCTGATGCACAGAGGCAACACTTGTGACAGTCCACCTGAGAATCTTTGGAGAAGCGCATTGTGTTCAGAGCTGGTTCCAGGAGACATTCAGAACCTGAACGGTCCATGTAAGGGAGGTTTACTGAAACAGCTCTACAGTCTTTGCTCAGCGGACCTGGAGTTTGCATATGTAAAGAAAATGCACTGGTTTTAGTGATTAAATCAGTTCCTTCTTGACCTCCAAATCCCAAATCACACACAAACGCACATAAAGCTGATTTGCTTTTGCTTGAAAAACTTTTTTTTTTTTTTTTTTTTACAAAATTGCATTTAGAAATAGAAATCGTTGGATCATTTTGTCAAGTAGTGTCTGAAAAATATTGCTAAAAACCATGACTTAAATCACCAGAGGTTTCGCTGGGTGGCAGCTACTCTTCCGTAGGAATGTAAGACAGGATGGAGTGCTCCTGGGCGATGGCTGCCAGTTCTTTGAGGAACTCTGTGAAGAGGACGGTAGCAAAGATCTCCGTTTGATCCAGAGAGATGGCTTTGGGTTTGGGCGGAGGAGAGTTCTGTGAGAGTCGTCCCCCGTCGTGGTGACTGGAGCCACTGCCGTCGCTTTTGTCTGCGTAAAGAACAAGAAGAAGCTGCGATGATGCACCGCTGAGTTTAAAAAACGATTTGTAAAAGCCTCGACGCTACAGTACTTTCTCCATGGATGAATAATTCGAGTCAAAAGCTGCAGTCTTCTGAAGGGAAAGATAAAAGCTGAACACTTAAAAGGAAGAGCCATTCAAAGTAAAATAAAATATGCCCTTTAGGATTCTCGTCTTTTAACAAACATTTCGCTTTTATGTTTCCGAGCTCTGAAACTACAGGGACTGTGGTTCAAACACGCGGCTCGAAGGCTCCAACGAAACTCGCTAAACTGCAAATCCAAGAACTAATGAAGTCATGTAGAATTGATTTGAATTTCTAAAAGAAGCACATTGACTTGGCTGATGTTTACACGCACACTGATCATACTATATCATTTTCCATCTTTGTGGATATTCTGATTTTGTATTTTTTTTAATGTTCATGGTATTGTTTCTCATGAAGTTATGAAGCTAATGTACAAACACACGAGAGGTCTCAAACAGAAAACGTGCGTGCTCGCAGGTCATTTTGCAACAATGTTTATTGTGCTGTGCAAATTCTTATAGCGGGTGGGGCCATTGGTCCAGTTGTTACCAATTCAATTCAGTTTATTCATATATTCATATATATATATATATATATATATATATATATATATATATATATATAGCGCCAAGTCACAACAGAAGTCACTCAGCGAGAAGGTTGCCAGATCAAATCTTGGCTGTGGAACTTTCTGGGTGGAGTTTGCATGTTCTCTCCGTGCATGCGTGGGTTTTCTCTGGGTACTCCGGTTTCCTCCCACAGATTAAAAACATGCATGTTAGGCTGATTGGTAACTCTAAATTGTCTCTAGGTGTGAGTGAGAGAGTGAATGGTTGTTTGTCTTGTTTGTCTCTATGTGTCCCTGTGATGGACTGGAGACATGTCCAGGGTGTCCCCCACCTCTCACACAGTGATTACTGGATATGGGCACCAGTGACCCCCGTGACCCAAAAAGGAAGAAGTGGGTAAAGATGATGGATGGATGGATGGATGGATGAACAGATGGATGATGATAATAATAATAATTCTGGAACAAATGTTGAATTTTTACAGAAAGTGCCCCAGACTGCTCCACAAGTGCTAAAGTTGGCTATAAGAACAACCCCACCCCCGTTTAAAATGCATGACCTATATAACTGGTGCGCTCATTTTTGCTGAATAACTTCAAATTTAAGAGCTACTGCTCAGTGTCCCCGTGTACTGAGCAAGTGAAGAAGGCCTACAAATCTTAACAATAATAACATAAATTATTTACTGTTATCAAAGCAGAATATTCTATTTAAAATGCACTTTTTTTAAACACTGAAAGTCTTTGGGGGGGACGAGCCTACATTAAACTGAATCTGCACAATCAAATATGGAGTGATGGTTCACAGGACCATAAGAGTGCAGACAGACCTAACTGGTTTTTCTTTGACAGAAATTGGATTGTTTTGAAGACAAAAAAAAAAAACGTTCTAACGGGAACATGCCATATTAATGGAGAAGTGAGGACGTGTACTTTCCCACAGAATCCAGCTCAGTTCCTGCTCACTAAACCCAACCGAATTTTCCTTTCTAGCTTCAAATCTACAAAACAGAAATGAGAAGTGGTAATCTTGTGGACATCTCGTCTAAAATGATGCAGAAAAACTGGTTCATGCATTTGTCACGTCTACACTGGACTATTGCAATGGTTTGTTATCTGGGTGTCCAAATACTTGTTTAAAACGTCTTCAGTTGATCCAAAATGCTGCTGCCAGAGTCTTAACATTTCCAAAAGCAGAATGGGAGGAAGATCTTTCAGTTATCAGACTCCTCTCTTGTGGAACCAACTTCCATTTTCTGTCCATGAGTCTGACACATTGTCCAGTTTAAGACTGGGTTGAAGACCTTCCTTTTTTGATAAATCCTATAGTTAGGGTTGGCTTGGTTTCCTGAGCTATCTCTTGGTTATGCTGCTATAGGCTTAGATTACTGGAGGACACATTGACCTCATTTCATCAAATGAATACAAATGAATCATTTTTATTTATAATTATTTCTATCTTAACTTTTTGTTGTTGTTGTTTTAGCCTTTGCTCATACAGAAAGACCTGCCATTGTGTATCTGTTCTTCCTTCCTGTTCCTCTTAAACTCGGTCGGTTGAAGCAGAAGGCCGCTTGTCCTGAGCCTGGCTCTGCTGAAGGTTTCTTCCTGTTAGGAGGGAGTTTTTCCTTTCCACTGTTGCCACTGTGCTTGCTCAAGATGGGAGACAGCGACAAAATGCAATTTGCAGACTTCCTTCTTTAGATATAAAACTTTACGAATTGACTTCTGTTCAGAGCCCTGAGACAACTTCTGTTGTGACTTGGAGCTAAAGAAATAAACTGAATTGAACTGAATTCATCTTCTCATGTGACTGTATGACTTTTCAGCTGAAAGTATTTGAAAGTTGTACAAACACAGAGGAGTCTCAGCATTAAAAGAGAAGTTTCTAGCTGAAGGTGTCATCACCTGTTAGACACGAAGCCTCTCTTGCCAGCAGCCAGTGCTGGGCGGTAGTGATCAGCTCCGGAAACTCCTTCCTACTCTCAGCAAGCTCTTCTATATGATTCTTCACAGTCGCGAGCACCTAGAAAACATTTAAAGCAATGCCTGGATTTACGTCTGCAGAGTGAAGACTGAAGTTGAGCTTCAGCTCACTCCAAAGTGCAAAATTTCATCCTGCTTGTAAAATCAATCCGAGTTACCTGGTAAAGAGAGCGAACAGTCGGCTGAAAAACCAAATTGGTGTTGAGGAGAAACGAGCGAAGCAGAGGTTGGGGATACGTCGCTAACTGGGCCAGGATGCCAGTCAGCAACAGGTTGACATGAAGCCTATTGGAGAGCATGTTCTCCAAACGAGAAAGCAGCACACTTATAAACGGACCTGCGGGACAGAGGAATATTTAGATCCAAAAAAGAACAACTAGATGTCTGTTCTGTAGGCGAAGATGTTTAGCTTCTCATCCAGGGAGCTTTGTCAGATCAAAATTGGAGAAAGTGGACTTGGTGCTCCGATTATACAGCTAAATTCATAAGAACTCCCCTTTTAATGAAGTCATTAGGGTCCTTGTTTGCTTGGTCACATGCATGAAGGTGTGAATTTGAGGGCAATGACAGGCTTAATGCTTCATTAGACAACTTCATGAGTTTTTAATTTATGAAGTTTTACCTTCATAAGTCCTTTCACACGTGATAGAAGTATCTTGTGAGTTAGGGCAAACAAAACCCCTAATGGCTGTCCAGTGGGAGGGGAGTGATAAATCTGCATGTGAATCTAGCTACATAAAACGAGCATCTCATGCAGCTTGAAGCTTGAAACTGTAGATCAGAGAAAGTTTCCTGGATGGGAAGCGAAAAGTCCCTGACTAAATAAGTGCTTTGCCGGGATGACAGAGAATCTACACCAGCGCAATTAACTCCACTTTTTTTAAATGTCAGTTTTAGTAAATAATTGTTAAGAATTCACATTTGTTTTCATGGTTTTGTTGCATGTGTTAAACATAAAAATTACCACTGCTTGCTTTGTTGCTATTTTTCATTCATACAGTGATGCTTGAATCTTCTATAATTGTCTATATTTCTGCATAAATATGACCTAAAACATCATCAGATTTTCACACAAGTCCTAAAAGTAGATAAAGAGAACCCAGTTAAACAAATGAGACAAAAATATTATACTTGGTCATTTATTTATTGAGGAAAATGATACACCATTACATATTTGTGAGTGGTAAAAGTATGTGAACCTTTTCTTTCAGTGTCTGGACATAATGAGTTATGTTATTGAGCCGTTTACATATAT
>NC_056513.1:27971807-27990972 GCF_014905685.2 Nematolebias whitei
ACAGGAATATTTCCAGACAATATGAAAGTAGCTAAGGTAATTCCTTTTTTTAAGAATGGTGAGAAATGTGTGTTCAATAATTATACACCAATATCCTTGTTACCACAGTTCTCAAAAATTTTAGAAAAATTATTTGTGACCAGATTAAATCAATTTATTGCTAAACAAAATATTCTAAGTAACAGTCAGTATGGGTTCAGAGCAAAAAACTCTACATCAATGGCTCTCATGGAATTGATAGAACAACTGCGGATGATCAAAAACAATATTGTGTTAGTATTTTTGTTGATTTAAATAAAGCACTCGATACTATTGACCACATTATTCTCCTTGAAAAACTGAATAAATATGGTATAAGAGGACCAGCACTACAGTGGGTATCTAGCTATTTGAAAGATAGGAAACAGTTTGTACAAATAAATGATGTAAGATCTGACCTCTGTAATATCACATGTGGAGTTCCTCAAGGTTCTGTACTTGGACCAAAGTTATTTATTTTATATGTGAATGACTTGGTAAATGTGTCAGGACTCCTCAAATGTGTTCTATTTGCAGATGATACCACTTTTTTTTTTGTTTGGGTAAAGATATAGAATGGATGTTGGAGTTGATGCAGACAGAATTTATAAAAATACAAACTTGGTTTAAACTTAATAAATTATCATTAAACCTAGATAAAACTAACTATATGATATTCAGTAATAGACAGAGCAGTGTCGATGTTCCATTTAGAGTTGAGGGTGTTGAAATTTGTAGAGTTAGTGAGGTGAAGTTTTTGGGTGTTATTGATGAAAAGCTAACGTGGAAACTTCATATAAATTATGTAAGAATAAAAAAAGCTAAATGTATTGCAGTACTGTACAAAGTAAGGGAATTATTAAATGATAAGGCTCTGTTTATGTTGTATCACGCAATAATCGTTCCACACTTAATCTATTGTATTGATGTTTGGGGGAAAGCATGTAAAACATTTACAAATCCTATTTTTGTTTTCCAGAAAGGGCTGTAAGAATTATTACTAGAAAGCATTACAGTCACCCATCAAGTACTTTATTTTATCAACTGAAGTTACTGAAGTTCCATGATTTGGTAGATTATAGTATTTTATCAGTTATGTATAGGGCTCAAAATAACACATTACCTTTAAATATCCAATTAAACTTTGTTAAAAGAGAAAGTTGTTATAATCTTAAGAGGATGGAAATCTTTGTGAAACCTAAATTTCGAACTAGTCTGAAGGAACGGTCTACCTCAATCCAAGGAATTAAGATTATGGAATAATCTGGAGAATGATGTTAAAAATGCCAGATCAATCTCTATGTTTAAGAAAAGGATCAATGTTGGTTTGTTAAAAATTATGAAATAGCTTAATGTGTATTTGTATGAATTGCTCAAGAAGGAGTTGTTTATTTTGGTTTTGTTATTTGAAGATTATTATTGTTTGAATTAATTTTTTTTGGGGGGGGGGTAAAAAGGGGCAGATATTGTAAGATTTTTTTCTTCTTTCTGCTGCCTTTCATTTTATTTGTGATTGTATCTCTTACTGTATATTGTTTTGTTTTGTATTTAAAAAATGAACAAATTTATAAATAAATAAAACTTTAGCCCATTCCTCTGTACAGAACAGCTTCAACTTTGGATGTTGGTGGTTTCCTCACATTAACTGCTGCTTCCGGTCTTTCCACAACATCTGGATTAAGTTCAGAACTTTGAATTGGCCATTCCAAAACATGAACTTTATTCTTCTTGAACCATTCTTTGGTAGAACAACTTGTGGGTCATTGTGCTACTGCATGACCCACCTTCTCTTGAGATTCAGTTCATGGACAGATGTTCTGACATTTTCCACTATAATTTTCTGATATAATTCAGAATTCATTGTTCCATCAACGATGACAAGCCGTCCTGACCCAGATGCAGCAAAACAGGCCCAAACCCTGATACTACCACCACCATCTTTCACAGATGGGATAAGCTTCTTATGCAGGAATGCAGTTTTCCTCCCTACAAACATAACGCTTTTCATTTAAACCAAAAATCTATTTTGGTCTCATCTGTCCACAAAACATTCTTCCAACAGTCTTCTGGTTTGTCCACGTGATCATTAGCAAACTGCAGACGAGCAGCAATGTTCTTCTTGGAGAGCAGTGGCTTCCTCCTTCAACCTGCCATGCACACCATTGTTGTTGGTCCACCACTCCTGGGCAGAGTAACAATGGTCTATTTGTACACAATCTGTGTGACTGTGGTTTGGTGGAGTCCACAGAGTGCACACCTGTGTGACCTGATCATCATCCATTGATTGAAAACACCTGACGCTAACTTCACCTTCTGCTAATCTAACTGCTAATCCTAGAGGTTCACATACTTTTACCACTCACAGATATGTAATATTGTATCATTTTCCTCAATAAATAAATAAAGTATAATATTTTTGTCTCATTTGTTTAACTGGGTTCTCTTTATCTACTTTTAGGACTTGTGCAAACATCTGATGATGTTTTAGGTCATATTTATGTAGAAATATAGAAAATTAGAAAGGCTTCACAGACTTCTAAGCACCAACATATATAAAAAAAAAACACCCACATCTGCCTCCACCCTCATTTGCCCCACTATGGGCCCTTGACCAAGGCCCTCAAACATGCAAGTTTTCATGAAAGTTAGCTCACTGTGGCAACCACTGAAGAAGGGAGCAGCTGAAAGAAAATCCAGTTTTGGGTGCTATATGTATACTTAGTTTGTGTCATTGTAAACTTTTCAAAATATTTAAATTGGTACACAAATATTTTCCACAAAGAAACACAATGCAGTCTGTTTAAACCCTTCACCTGTAAAAGGCACTGAGTAACATCTGGTAGAACTTCCACTGCAAATCCTTTGAATTGTCCCCAACGGGGAGTGCACCTTCTCTGGCTCTGGTGTTTCCACAGCAAACGAACTGAAGTCTATCATCTCCTCCTCCTCTTCCTTCTGATTCTTTACAGATGTGGCAGGTGTTTTCGACTCTCCATCACCTTTGACCTGTTTCCCACCTGATTCAGTGTCCAGAGTACGAATGAGCTCCTCATACTGAGCTAAAAAATCAACTCCCATCTCAACAGGAGTTGTGTTTTGAAGGTTTCCATTACAATTTGTCTGAACTTTGACCTTTGCCTTTTTGTCATCGTCGGTCATCACAGACGTGGGGAGGGTTAGACTGAGCACACTTTTTAGGGGAACATCTGCTGGTCCTGGCTGAGCCTCCTCTGATGGTGAACCTCTTGATTTACTGTTCGTGCGCTCGACCTCCGAGCTGTCCTTTTTTGCAACGAGATCATACACCATGACATCATCTTGGAACTCGTTCTCCTCGATGTATGAACCTTTCACCAGCATGATAGCAGTCCTCCTCATTTCCTGGATGTGTTTTGGGGGCTCGGACAGTAGCAGATGAGGAAGTTTTCCCTCTACAGGAGTCTCGGCTGTCTGCACCGGACACACGTCATAACTATCATCCCATTCCAGCTCCGGCTGGGCGATTGAGTGTGGGTCTCGACTCGGCAGGAAGCTGGGTCGAGCATTCAGCAAAGGCCGCAGCTGCGGGCCTTTCATCAGAGCTGTTTTGGTGTGTTGACTTTCGAGCCCCGGCTCCTCGAGGACGCCCGGCTGGTACTTCTCAGGAGGAGGGTCCTCGCCATCATAACGGGCCGACCAGACCCGGCAGGCCCGTATGCAGCTGCTGATACTAAGCCGGGCATCATAGAGGTAATGAAGGTAACTGACATCCAAGTAGATCTCTGAGCCAATGGTGCAGGAGTTACCCGAGCCGTCCTCCTCCTCTGAGAGGTGATCTTGCGAGTCTGGTATAGACAGATAAGAAAAGATGAAAGCTAACGTGCGGCGCTGAAACACAGCACTCACACAGTGCAGAAATAATGAGTCTGACATTTAACTGCAGGGTGGTAAAGAGATAAAACGCAGCAGCACAGCAGGAGCGCTCACTATTGATAAAGCAGACAATCATCCGTGATACACGCTCATGTTTCAATTAAACAGATCAGCACCTTACAGAGCACCACATGTCTGAACAGATCTCTGTACTGTAACATTATAAACTGTGTGAATGTTTATGAAGCATTCACACTGTTGTGATCCGTTTTTCTTTTGTATGTTTTTTAGCATCTTTCTCGATCCACAATTTTTGGGCTATTTCAACAAATCGTGTATCGAAACATTCAGCTCGTCCAGGAGAAGGGTGCTATGACTTTTGGTATTGGTGCAACTTTAGCTTTTTGAAATATTTAGCCTTTTCTGCCACTTTTTTCCTCATAGAAAATGAATTGAGTTCATTTTACATCCTTCAAATCTTTAGATCTGTTTACAACATTTTACTGCTCCTTTCACATTTTCTTCGGGTTCAACTTTTTACAGCTACTTTCAGTATTTTGTTCAGCTGTTTTATGCTCCTTTCAGCTCCTTTCAGCTCCTTTCTGCTAACTACTGTACAACATTTTTGTGCTTCTAACTTTTTTCTGCTAAAATCAGCTCGTTATGCTCCTTTCAGCTTTTTTCTGCTAGTTTCAACTTTTTCTGTTATTTCAGCTACTATTTAGCTTTTTTATGTTAATTTGAGATTTTTCAGCTTATTCCACATTTTTTGCACTCATTTCATATTTTTTCAGTTCAATTCAGCAAAAATGTGCTCTCTCCACTTCCTTCTGGTAATTTAAGCTTCCATCAGCTTTTTTTTTTTTTTTTTAAGCTATTTTCAGTTTTTTCTTCTTCTAATTTTAGCTATTTTCAGATAATTTCCACCTTTTGTGCTAATTTCTGTTTCTTTCAGCCTAATTGGGCAAATATGTTCTTTCTGCTTTCTTCTACCAATTTAAGCTTGTTCTATCTTTTTAGCGTTTTTAGCTAATTTCAGCAGTTTTTTTTTTTTTAAATCAAGTTTTTATTGGTAATTTCTGCTACTTTCAGCCTAATCAACTTCTGCTAATTTCAGCTGTTTTCTGCTAGTTTGAGCTCTTTAGGCTATTTCAGCTACTATTTAGCTATTTTATGCAAATTTTAGCTTTTTCATCTAATTCCACATTATTTTTGCTCATTTTATCACTTTTCACTTCCTTCTTGTAGGTTAAGCTTCTTTCTGCCCTTTCAGCTACCTTTCAGTCGTTTTTTTTTTTTGTTGCTAATTTCAGCTTTCTTTAGCTGATTTCCTAATTTTGTGCTGATTTCTGCTAATTTAAACCTTCTTCTGCTAATAGTTTTTTTCTGCTTTCTTCTGCTAATTTAGGCTTATTCTTTAATTTAAGCTACATTTCAGCATGTTTTTAGCTAATTTCAGCTGTTTTTCAGCAAGTACTTTTGCAATAAAGCATTCACATTGAATTTTCACAAGAAATGCAATGTCTCTAGATGATTTCTGTTTTGGTAATAATGTTTTTCCTTCAGTACATTTAACATTCTGTTAGCTTGTTTTTTTTTACAGCCTATTTAACATCCTCTCATTAAATGTGGTTTAGAATACTTAAATAAGATTTTTTTTCTCTTTACAGCCGATTTAAAATCCACAGAAGTTGCTTACTAATGTTCTGTAAAGCAGTGACTCAATTACCCGAACAGCTATTATATACAAAGAGCTTTAACCTAGCATTACTTAAAATAATGCATATCACCCACTGCCTTCCAATCCAGAGTTTTAAACTAAGATCATCTAATACTGAGGAATGACTGAGTTGTAGTGGTTTTGGTAAACCTTGAAAATAAGGTCATGTGCAATCTCGTAAGATCAGAAGATCTCATGCTCAGAGTATGTGTTGTAATGACTCAGCTACTGCCACATGCAATGTTAGCTCAATGTTTAAACACTGTGTGAAAAACAGCCATTTTTTGTGTTGGCTAATGTTAATTCACTGTGGCAGCCATCTTTAACTGGACTGACTCCAAGTAGTAAATGCATATTCAGGAGTAACTTTCTAAAATTCTCTGAACAACTGCAATGTGGTTGGCAATTTTAAACTAAATTCTTGCGCAGTCTTTTAGGGCTTGGAACAAATGTTTCTGGTTAGTTTTAGCTACTACCACACCAAATGTTAGTGCAAGATCTATAAAAGTGAATGATTTATAACCAGTTTGGTGTTTTCTATGGCTCATTCGTTGTGGTGACCACCCTAACTCTTGGTGACTTCAAAAGTTAATCATTTGTACATAGATGTATATCCAATGAATACATTCTGACAGTTTCCTTAAACTCTGTCCTCTTGTTTGTGAGATATTTTGCTAACAGACAGACAAGGTTGACTCCATCAGTTATTGCCAAAGTTTTACACAAAGATCTTGCTCAATTTGTTAGTACTGGTGCAAATGATAGGTATGGGATTCAGCTTCTACAATATCATTTTTAGCTCATCTGTACCATTGACTGTTTTGTAGACATTTTTATATTACCGTATTCTTCAGACTATAAGTGCACTTAAAATTCTTTAATGTTCTCAAAAATCAACAGTGAGCCTTATAATCCGGTGCGCTTTATGTATTAATTCTGGTTGTGCTTACTGACCTCGAACTCACTTTATGTGGTACACGGCGCTCAAAAATCTGTCAAAATGTTTTAGTTTTGCTTAATGCACCTTATAGTCCGAAAAATACAGTAAGTGTTTCAGTGGTTCGTGAGTTTTTGCTAACAAGCACATATGGACAAAGTGAATTACCGTAATTTCCAGACTATAAGCCGCTAGTTTTTTCACACGCTTTGGAAACCGGGGCTTATACAATGCTGCGGCTAATTTATCGTTCTATTTTGTTTATTTGACGGGCTAACGAGCTTCATGCCACCAAAACATTAGCCTCGTCACACCCGGGGGCTCACATAGCTGCCAAATATATGTCTCTCTTGGGGGAGGGGGGGGGGGGGTCTCATTTACTCACTGAGACTACTTGTATACATAAAGGTAAAAACAAATATGACAATTGAAATTACCGAACAGGTCACAGAGGGGGGGGGAAGAGAACAAAACTCCGCCATCCCCGTCTGTAATTTTATTTTAACCAGCCGTGTTACAGGCACTGTGCAGAAACAAAAATTTACTGTGTAATTGTGTATTACTGGTACATATTGTAGCATTCTGCTGTGGTTGACTGTCGGTCACATGACCTCTTGGAGGGATTAAGGGTACAATTTTTGTTCACTGTTAATCATTTTAGTTAGCTGTTTAGCATTATTCTTTTAGTGATTAGTCTGTTCTTGTTAGCCTAGTTATGTGTTCATGAGTAACCATGAGTGAGGGAGGTAGTTGACGACCTGTGGGGTTCACTCTGTCTGTGTGTTGATCAGTAAAATAAAGACCATAAAACATTTGGTGGTTGATTCTTGATCTACTACAAGAGCTGCACCTCTCTGTGTAGCTGTGTGCTGCCACGCTACAGTATTTAATTAAATTAAATTAAAATTAATTAAATAAATAATAATTAAATTAAATTAGTAAATTAAATTAATTAAATTTTAATTTAATTATTTCCCTCCATTGACTATGGTGATATTATTTACATGAACGCTCCTACAAGCACCCTGCAGATGTTGGATGCTGTCTATCATGGTGCACTAAGATTCATAACTGGCTGTAACTACTGTATCCACCACTACACCCAGTATTCACTGGTTAACTGGACATCATTAACTTCACGCAGACTCTCTCACTGGTACATTTTCATCATGTACCTTCATACATCTCGTCCTACATGTCTCTGCGTGAGTGCAGCTACAGCGTGCGCTCTCAGGACATTATTACCTGCAGTGTTCCCTCAGTGAGGACTGAACTTGGCAAAAGGGCCTTCGCCTACTCTGCTCCGGTTTCTTGGAATATCTTACAAAAAGATCTGAAGCTCTCGACCTTGACCTCTCTAAGTGACTTCAAACATCTTTTAAGTTCCTGGCAAAAACCAACACAGACATGCTCTTGTTTTTAATTTTCTACACTAGCTGTTTTTTTTTTTTGCTACTTTTCCTTTTTAATTGCCATTTCATTTGCACTTGTTAAAAAAAAATAAAAATTGTACGCATCCTTTATGATTCTCTATTGTTGTCATTGTTGTCCACTGTTGTCATCACTCTTTGTTAAAATCAAATCTTGTTTAAAAAAATGTTTGCGTAAATGTCTTGTGTTACAACGTGGACACCTGTGCGGCCTAGTTATGTATAAAAGGTGTTGTTGTTTTTTTTTATTTAGTGGGCGCGGCTTACACTCAGGTGCGCTCAATAGTCCGGAAATTACAGTAAATGATCGCTTGCCTTTTTTGGCAGTGTGTGATAAATATGACAAACGTCATGGAGTCCCACACAGACAGATATTTGAGCCAACTTTGGAACAATCTAAATATTCTTTACCATTCGATATCCTCAAAAATCTCATCATAGACCTACCAGGTTATGTATACACTGTGTGTATCTTCACTGAACAAAAAAAAGTAAACTGATTATTGTTTTTTTTACTTTCAAAAAGTTAAATTAGCATTCAACTATCTCTCCAGTGTCTTTTAAATCTATTACAAATGATTCACTAAACTATGACTCATCAAAAATCCAACAAAAACACACCTTCCTTTTAATATCTTACCTTTGCTGCTGGAGTTGCTGGAAGTCTCTACCCCACCTTTAGAAAAGAGGATGGAATCTAGCTGTCGGAGGGGCGGGGGGCTGCGATCAGGACTGCAGCAGGACGGCGTCAGATCCAGAATCTTGGCTGCTGATGCCGAATAGAAGTCCCTCTCCCTCACCACACGTCTCTGACTCAACATCATGTGATTGCAGGGGATCAGGTACCTGCAGGGGCAGATGGAAAGGTGTGTCAGGAGAACCAGTGGGTGGTTGTAGGAGAGTGATGGCAGAAGGGGAGTAAGCAGACAGATCATGGCAATGGGAGGTAGAGAACAAAGACTCTGTGTCATAAACCAAATCATGTCTTTCTTAATAACGTGCAAGTCTGCACAAGTGCCACTCACTTCAGTATGAGCTGCAGCATCACATCTTCACAGTAGAAGCTGATGAGAGTGCGAAAAAGTGCCAGAGACACTGTGCCCAACTGGGATATTTGATGGAAAGACAAAAAACAATTTGCTTAAAGAGAATGCAAAGAAAAAAAAAATTACTGAATGAGTAAACTTTCATCAACAGGCAGCTTTTTACTGTATTGTGTGAGTGCTAAGTCAGAATTGACTTTTGTTATTTTTTTATATCCAACCACTTCTGTATACTCTGTGCTATTTTAGCCAAAAACTTCAGCTCATCCAGGAGCTAGGTGCTATGAATATTGGTTTTCATAACTTATAGACTTTTTAAATTACCGTAATTTCCGGACTATAAGCCGCTACTTTTTCCACACGATTTGACCACCGCGGCTTATACAATGCTGCGGCTAAATTATGGATTTTTTTTGATGGGCTAGCGAGCTTCATGCCACCAAAACATTTAGCCTCGTCACACCCAGATGCTCACACAGCTGCCCAATATACACCTCTCTATACACCTCTCTTGGGGGGTGGGTCCTTGTGACTCAATGAGACTACCTGTATAAATAAAGGTAAAAAATAAAATAAAATCTGACCAATGAAATTACCAAACGGGTCACAGTGGACCAATGAATCTTGGTTTCATTGGTGACGCGGGTAAAAATAATGGATGGATGGATGGATGGATGGACAGATGGATGGCTGGACGGATGGATGGATGGTCCACTTCGTCCAACCCCCCTTCCCATTCTCTCCTTCCTGTTGTGCCCCCAGGGAGGAGATAAGTATGAAGAAGAGAACAGCACAAGCTCTGTGCGCATGAGGAAGGTGAAGATAGCGATCAGTGACTTCCTGGTAGGCTACTGTTTTTCATTTTATTTTAACCAGCCGTGTTACAGGCACTGTTCAGATTTTTTTTTACTGCACGTATTGGTGTACGTTACCGGTACATATTTAATTAAAAGTTTTAAAAAAATGTTTCTTTGTAATGTCTTTTTGTACTCAGGTGCGCTCAATAGTCCGGAAATTACTGTATTTAACCTATAATAAATAATAAATGGTATGGTATAATGGGAGTTTGTTTGTGTCAGTGGATTCAATATTACCTGGAAAGGGGTGTTAATGCGGCTGACCAATGTGTCTAAAATATAAACGTTCTCGTGCTGGTGGAGGAAGATGAAGGAGAGGAAAGTCTGCAGCAGGGTCGGCTCAGAGACACTCCTCAAGAAGAGGTCAAGGTATGCTGTGGTGGTCATCACCTCCTCTAAAGTGAGCTTCACAGACAGGAAGCATCAGTCAAGCCACAGAACATCTAATTTTTCAACTCAATGTGTTATGGCACCAATACAAATGCTCCTTCATCACTGAAAACAAACTTACACTTGGATAGTAGAGGCCAAGCGAGGTAAATTCTGAGTTTTGGGGGAATACACTTTGACATTAAATCATATCATTTGTAGCAACAAGCTAAAACACTTTCCAAGATAACTCATGTACTTTATGAACAATGTCCTTATTCACATGTTCTCTTTAATAAAAAAAGGTGAATAAAAAAATAAAAGAAATGGAGTCCAACCTTGTGCAGAGCTGGTGCAAGGACAGGCACAAGAAAACCATTATAAATGTAAGCCACCAACTGGTCCTTGATGGAAGGATGAGCCACCTGGGAACAATCAGCATCACAGAGACAAGTCAGTGAAGTCAGGCAGAGATGCAGCTGGAGTTCAAAAGGGTCGGATGAACCTTGGCGATTACATCCATCGTTGTCCTTCAGTCTCCACACATCCTCACCTGAATGACAGCATTGCAGAATTCCAGCGAGTTTAGAAACTGGACAAGGGACGGCATCCGCAGCCAGTCCTCCTTGTGAAGGCAATGCCACTCTTCACTGGGAACCTCCAGCTTAGTGGGAAGAGATGAGTACAGGCCACTCAGTCCTGTGGCCAGCACCTGAGGAGAGGAAGCATCGCAATAAGATCCTAAAGCCCAGATCGTGAACTGCTCTGGAACTTTTCTTAGCTTCACTGTGATGTTCGTTGGTCAGACGGCACATTATGTAACTTAAACTTCACAGTTTTGGTTCTTAGAGAAAAGTTTTAAAAATCTGAGCCAAAAAAATCCACTCAAGAAAATTATATTTTATAAAGTTGTTTTTTTGTTCTTTAGAGTTGGTCAATTTGTGATTTGTGTTCAGATACTTCAAACATTTCTCTCATCAACGTCATTAGAGTTTAGAGCTAAACATTAGCATCACGCTATTTGAATTAAAAAACTTGTTAAATATCAACATGCTACATGCATGACGTTTTACTAAGGTTAGCATTTAGCCCCAGAGACAAAATCCTGCCTAGCTTTAAATAATCTGCTTTTGGTGCTGTGGAACGTTTTTGTCAATAAGTGAACATTTATTTAGTAGAAATTAAAAGCCATTCTTGAAAGTCCCACCAAAAAAATAATAATTTTACGCTGTGCATCATTAAAAGTGGCGCTATTGTTTACATTGCCCATAAATCCTAATAACCCAATCTTGTTTTTTATTATAATTTTTATGCTTGTAGACCATTAAACGTTTCTCAGCACTGAATTAACGGAAGAAGATAAACAGACGTTACCAGGTTTTTTTTACTTTAATAAGGCCGTTAACTCGTTTGTATTTGACTCATAAACCAAACTGCAAATAATCACAGAGCTGCAACAGATTATAGCACAGCATACACATAGACTTATGCCACCTGTATACTTTTTGAATAATGGAAATGTAGCGTCCGTACCACGTAGCTAACCATTAGGTTATATCGAAATGTAGTACATTGGTCGGGGCCCTGGGAACGTTACTTTAATAATAACTGTACTAACAGCTTACAGGAGAAACAACTTACTGTTTATTTTTAATATAATGGCGGTAACTCCACTTACCAGGGAATTATGACTTTACACTTTTGTTTAACCAACTCAGAATTTAATTTGCTTCACACATAAAATGAAACGGAACGTTTCTAAATACCAAAAATAAAAAAGGTTAAAGCTTTTCAAATATAAAACTCAACATCAAAATAACCCGTTGGATATTTATTCCACTTTTATCACATAGACATTGTTTTTAAACTTAAATGATATTACTATGGATTTAGTTCAATACTTCCATCCATCCATTATCTTTATCCGCTTATTCCATTTTGGGTCACGGGGGTCGCCGGTGCCCATGTCCGACAATCACTGTGCGAGGGGCGGGGTACACCCTGGACGGGTCGCAAGTCCATCACAGGGCCACATAGAGACAAACGAGACAAACAACCATTCACTTACTCACTCACACCTAGGGACAATTTAGAGTTACCAATCAGCCTAACATGCATGTTTTTGGTCTGTGGAAGGAAACCGGAGCACCTGGAGAAAACCCACGCATGCACGGAGAGAACATGCAAACTCCACCCAGAAAGGCCCCCGGACCGGGGTTTGAACCAAGGACCTGCTCGCTGAGAGGCAGCAGCTCTACCAGTTGTGCCACCGTGCTGCCCTAGTTCAATACTTAGTTTGTACTATATAGCACAGTTCAAAGTGGACTACAAAAAGATAAAATGTGACAGAATCCTACAAGAACATAATTCTTGAATTTATATGTTCAGCATTCTCAACACAATGAGAAACTTTTTCTTCATTAAGGACTTTTTAGTATTTACAAGGTAGGATTTGAAACAACAGGGGCTTCCTCCCTTTGTGGCCTCTGGATTTATTCTGAACAAAAAAAAATCATACTGTTATTATACTGGCATTGCATCAAAACTATTTTTATTTTCCTCTGCACTCCCTGCAGCTGCACATAAACATTATTTATAACAAATCAGCTCTTAGCAAAGCTATAATCTTAAAAATGACAGCCATTTGTATCATTCAGAGCCACATTCTAACCTTTTTTAGTAGGTTTTATGGAATAATCTTCACATCTTGGACTAATTGTGACACTCAGGGTTTCACACATGTTGTAGGATAATAGTAATAATGTTGACTGAGAGGGATAAAACATTTTCTTTTGTACACAGAATTATAAAAAATGATGTTATGGCATCATGAGAGGAAAAGTAATTCCCTCAAATGAATGACTCACCGGGCAGAAGAAGGTGTTCTCTACAATGTGTCTGGCCACTCGTTCGTTCTCAGCAGACAATGACATGATTAGCAGCAGGGCATCTCTCGCTTGCTGGCCCACAGTCCCCTCCCTGTGAATGTAAGGGATGAGTAGGGAGAAGATGAGGAAGTTTGTGGCCCCTTGATCCTCGCTTGTGTGGAAAAACAGCTCCAGAATCGAGGGGTCCTTCGCCAGCACACAGCAAAGCTGGTTAAGAAGCAGCACCAGTTCGTCTTCGACCGCAGGCATCGCTGTGCCCGAGCAGGAGGACAGCAGCATCATGAGCGGCCGCAGGATGGGCTTGTGATGCAGCAACGGCTGGCGAGCCTGGCCCACCAACATCTCGTACATCTTCAGCTGCTCCAGTTTCATGTCATCCGTGAACTCCCTGCGCAGGCTCCACACAAAGAGTCGCTCCATCACGTTCTCCATCAGCACAAACTCCAGGATGGGACCCATGGCTCCAGCCTGGCCACTTTCCTCCTCCATTAGCAGGAAAAGCATGTGCTCTACGTAGTTCTGCACGGCACTCGCCTCGTCTCCGGGGATCGGGCCGAAGCGATGGCTGCCACCGCTCAGGTTGATAACACTCGGAGAGGACAGGGGGAAGCTGCTGCGCAAGGGATCATGCTTCTCAAGGATCTTCACGACCTACAAAACAAAATCTGGTTCAAATCAATTTGTCTGTACAATTTTAATAAAAGCCTCTGGTACTAATTTATTCATAGACATTTGGGGTGTTGTCTTGTAGAAACAGTTTACACCTTTAAAAGAGGGATTTTGTGGAAAATGAATAAATAATATTGTACCTGTTGTAGATAATTCAATGAACAACCTCAGTTCAGAGAAGTTTAATTCTCACTAGGCCTGTCACAATAACAAATTTTGCTGGGCGATTAATTGTCTCAGAAATGATTGCGATAAACGATAATATTGTTTGAAATTTTACAATAATTAGTAATTATTGTCAAACTTAAGAAGAAATGTTGGTTAATTTGTTTTGAGTGTAGTACCTTTTTTGACCACCTGGTGGCAGTATAAGACTGTTTGAACTGAAGGATGGATAGTGAGGGAGCGAGCAGCGTGTCTATTTAAGAAAAATGGGAGGGAGACCCCTTGACGTGACATGGGCGGTCTCTCCTTCCTTTTTTTGGTTCTCAAAATGGTGGACGCTGGTGTGGTTTGAGCTCTTTAGCATAGCATTTTTCACACAAAGCTTTTAATTTAAAAAATCAGTAAAAATGAATTTGTGAATTTTGGAGCTTCGACAAGACGGAGGTTTCTTCCCTGAGGTCGGCCTGTTAGCTTAGCTCGTAGCTTAGCTTCTCAGCTTAGCTGCTTTTAACGATCCAAAAATGCGATTTTGGACGATTAAAACAGATGTTAAAGAGAAAAGAGAAAGGGAGGAGTCAGTGAAAAACACCGGAGTTGAGCTTTTTGTCATCCAGTGTCTTCAGTATTGAGAGACAAGAAGAAACAATAAAGCCGCTAAATGAAAATGAGGTCAATAATTTTTATTTATCATGCGATTAATTGATTTATTGTTTATCGTGACAGGCCCACTTCTCACCAGACTGGCAGGTTAACAGCTAGTCTGAGCAGCGCAAGAACAAAGCAAATTTGTGCTCAATTAAAAAATAGCTAAAATCTCAAAAAGTTTTACAGAAGCTCTCGCAAATGCTATTTTAGGAACCTTTGCACGTACATTAATTTTGCATCACTCAGTTGTGTTCATAGAATACTGTGGTTATTTGTAAGAGTGAA
This sequence comes from Nematolebias whitei, assembly GCF_014905685.2. Lineage (NCBI taxonomy): Eukaryota > Metazoa > Chordata > Actinopteri > Cyprinodontiformes > Rivulidae > Nematolebias > Nematolebias whitei. The sequence goes on from NC_056513.1 coordinate 27,986,686, forward strand.
TAGCAGCAGTTAGCTGGAGCACATCTGGTGCAGCCTAGGGCACTTTTAGAATGAATAAGATCATATTTTTGATTGAATGATTGTACTGAAAAACTGGCAAAATATAAAAAGCTTATATAAAATGACATTTGTGTAACCTGCTATGAAATGTTAGGAGATTTGAGTAGTTTTAAGATGACAGCAAGACATTTTGGCTGGCAAAATAGCCATCAGCTCATCAATCCAGGGAGGATTAACGATTCATCCAAACTGAGGCCATTCAAAGAGCTATCTACAACAAGATTAATCGTTTCGAACATTTCCACAGAACCCACACTTCAAAATATCTGAGCGAACTCTTGGCTTCAAGTGACACGCAAGTCTCCACTCAAAAATAGGAGTTTAATCAGAGAAGATTTTTTAAAACCTGGAGATTTAATTCAAAGTGGTAAGTCATATTTTATTAAAACATGGACAAGATGAAGCAGGACTGAAACACTGAACTGAATATTACACATTTAACAAAGAATACCAGAAAACTAAGGGTTCCTTTAGTTTATTATCCTCAGGATATGGGTGATGGGACACACATCAGAGGCAATGAGGGATTCAGTGTCTTGCCCAGGGACACTTAAACATGTGACTGCTGGTGGAATTGAACCCCCAACTCTCTCATTGGAGGAAGACTGCTCTAACCACTCAGCCACAGCTGTCCCCAAGTATAAGTCTAAAGTACATTTTTATATTTATCACCACATCCACAAACACGCAGCTCAAATGAACCAGATACAATCCATCCCCTCCTCCTGATGGTCAACTGACTGCAGGAAATTGGTGTAAATAGACCAATTCAGTACAAATGTCCTCAGATAAAAAGTGCAGAATGAAACAGGTTTGAGTGTTCAGGCCCTCCCATGTGTGTCCACTGTGTAGAAACCAGTGTCACAATAACAGGCCCAGTGTCCCCAGCCTGATGCTGCTGCCATGACAATAACTGGCTGTGTATGAGGAAACTGAGCATGGCTAATGGTAACAAGAGAACAGACTTTGTAATTCCAGACTCAGCCCTGATCTCTGGGGCCATGATTAGTTCACCGCTGGCTTTCTACCCATTCCTGATGTGACAGGAGGGAGCTGGGTTCAATCATTCCTACCTCAATTAAAAAGTTTATTTATGTGGCTCGTAGGCCTGTCTCGATAACAAATTTTGCTGGGCAATTAATTGTCTCAGAAATTATTGCGATAAACGATAATATTGTTTAAAATTTGACAATAATTAGTAATTATTGAGCCTTGAGGACTCACTTACAAGACAGACCTGATTTTAACAAAGAATGATGACAACAATGGACAAGGCCAACAATAGACAGTTAAAAAAAGACATACAGGTTTTTTTATATATATGCAAATAAGATGGCAAAAAAAAGTAACAAAAACAGCTAGATTATAAGGCGAATGTAGAAAACTAAAAACAGGAACATGTCTGCATCGGTCCTTGCCAGGAGTCCAACAGATTTTTAAAGCCACTTGGAGAGGACAAGATCGAGAGCTTCAGGTCTTTTCGCAAGATATTCCAGGAAACAGGAGCAGAGTAGGAGAAGGCCCTTTTGCCAAGCTCAGTCCTCACTGAGGGAACACTGCAGGTAATAATGCCCTGAGAGTGCACACTGTAGCTGCACTCACGCAGAGGCATGTAGGAGGAGATGTACAAAGGCAACAGACCAAGAAGTGATTTAAAGATGAAAATGTACCAGTGAGAGAGTCTGCGTGAAGTTAATGGTGACCAGTTAACCAGTGAATACAGGGTGCAGTGGTGGGTACGATAATCACAGCCAGTTATGAATCTTAGTGCACCATGATAGACAGCATCCAACATCTGCAGGGTTCTTGTAGGAGCGTTCATGTAAATAATGTCACCGTAGTCAATGGAGGGAAGGAAAGTCACAGATACAAGGCGTTTTCTAGCATTCAGTTAAACAGGATCTATTTCTGAAAAAGAAACCCAGTTTAACTTTCAGTTTCTTTACTAGGTTTTCCATATGGAGCTTAAAAGAGAGCTGAGAGTCGACCAAGATACCCAAATATTTATAGGAATCAACAAACTCAATGGGGACACCATTTGAGGATAAAATCGGAGGAAGAACTGCTGGGACCGACTTCCTGTTTGAAAAAAGCATCCCTTTGGTTGTATCAGTATTTAAGACAAGCTTGAAGCAGAACAAATCTGACTGGATGATGTCAAATGCGGATTGCAAAAGCTGGAAAGCCTTATCAACTGTTTTAGCTCGACAATAAACAACTGTTTCATCAGCATAGAAATGTATGGATGCATCAGGGATGCTCTGACCTACATTACCTATGTAGATTGTAAAGAGGGTGGGTCCTAAGGCTGAGCCTTGTGGTACATATTGTTGAATCTTAAATAACTGGAGGAAGTACCATTATGTTGAACACATTGCCTCTGATCTGAGAGATAGTTAGAGAACCAACCAATGGTGTGATCTGAGAAACCAATTTCTGAGAGCTTATGACACAACATGTTATGATCCACAGTGTCAAAATCTTTAGACAGGTCTAAGAAAAGTGCAGCACAATAATCCTTAGCATCCAATGCTTCAACAACGTCATTAAGAACCTTCAGTGAAGCAGTGGTTGTGATGTGTTGTTTCCTAAAACCAGATTGATGGCGAGGTAAGATGTTAAATGAGTCCAGGTAATTTTTTTATTTGAGAGTTTATCAGTTTTTCTAGAACCTTGGATAAAATGCAGAGTTTAGAGATTGGCCGATAGTTGTTCAGTGAGGTGGGGTCACCTCCCTTCAGTAAAGGAAGAACAAAGGCTGTTTTCCAAGCATCTGGAATGGAGTTTTGGCTTATGGACAGGTTAAAGATATGGGTTACACAGACTGTGATGATATGAGCGGCCAGCCTTAAGAAATAAGGAGGAAGTTCATTCATTATTCACCCAATACTCACTTTTTTGTTGACTACAACCAAAGACAAAAGAGGGCAATAATGCTTTTGCCTGTGTCTGTCTCTCTGTTGGTCTGTTAGCAAAATAGCTTATAAACCACTTGACAGATTTTAATAAAATTTCCATGAAACAAAATTCTTGGTTGTACATCTTAAATAGATTATTTTTGGAGTCAACCTGGTTCAAGATGGCCACCACAGTCAAGTGACCTTAAAAAACACAAAAATGGCTTATATTTAGTCAATTTTACAAAAATTGAGCTAAAACTGTGTATGCTATTCACCTCTGTGTTAAACCATATATTTTTAGCAAACTTATTATCTGTTTTATGGCAGCTAAATTGTCTACACTGTGCCTAATATAAAGCAAGGTGCTGTTAAAAATTATCCTTACCAATTGTTAGATATAAGCAACAGACAGAGAGCTGCTTGTACTTTAATTTTATGTTATATAAAATAGTATAACTTCTCAAGGTTTGACAAAAACAGCTTTAACTCTGTTTTCTTTTTGTTTTTTTCTCAACAAAGATTGTAGACAGCTTAGTCCAAATCTCTGGTGGGTTGGTTTAATGCATTCCTTTAAGGAAGGCTAGGCCTTTACTTTTATTAAGTTGGGGCGGCTGTGACTGAGTGGTTAGAGCAGTCCTCCTCCAAATGGAAAGTTGGGGGTTTGATTCTACCAGCAGTCACATGCTGACGTGTCCCTGGGCAAGACACTGAACCTCTCATTGCCTCTGATGTGTGTCCCACCGGTGTATGACGGGAAGGGAAGTCTGAGATTGTCATCATTGTATGTGCCCATACAATGGCAAAATTAGTTCTCTGCATTTAACCCATCACGCATGAGATACACCCAGGTGGAGCAGTGGGCAGCTATGCAAGCGCCCAGGGAGCAATTAGGGATTAGGTGTTTTGCTCAGAGACACCACAACATTTGGGAATGGCTGGGAGTCAAACCAACACTTTCTGGTCCCCTGTTGGCTGCCCTACTTCTAACCCATCTCGGCTCCCATAAAAAATGTGATGTAAAGCACTGATTAGTCTTTGTTGAAATATAGTAGAGTGCTGTATTATTATTATTAACCTTTATTTAACCAGGCAAATCCCACTGAGATCACAGATCTCTTTTGCAAGGGAGGCCTGGGCCTGAAGGCAGCCTAACATGCATGTATGAATGGGTAAACGAGGGCACAGATTGTAGTGTAAAGCACTTTAATTGTCTTGATAAGATAGAACGGCACTATATACTGTAAGTACAGTCCATTTATCATTTCAGTTTAGGACATCATAGGTTTACCAATACACCTATATATATATATATATATATATATATATA
>NC_056513.1:27991372-28010690 GCF_014905685.2 Nematolebias whitei
GATGGATGGATGGATAGATGGATAGATAGATAGATAGATAGATAGATAGATAGATAGATAGATAGATAGATAGATAGATAGATAGATAGATAGATAGATAGATAGATACCAATATTCCAATACCAATACTTGTCAGTTCAATAATCGGGTATATCTGAATTACTTCTAAGAAAGAAACAGAAGTAGCTAGAAAAACAAATGTTACTGAGAAATGGGTTTGGCTTTGTCATCACTACATAGGTCACAATTTTCATTACAAGTCACCTGACAAGTTTTACAGAAAAGGTTGTTGGCATAACAGTACCGTATTTTTCAGATTACAAGGCGCAATACCAATGAACGGGTCTGTTTTCATATATAAGGCACACCGGATTATAAGCCGCATTAAGTGAAACAAAACAGTCAGATAAGTCAAACTTTATTCAACTCATTCACAATAACCACATAAAATTTGTTTGAGGTCAGTAAGCACAACCAGAATTAATACATAAAGCACAATGGATTATAAGGCTGTCAATTTTTGAGAAAATTAAAGGATTTTAAGTGCGCCTTATAGTCCGAAAAATATGGTATGTGGTCTGGGAGACTGATATCATGACGGCAAAGTCAAATTGCTGGTTTCCATTTTCTAAGGTCGTTTTCACACCTGATAGTCCGGTAGACTCGGTTCGGTTCGGGACCAATATTCATGAGCTTTTGTTTACATTTGAGCTGGTGCGTTTGCATTCACACTGCACTGTGCAGTCGAGTCAACCTGTTGAACCAACCTATTCCCCTGCTTGCCTGTGGGGGCGCTGCACCAAGAACTACTGAAAGAAACGACACAAAAACCTCTGAAGACACGTCTTCTTCTTCTTCTGTAAATAAAAATAAAAACGAAGTGGCATCAAGTTTTAGCAGTTTTAGGAGTTATATTTTGTCATTTTTCAAAAATGGACTTAGCATGAGCAGAAGATGAGACAGAAGACCATGGAGAATATTGTTTTTAACACAAGGCAGCTGAAGGCTCCATATAAGGTCAGAGAAATGTGTGTTTGTTTACCCTGTGGAGCGGGGCTCGGTCTGTTTACATTCACACTGTACTTGAACCGCGCTGGAGTTCTCTTTTACCGAGACCTAGGTTTTAGCCCGGGCCAGAGTTCGCCTTTTTTTTCCGTGACAGAGTTCGATGGGGTGTTCACACCTCCCTAAACGAGCCGGACTTTCTAGGAAAACGAGCTAGAGTTTGATTAAAGCGGACTAAACAGGGCTAGTGTGAATGCACCCTAAATGTGCAGCACTGGAGTAATGAAGTTCAGTAGAAGAGTCAGCCCTTCATGATATAAGGCTTATCAAATGCATTTTAAGAATTTATCAAAACTATCTAACCACAAAATCATGCCTGCAGCTTAAATTTAAACTTAGGATAGTTCACAATCTAAAAAGTTGAGTTCAACACTTTTCATTTAAATGTAAAGTTAGGAAACAATGTACACAAGTGTTTCAGTGCTACTGAACTAATGCATTTATATAATTTAATGATTTACTAGGAGGACATAGATGGTGACCACGTCTAGGATGAATCAGGTAACAAACAATACAGGTTTCTGGAGAACGTCAGGGCAAACACATGGAGCTGTGTGAGGTTGGGACAGCTGCAGATAAGACTCAGCAAATAAACACAAATCTAATCAGTCAATATGGAAACAAGCAGAGCTTCTTCCTAACATAAATAATTCATCAAAAATTGCTACTCTGATTTGTTTAATTCAATTACTTTTAGCCAAAACTACAGTAAAGAGCACTTATCAGGCAGCAGATGGGGCTGAAGGAGTGGGGTTGTACTGTCAGGAGGTGGGACTAACAAACCTCCTGTATTTATTATGATTACTATGTTTATCCAAATGTGAAGGCACAATACAAATCCAACCGGTTAATATATGAGGCATATGTTGTGCATTTGTGCTGTTGTGGGGGTTGTACTGTCACAAGCAAAACAGATTATTTTGGTTACGAGACAACAGAGGTGTAAGAAAAGAACAAAAGGAGACATTCCTCTGAATAATAAAGACTATGTACATATTGTATGTTATAAAAAGGACAGAGTATTAGTTAAAAATCATCCCCGTATATTTTATCAACGTTTCAAAAATAACTTATCAAAGCAGTTTATTTGTGGAACTGTACTTTTACTTTTTTAATGATCAGTTTTTTGTGTTCAAGATTTCCGATTGATGGTCAAACCTCAGTTTCAGGAGGAACAATGCAGGTTCTTCTTGGCTGTGGAACACTGGACCAGCTCTTTACCCTCACTAGAGTCATGGGAGTGTGCCCATCCAGTTTACAGGCGTTTTGTGAACTTGAGAGAAGGTATTTGACCGTGTTCCTCAAGGTACACTGAGGGGAGTGCTCCGCAAGTATGGTAAATGGTAATGGACTGTACTTATATAGCACCTTTCTATCTTATGAAGACACTCAAAGCTCTTTACACTACAATTTGTGCCCTTGTTTACCCATTCATACAGCACTCTATTAGATCTCTACAAAGAATAATCAGTGCTTTATCACATTCTTACACCAATGGGACACACATCAGAGGCAATGAGGGGTTCAGTGTCTTGCCCAGGGACACTTCAGCACGTAAATGCTGGTGGAATCGAACCCCCAACTCTTGCATTGGAAGATGACTGCTCTAACCACTCAGTCACAGCTGCCCCAAAAGTATGGGAGTAGGGGCCTGTTGCTACGGGCCATTCAGTCCCTATACAAGCAGCGTTAAGAGTTTTGGTTTGCATAGCCGGCAGAAAGTCAGACTCTTTCAGGGTGGAAGTTGGACTCTGCCAGGGCTGCCTGTTGTCACAGATTCTTTTCATAACTTTCATGGACAGAATTTCTGGGTGCAGCCAGGGGGCGGAGGGAGTCCAGTTCAGTGGCCACAGGATTCTATCTCTGCTATTTGTACCCTCTTACGATTGCATCACTTAGCCCTTTGTTAATGGCCTGATGGCCACTTGTCCTCCTTTTACATGTGAACAACTAGTTCTGGCTGTCACCAGCAAAATGGTTGATCCACTGTGAGAAAGTGCTGCTTATAATTGAATGCGCCGCTCAAGGTGGCTGCATGTTGGAGCAGCTCTGTTACTTTCATTCTGAGATTTTGCTTTTGGAAACTTTAATTCCTCTTTTTCTGGATGTAAATCACATTTTTTTGGATGATTATTTCCTCTGGTATCAGATGTTGTGCAGCAGGAAGGATTTTTACTGAAACTTTTTTAGTTTTGGACATTTGTTATGATGCGTAACCATGGCAACAAGGCAGTTTTCTACAACCAGGAGCAGCTGATTAACATCTCAAAAGCTCAAATAATATCTCAACTACAGCCCCAAATCTCAAATGAGTTGAAAGGATGTTCTGTGGACGCATTCTCATCTACCTGCCAGCTGTGCTCGAGTGCCTGAGCACTGAGATCCTGGAACTAGCAGGAAACATGGCTCATGACAGCGGAAGGACAGGATCATCCCTCGGCCCCTACAGTTGGCTGTCTGCAGCGATGAGGAGCTTGGCAGACTGCTGGGAGGAGTGGCCATCGCTCTGGGAGGAGTTCTGCCCGGCATTCGGGCGGTCCTACAGCCCAGGGGAACTGAGAGGCCAGCCAAGTCTGGGTGGATGGATCGGACGGCATCTGCAGCCAGTTTCTTAGGATCCACTGTGGGATGGACCTTTACAAGAGATCCTTCCTGCCTACAGCCATCAGTATCTATAACATCTCTTAATGAAATGAGGATAATGAGTTACAACAACAAATAATTTCCCTTTGGGATTAATAAAGTATTTTTGAATTGAATTTGAACTGAATTGAATAAGACTGGATTTGTTGCAGCTCCTCAGACTGAAGAAGACTTTTGGATAAAAAATAAAACGTTTCAACAAGAAGAATCTGTCCAAAGGAACTGACTCAACCTTGCTAGATTTATCTACCTGGATTATTGAGCATGCATCAGGATAAAAAATATATAAAATAAAAAGTCCATGCTCAATAATCTAGGTATACAATCCAACAATTTTCAGTCAGGTCATCTAGACAGTTTCTTTTTTTTTTTTTTTGCTGAAACATTTCACCTTCCATCCGGAAGGCTTCATCAGTCAAGGAAACAAACAACACAAAACTGATTCTTCCCCCAAACAGCTTACTCCAAAGTGGAACAAACCAGTTATGTTGGTGCTAAGATGGTGTCTTTGGTACGCCTCCTCTGGACTTTTTTTGGTTTTGAACCAGTTTAACATGACTGTCGATGAGGCACAAGAGATGGGGGCGTGCCAAAGACACCATCTTAGCACCAACATAACTGGTTTGTTCCACTTTGGAGTAAGCTGTTGGGGGGAGAATCAGTTTTGTGTGTTGTGTTTTCTTGACTGATGAAGCCTTCCGGAAAGAAGGTGAAATGTTTCAGAAAAAAAAAAAACTGTCCAGATGACCTGACTGAAAATTGTTGGATGCATCAGGATATTCAAAGATTTCAACAAATAAATTGAACCCTTCATAAATGTCAAACTTTGTCCATCAGCATGAATTAGATGTCCAAGTAGATCACAATTTTCACAACAGATACATAAAAAACACAGTTATTTATCAAACTTCACAGCTAGCTAATTCTTTGTAAACTTGTTACATGTATATATTAATAAAGTCACAGAGAAATTGTCTTTAACTTAGCCAGACAAAGATTCAGACCGGAGCCCACAACCAATAATGCCAGGCTAAAGGAACACCTCCCCATCTCCTCAGTGTGCAGCCAGTATCACACTTATGTCAGAGTGTGACCAGGTTTTCCAGCTCAGTGTAAGAGATGTAGGATTATCAGACCTCCATGTCCAACAGGGGTGAACGGGGATACATGCTGCTGTGGAGAACCAGAACTCTGAGACAAACTGCTTCACCCTGCCAAGATTCAACTGAATCTCACACCACACTGCAGTGCACAACATGAACTTAATGGATTTTTAGGCTTTAACTCAAACTGATATAAGCCATTCCCATTTTGCCATTCCTGCATTTGATTCAGTCATTTATGTGTGCAAAACTCAGCGGGAAAGAAAATGAGTGGAACATCCGAAGATGTCACTTTGTGCCTCTTCAGATGTGTGTTTGTTGCTGGTGTTTACCTGAGCCCAGTGGTTTTTGAAGACGATCATGCAGGTCTCTGGGTCCACCCCCTTCAGGACCAGAGACTGCCCGTCTCGGTTTCCATTGGCAACCATCGAGGCCATTATGGTAAACAGGACATGTGGCTTAAATCACGTCATATGAATGCGAAGGTCCTGACTGCTTATTGGGTGCAACCACAACCACGGGAAGAGAGGTAATCGTAAAGAACCTGGGGAATGAAAGAAGAAAACACAATGATGACATCATCATCAGACAATCGTCCTTATTCAGACTGGCCTCCCTCTCAGCCTCTGCATGGCTGGACAGCAGCTATGACAGGCATGCAGGAAGGAGAAAAACAACAAGCATAGTGAAATGACTCGAGAAAGAAACGTTTTGCTCGACTTTAAATCTGCCTGCTGCTCTCTGGTCTTCACACCGAGGCGTCAAATTGTTTTATGCAATACCTGACACGCCCACAGAAGATTCCTGCCGGCCCTCTGACATCACACTCATTACACAAACTATTTCTCACTTCGGAAGATAAACAGCAAGCTGAGGGGAAAATGTCAGGTCTATACATTGTGTTTACTAAACTTTTAGGGAAAGAAAAGTCTGCAGAGCTCATGAAGGATGTGCTGGGTGTTATTGTAGATGAAAAAAGACTGAAGGGCAGATTTGTAGAAAACATTCAATGTCCACATTGGCACCGAAAACTCGTAAGACACCCTTATTTCCAATAAATGAACAGATTTGTTGTTCCCCTTGGAGAGGACGTTACTAGAAAGACTGATTCTGGAAAAACAGAAGAAAAAAAACTAATGTTTTAGGAACATATGAGCTAAAAAATTATTCTGCTTTCAGAAACAAACCTGCAATTCAGGACTGCAGGTAACGACATTCACTCCCCTATGTGCTTATTGACAGTAAATGTTTGTGGACTGTAAATGCTTTCGACTGCTATTGTGACAGTTTGAGACAATGTTGGTTGAAAATCAGTTCTTCAACAATCGAAACATAACGAGACAATAACCGCCTGCTGACTGAGGAGGTTTTAGACCTGATCTGAGAACCAGGGTTCGGTCTAAAAACAGAACTTTGCTTTTCAACAGAATGGGGATGAAAACTGCATTCATGATCATTATTTATGCTAATAAAATTAAAGCTAGAGAAGAATAACTGCTCAATTTTTTTGAAGCTAAAACTAGCCAAAATTAGCAAAACAGTATCTAAATGCTTAAAGAGGCAATTCCCTTAATTAATAAGCACCTCTGGGATCTGCTTAATATATCTCTAATAAATGGTTGCATACCACAGAGCCTTAAGATTCTTGTAATTAAACATTTACTTAAGAAACATAACCTTGACTCAGGAATCCAGGCAAATTATAGACCTATATCTGATCTAACTTTCATCTCAAAAATTCTAAAGAAAATACTAGCTGGTCAGTTACATGATCATCTGCAAAGAAATAATGAGATTGAAGAGTTTCAGTCAGGGTTTAGAGCTCACCACAGCACTGAATCGGCACTGGTGAAAGTTACTAATGATATTCTCATGGCCTCAGACAATGGACAGGTGTCTGGTCCTGTTAGACCTCAGTGCTGCATTTGATACAGTTGATCATAAAATTCTACTGCAGAGACTTGAATATGATATTGTGATTACAGGAACGGCTCTAAAATGGTTTAAATCATATCTATCTGATAGATTCCAATTTGTAAATGTACATAATGAATCTTCATCATACACCAAAGTTAGTCATGAAGTTCCTCAAGATTCAGTGCTTGGACCAATACTCTTTACCTTATAGATGCTTCCATTAGGTAATGTTATTAAACTGCATGGGACAGATATTCATTTTCATGCTGATGATACACAGTTATATTTGTGCATGAAACCCAAGGAATCCAATCAGCTACTTAGACTACAAGCATGTCTTAAAGACATAAAAACCTGGATGACCCTTAATTTTCTCCTGTTGAACACAGACAAGACTGAGGTTTTAGTTTTTGGACCTGAGCATCTTAGGAATAACTTTTTCAGTCCTTTGTCCTCCTTGGATGACATTAATCTGTCCTCCAGCTCTAATGTTGAAAATCTTGGTGTTATTTTTGATCAGGACATGTCTTTTATCCTGCACATTAAAAACATTACTAGAACTGCCTTCTTCCACCTGCGTAATATCACTAAAATTAGAAACATCTTATCTAAAAATGATGCAGAAAAACTGGTCCATGCATTTGTCACATCTAAACTGGACTATTGCAATGGTTTATTATCTGGGTGTCCAAAAACTTCTTTAAAATGTCTTCAGTTGATCCAAAATGCTGCTGCCAGAGTCTTAACTGGAGTTAGTGGGAGAGATCATATCTCTCCAGTTTTAGCTTCTCTCCACTGACTCCCAGTCAAATCCAAAATTGAATTCAAAATCTTACTTCTAACCTACAAATCTCTCAACAACCTAGCTCCATCTTATATTACAGATCTTATTGTTCCATATTTTCCTAACAGAGCACTTTGCTCTCAGACTGCAGGTTTACTCACGGTTCCTAGAGTTTTCAAAAGCAGAATGGGAGGAAGATCTTTCAGTTATCAGGCTCCTCTCTTGTGGAACCAACTTCCAGTTTCTGTCCGTGAGGCTGACACATTTTCCAGTTTTAAGACTGGGATTAAGACTTTCCTTTTTGATAAATCACTTTTCTTTTTGATAAATCCTATAAATAGGGTTGGCTTGTTATGCTGCTATAGGCTTAGACTACTGGAGGACAAATTGACATAATTTCCTTAAACAAATTGTTAAAATTGAATAGTTTTCATTTGATATTATTTCTTTCTTAACATGTGATTCTTGACCTGCCATTGTGTATCTGTTCCTACCAAACCCAACTGGTTGAAGTAGATGGCCGCTTGTCCTCAGCCTGGTTTTGCCAAAGGTTTTTTCCTCATGAGAGAGTTTTTCCTTTCCACTGTCGCCTTCATGCTTGCACAAGATGAGTCTGTGATGGAGTGAATTCAAAGCAGTCTGCTCCTCAGATAAATAATGTTAAATTATTATTTTTATATATAAATGTTTCTATTCTGTACCCTGAAATGACTTCTGTTGTGACTTGGCGCTATATATAAATAAACTGAATTTAAACTAAACTGAATGGAAAATGCTCCAGCATCAACGTGTGGCATGGAGGCTGCACAGCTGCAGAAAGAAAAGCTTTGCAGAGAGTGGTGAAGGCTGCACAGAAGACTGTTGGAGTCAGCCTCCCCACCATCACAGACATCTACACCTCCAGATGCAGGAAGAGGGCCACCTGCATCATGAAAGACCCCACTCATCCAGCACACACACTTTTTGCCTCGCTCCCCTAAGGAAGGAGGTTGAGGAGCATTAAGTGTAGAACCACTAGACTGAGGAACAGCTTCTACCCTGAGGCTGTTAGACTAATGACTATCTAAATAATCCCATCATGCTGCTGATCTGTTTCATGTTGCTGTGTTCATTCATACTCAACTGCTCACACAGACTCATGTTCGTGCTGCTGTTCAGCGTATTGTTTTTTTACGCTATTAGTGCTTAGTGTATTTTTACTTAATGTTTTTCTTAGTTCATATCTTAGATCTTATTACTGTTTTTCTTTTACATTTTATACTTTTGTTGGATGTAACTGGGACCCTGTGTACACAGTTTCGTTCTACCACATGTACCACATGAGGTGCGTATGACAAATAAAGAACCATGAATCCTTGAATAAAGAAAAAACTATAGCTAAAAGCTAAAACTAGCAAAAAATTTGCTCCATACTAAAAATGAGCAAAATAGCACCTAAAAACTAAAACGGAAGCAAGTACGCTGAAGTAAATTTCAAAGAGCACAAAGTTTTTCAAGAATGTAAAGACATTTCATGCATGTCAATGAGAAAAAAGTCAGGTAAGTCCTGTGTGGTTTCCCTACTCTTCATTGTCTTACTGTTAATATTATGAATATTTGCTAAAGACTGAAGATGTGAACATCTGAACGAAGCAGACTTTATTATCAAACAGTGACACCTAGTAAAGGTATTAATTTCATTTTTAGAGTTCAGTCAAAAACAGGCTTAAGATAACAAATACTACTGTTTATTTTTTTAAGAATTAACAGTTGAGCACATCTAACTTTGTGACACTCAAATATAACATTTAATCACGTTAAATTTGCACAATTCATCCAAGAGTTCTCAGAATTAGTCAGGAGAACAGGGAAATGGAAGTTATTAACAAAATGTGATAACTAGTTAGATTCAGAACTAGCATCACATCCTCATCCCAAAACGTAACATAACTTCCTTTTCTTATGTATTTACAGTTCACTTTCTAACTGAAACCACTGCTTTGACCAGACTATTGTAGGTCCACATATTGAGCAAACAGAAAAATTTCAAGTTTTTACTTGAATATTAAGAAACCATTTGTCATTTCAAACGCATATTCTCAGCAGCAATTACACAAATTTATTTATTTATTATCCTTTTATTTAACCAGGCAAATCCCATTAAGATCATAAAATCTTGTTCATGTTAACACAAGATGTGTTTTATTTAAGTTTTTATTACTTTAAATCCAAAACCTTTGCCGGAGTGAGACTAGGGGAGATGAATCCTCAAACTCTACACTTCAATGCAATCATGTACTTTGTGTACTTGTGTTTAACTTTAAATAATGAGATTCAAAGTCAACTAATTTTAAATATTTTTACATTTTCCAAAGAACTTAAATGACCTCGTTTGACTAGAAAGTGGCTCCAAATATGTCACTCTATTTATTTATGGCACATTCAAGATATAGCCCCCCCCAGTTGCTAAAATCTACTAATCAGCAAGACAACGAGCTGCGTGCAAAGTTTGTGTAAAGAGCCAAAGTATTGAAGTCATTTGTTTTATGTTAGTATTAAAAATGCTATAATTGTATACATATAATATAAATTTAAACACTTATTCAGTTTTTTTTTTTATTCTATTCACACATAATTGGAAAATCTAGTTTTGTTTGGTTGGGTGATTGAATTTGATCCAGGTGTTGTACTGAAGCACACAAAAGTTAAAATTAATAGGGGTGCACCGATTGCAGTTTTCTGGCTTATCACTGATTTCTAAAAAGTCTGACCTGCCGATTCCGATATTGGCCGGTACCAATTTTGTTTAATAAGTGATGCTGTCAGGTGTTATAAGGTCACAACGCACCTTCAATTTTCCAATCTAATTGCATTGAAAAATATACCCTTGAACAATATCCTAGAAACAATACAAACTTGTTTTAACTTGCCATGGGGGCCGAGATGGTGTAGAGGCAGGGCAGCCGGCTTGGGACCCAAAAGTCCCAGGTTTGATCCCCAGTCACTGCACATCACGTGGCGTCTCTGGGCAGCACGTCTCATCCCCAAAATGCCCCCCGGGCGCTTTCAATAGCTGCCCACTGCACCACCTGGTGGTGGATGGGTTAAATGCAGAGACTAATTTCGCCATTGTATGGAAACATACAGTGCTGACATTGTGATGACATTATTATTATTATTATTATGAGGTAGTGCTCTGAAATATAAATGAAGTTTAGACAATTGTTGTTAAAATGACAAAAAAAATCGGTAAAATCGGTTTCTCATGTAAGTAACGGCTGATTGCCAATCTCCCAAAATTAAGGAAATCAGGGCTGATTCATCGGTGCACCCCTATAAATTATACCGGTACCTTTTTTCATTCAACCTTTATTTATACAGGCTAGCCACATTGAGCCACGGGTACTCAATTACAAGATGGACCTGTTCCAGACAGAACATACAAAGTACAGACAACGTTAACAGTACACAATGACAGCAAACTACAGTAAAAAAAAAATACAGTACAAATCAGAGTAGTGTACAAAACAGGGTGAAATACTAAAAACAAGAACATATTTGCTTTAACTTTCCATTGACGTTATCAAATGTTTGAAACCCCTTAAAGAAATTAAGGTGGACAAATTCAGTTCTTGTTGCAAGGTGTTCCAGGTTGCAGGAGCTGAGTAGGAAAAGGCATTTTTGGCAAGTTCAGTCCGCAGTGAGGGAACGCTGCAGGTAATGATGTCCTGAGAGTGCACACTGTAGCTGCACTAACGACTTGACATGTGAGAGGAGATATAAGAAGGTCCAAGGAGGGATTTATAGATGAAAATGAACCAGTGTGAACCTCAATTAAACTAAAAATCTGTACCAGTTAAGGAATCATAAGATCAATAACTTTATAGTACTTAATCTTGACAGTAATGATTTTAGATGACGTTTACAACATGTGTATCTGCTGGAACATCTGTCATGGTGGTGTACAGCATTTAGCGGTAGTACTTCTATCTGAACAAGAGTCAAACCTTCAGTGGATCTGCTGCTCAATTTTTCCCAGTAAAACAAAGCATGATAGAGTGCGTTCGTTGAGGGCTCACACTCCATGGAGCACTAACGACCGTCACAACAGGGGATCAACTGTAAGACACGCAGCAGCTGCAGCGCTCAACGCCAAATTACAGCTTCTAGATCTTGCTTCTAAATGCATCTCCCAATAAATCACAGCTCAACTGCTTTGCAGCGAATTGACTTCACACCATAATCAAGCCCAGAAGTGCCGTAACAAGGCCCGCAGGAAACTTTCACCATCTGCTTTCAGTTAGTGCTGAAGCACAGATTCTTGTGAAGGAATGTAAAAGCATTGTGGAGAGAGTTTGAATAACTGTGACTGTGTGTCAGCTGTCAAGATGGTTTCTTACCTTCCTCGAGTCATCCTGAAGACAGACGGATCACTCACTCAGACAGGGAGTTCACTCTTGTCCTGTTGAAGCAGAGAGATACGTCAACCGAGGAGCGTGGCATGAGCTCCGCATAGGAGAGGCGAGGGATGATGGGAAGTGACTCGAAATGAGTACGCTGCTCAGAGAGCCGCTTGGATGGAGATGGAGAGGAGGAGGTTACACAGGGAGGGAGGGACGAGTGGGGAATGGGAGGAATGAGACAGACTAAAAAGTGAAAAACAGGCTGGTGGTCAGGTTGGTCTGCAGTAAAGGAGGAAGAAGCAGAAAGAACTCACATGGAAACAATCGGAAATAGTTCTATTCAAATGATTCAGCTTTTAAAAAAAAAAAAAAAGAACCTCCATCAGATTTTTATGAGTTCTTAAGAATAGCCTCAGCAGTGTCATGATTCGATTTTGGTATTCATCCTGAGATTTGTTTCATAAAAAGTACAGTTAGACAGATAAAGATGTAGCAAACAAATATATTCTGCAGTATGTCGGCTTTTACAGTTACAGTTCAAGAAGAGTGGGCTTCTTAGAAAGCATGTTCGCTGTTTAAAAGTATGACTTTGTGGAAACAGGAAGTGAGAAAGAGATGGATGGAAAAAGGTGGCACCACCATGGTGGTGATTAGGCCTGTCACGATAACAAATTTTACTGGGCCATTAACTGTCTCAGAAATTATTGCGATAAACGATAATATTGAATTATTGTCAAATTTAAGAAGAAATGTTGGTTAATTTGTTTTGAGTGTAGTACCTTTTATCGACCACCAGATGGCAGTATAAGATGTTTGAACCGAAGGATGGACAGGGAGGGAGCGAGTGTCTCATTAAGAAAAATGGGAGGGAGGCCACTTGACGTGACATGGGCTGTCTCTCTTCGGTTCTCAAAATGGCGGACGCTCGGTTTGGTTTGAGCTCTTTAGCATAGCATTTTTCACACAAAGCTTTTAATAAAAAAATCAGTAAACAAGTTATCAGCTTCTTTTTGCAGAGAAAAACAACTTTTTACACAAAGGCACAGGTTTCAGCCGTGAATTTTGGAGCTTCAACAAGACGGAGGTTTTTCCCGTGGTCGGCCTGTTAGTTTAGCTCGTAACTTAGCTTCTCAGATTAGCTACTTTTAACAATCCAAAAACGTGATTTTGGACAGTCAAAACAGATTTTAAAGAGAAAAAAGAAAGGGAGGGGTCAGTGAAGAGCACCGGAGTGGAGCTTTTTGTCGTCTAGTGTCTTCAGTAGAAAGAGAGAGACACGAAGAAATGATAAAGCAGATAAATGAAAATGAGGTCAATAATTTTCATTTATCATGCGATTAACTGATTTATTATTTATCGCGACAGGCCAAGTGGTGACAAAAAGACATACTTGCGTGCATGTGACAAATGATCAGGGTTGAATTTATGTCTTACTGAGGACAAACAGGCAGGTTTTTCCCTCAGATCATCAAGAGGTTTTAAAAAGTTAGTCATGGAGTCCTACTCAACCAACACCCCTTGAATCATTTACGATAAAAATATCACGTGAGCAATTTTAGGTTAGCATCTTCTTAAAGACATGTAGATGAGCAGAATCCCAGCTGCTCAACTCTTTCATAGATTTTTCTCGGACTTTAAAAAGCACTTTCAAGGAGAGCAGACAGCTGGTTGTAGAAACGGACATAATCTTGTTCAATAACTGCTGCAGGTTCATGTTCAAACTTTTAACAGGAAATGATTAAACACATAAACTTGCATTTATATTTTAAACATACAAATGCCAAATGTTTTTTCACAAAAATAAGAGCTTAAAAAAGAAAAATGAAGGTTAATCAAAATGTTCACAGTATTGAATGAATGAATGAATGCCTTTTATTGTCACTATAACCATCTCCAATGAGATTAAAAGCAAGTCCTCTCACAGTGCAAGCATAAACACAAGCAAAAAATATAAATAAATAATAAAAGTATGCTAAAAACAATAGTGATATTACACAAAAAATCAGTGGTATTTCAAGCTGCAGATAACGCTCAGACATTACCAAATTATGCAAAAGTGTCAGGTTGAATATTAAACCAAATCGATGGTCACAAAAAAACCCAGCATAAAAATGTGCTAAAATATGTCAATGCCTTAAATATGATAAATATGATGATAGTATGAACTAGCCGTAGGATATGTTGTTCAATCTGTCCTCCATTTTTTTTCTGTCATAGCTTCTATAAATGTTTGTTTTAAAGTTTAAAGCAAGGATCTTATTTGTGAACGACTCAGCTACAACCCCACCAAACCTTAGCTTAATGAGGGGTAAAACTAACAGTTATAGCCATTTCTGTGTTTTCTAATCAGAATAAGAATAAACTTTATTATCATTGCACCGAGAAACAACGAGAATATGTCCACACAGTCGTCCGAAAGATGGGCCGAGTGCACGTAGCTGTTGCTATGATAGCGCGGCCTCTTATCCTTTTCAGAATACATTTTTTTTAGATAGAAAAAGGGACAAAGTCATGAGGAGAGGATAATGGCATTACAAAAAAGATCTCTTCACACCTTGTCCTAACAGGACACGATTTAAGACATAAAAAAAAAAACTCTGCCAGCAGCACATTTACGAACATGTTACATATGGATTTGACGACGAGGTGGTCCATGAAGCACTTCCAGATAGTCCATTGATAGTCCTGATAAGATGATAAATGGTAAATGGTCAATGGACTGTACTTATATAGCAACTTTCTATCTTATCCAGATACTCAAAGCACTTTACACTCCAATCTGTGCCTCATTTACCCATTCACACAGCACTCTACTAGATCTCTACAAAGCTAATTGAACAAATCTTTCTAAAGAGACTAATCAGAGCTTTAGATCACATTCAAACACCAATGGGACACACATCGGAGGCGATGAGGGGTTTAGTGTCTTGCCCATGGACAGTTCGGCATGTGACTGCTGGTGGATTTGAACCCCCAACTCTTTCAATGGAGGACGACTGCTCTAACCACTCAGCCACAGCCGCCCCTGATGATGGTCAGCTGGCACAGTTCTGATAAGCCTCCACAGAAGTTTGGGGGGGGGGGGGGGGGCAATAGATTAAGCTTTTCCTTAATTTACACATTTCCCAGGATAATTTGATTTGTTGTCGAGCTGTTTTCTAGGCCAACCGGGGGAGTCAGATTCAGATAAGCCACAATTGTTGATTTCTTTTCAGGCAGACTATTTTTCTTGTCAGCCTCAAGTCTTTACTAGTACTTTCAAGATCCGAAATGGGCAGATTAGGGCGCATTCTACTGGTCCGTGCTTACAAGCCCCTCCAAGGTCGTTTCCAGCATGTTGGCGAGTCCTAAAGCTAGAGGTGGCCTGCGATTCAAATCACTTCCATCTAATGGTTTAGCTCGTAAATCAGCTGATTTTGAGTCCTCAAAGCATGAACCAAACCTTTACAAGCAGGCCACCTGATGAGGTCCAAATTAGCTGCAGCTGTCTTCTTAGCATGTTGATAAACCAGGAACCAGCCGATTCCAAAAAGCAGGAAACCTGTTATCATAAATCCGATTGTATACGTCTTCAGTGTCCTCCTGAGATTCTCAGCGGAACATGAGGGTTCTCCAGGACCCTGTCGCTTTGTTGAAAAGATTTTGTCGATTGCGTCGAAAGTCCAGTTTGTCAGAACCATAACAGTAGTGTTTGTTTCAGAAGATGTGTAAAATAGGAGCTCCGATACACAGAAGTAGAGCAAAAAAGCAGGAGGACAGGAGAGGGATGAGAATGCGTCCGCCTCGTACCAGAGCGAGTGAAGAAAACATGTCTGCTGGCCACGGAGTTCACCATGAAATGGGTTTGTGCCAAATGTTAATCAGTTATAGATTTATACATTTATAGAAATAGATACACATTTATTGAACATTTCCTGAAATTTCATTAGAATCCACTCGGTTATTAAATATTTTAACAACTACACACACAGATTTGCCTTCTGGCTACATATTATTTTCAGAAACTAAAAGCTGTTTTGAAACCAAACGTTCAGTTGCCAAGTGACGACCCAGGAGGTGAAACACCTCGTCTTTAGCTACAGGACAACTCCTCAAAGCTTCTTTCTGCACACTTCTCTATTGATCATCAATATTCTCATCCCGGCAAAGTAAAAATATAAATGTAACTTCCTATTCTGGTCAAAACACGTCACATCTTTGTCAGAACATCAGCTGCAAAACTTTTACACATTTAGACAAAAAGCAGATGCTTTTCTGTTCCCGGGGAGTTCAGGTGGAATAATGAAGAGCAACGTTCTCCAGGTAAACATTAACATTTGATCAGCTCTGAGAGAATTAAAAGTGACTCTCATCCCACACTCCCATCTGAAGGGAGCAAACACTGGGACATAAAAGAGAAAGGTTCACCTGTAAGGCTTTTATCTATAGCTTTTTTTTGTGTCTGATCCAGTTTCTGGCCTTGCCTGCCGTCCCAAATGGTTTCCAACAGAAAGGTGCGGTTGGAACAAATACCTGAAAGACAGGACACACCCTTCACTCTGGCAAAAGGGATTAACTTTCTTAGTAAACACTTTTTTTTTTTCTTTTTTTTTTACCTTGGTTCGCCTGAAAAACTTTGAGGATCAAAAGCTTGCTAAGTTTTATTCTTCTGACAGTTTTTGGTATCTTGGCAGCTAACAGTGCCTTTCTTTAACAGTCATTACTTTCTGCCATGATCACAATAATTTGATGTAAAACTGTCGTTTTATATATAAAAAAACTGATCCTGTAAATATGTCTAAAAACAAGTTTACATAATTAACTACCTGTCACTCATTTAATAAAAAGTGTGCAATGTTTGAGTTTTACAAATTTTGTGTTGGCTTATGTCAATTAGCTGTGGAGGCCATCTTGAATTGATTTAACACCAAATGTCAATCAGTTGTAGATCTTTATCAAACTGTCTCAACTTTCTGAGAGTTTCAATAAAAGCTGCCCACTCCTTTATGAGATATTCTGCTAACAATCTAGATAAAAACACAGAAACGCAAGACAAAATATTATCGCCACTTCCCTTCGGCTGTGGGATGTAACTAACAGTGACAGGTTTCCATTCAACTTTTTTTTTTTTTTTAATCATTTACCACAGCTTAAATTTTTATTTTTGCTGTCAGCTTTCTCCTCCCGATTTGTTTGGTTGAGGTGTGACTGAATAAACTCTTAAATGTATTCGTGTTAATGTAAATTTAGTTTCCAAACAGCACAGCACACCTGTGGGCTTGTGTTGGTTCTAAACTAAATTTTACAAATATTAAAAATTAAAAACAGTGGATGTTAGGATTGAAAAGATTTGTTGATGGTTGTCAAACTCACTCAACCCTGGACTGATCAGGCTTCTCAATGAACATTGATGACTTCCGTAATGGTATTTTAATGTCTAATTGTCTTGTGTAGTATGGATGTTTTATACATCTAGACTGTGAAACTAATTGCCTCTCTGGGATAATAAAGATACTTGAACTTGAAATAAAGGCACCAATAACTTGAAGCTAAATCAACCATTAGCTCAGTTATTATATACCTGTTGCTTTTCAAGTCTACAAGAAAATCAAATGTTTTTTTTTTTTTCCAAAATGAACTAAAGGGCATTTCTTAAAAGGGATAGCTCAAGTATATGGAAGTGGGGCGATATGGAAAGGGTTAAACAATTAACATCTTACCTGTTGACAACCTTTTCCATGGAAGTCCACTTCGATAGAGCTGAACTATAGGTGTGCTTTGAATCAATAAAGTTTGATCAGTTTTATTTTAAAAAAAAGCAGTGCCTTCAAATTTAAAGGGAAAGAGACCATTCGGCTCAGATTGGCTGAGGGTGGTGCTCCGAGTTTGGAAATTTACGACGACCGCAGTAACCCGACACAGACAGGTCTATTAAAGTGATAGCAGCTGCTAAAATATTTAGGCCTGCAGGTGAAGTCACTGAAAGGTCAGATGAGATGGAGTCTTTATAGTTCTCACTGTTCCCTTGGGGGGTTACTGATTTATTCTACTCCCTTCAACTTGCCATGTGCTGAGGAATGTTTATACAATCATATTTATTAGAAAAGATCTTTATTATTTATTTATTTTTCCATTGTAACCAGGCACTGAAGCTGTTAAAACATCAAAAATAATGAGATGAAAATAAAAATTTTAAATTCATGCAATAAAGACACAAAGCTCTACACTCCTCCAGACCAAACACTCTTTGATTCACCTCAAGAGATGCTTCTTAATTGATACTAGGCCTGTCACGATAACAAATTTTGCTGAGCGATTGTCTCAGAAAATATTGTGAAAAACGATAATATTGTTTGAAATTCGACAATAATTAGTAAGTATTGTCAAATTTAAGAAGAAATGTTGGTTAATTTCTGTGTGTAGTACCTTTTTTTGACCATTTGATGGCAGTATAAAACTGTTTGAACTGAAGGATGGAAAATGAGGGAGCGGGCAGCGTGTCTCTTTAAGAAAAATGGGAGTGAGGCCCCTTGATGTGACATGGGCTGTGTCTCGTTCCTGTTTTTCAGTTCTCAAAATGGCGACTGCTCGGTGTGGTTTGAAGTCTTTCGCATAGCATTTGTCACACAAAACTTTTAATGAAAAAAATCAGTAAACAAGTTCTCAGCTTGTTTTTGCAGATAAAAACTACTTTTTACATGAAAGCACGAGCTTCAACCACAGTTTTTGGGGTTTTGACAAGACAGAGGTCGGCCTGTTAGCTTAGCTCGTAGCTTAGCTTCTCAGCTTAGCTGGTTTTAATGATCCAAAAACGTGATTTTGAACAGTTAAAACAGATTTTAAAGAGAAAAGAGAAAGGGAGGGGTCAGTGAAGAGCACCGGAGTCGAGTCTTTTGTCATCCAGTGTCTCCAGTAGAAAAAGAGAGACAAGAAGAAACGATAAAGCAGATAAATGAAAATGAGGTTGATAATTTTTTTTTATCATGCAATTAGTTGATTTATTGTTTATTGCGAGTATGTGTTGTGAATCACTCACAGCTACGACCATACAATATTTTAGATGGTTACTTTACTGAGATGTAGCCATTTATATATTGGCAACTTCAAATTTGCTGTGGCAACCATCTTGAATTGGATGGATGAAATGTTGCTCAATTGTAGACGTGCATCCAGTGATTGCTTTCTGCAAGTTTCATTCAAATCTCTTAATTGGTTCAAGAGATATTTTGCTAACAGATAACGCCAAAGTTAATGCTTAAGTATTAAGTAAAGTTATCATGCAATGAGTTGCACTAGGAGAATGTTCAGTGGGAATAACTTCCAGCTACTAACATAACATATTTTTTATCCTGATGCATGCTCAATAATCCAGGTAGAAAATTCCAAAAAAGTTCAATCTGGTCCTCTGGACATTCAAAAAACAAGAAGAAAAAAAAAAAAAAAAA
>NC_056513.1:28010790-28030987 GCF_014905685.2 Nematolebias whitei
ATGTAGAAACGTTTCGTCTCTCATCCGAGAGACTTCCTCAGTCTGAGCTGCTGTTTTCAGCTCAGTCTCTTAAATAGCACCTTCTCAGAGTGGATCAACCAGTTTGCTGCTGACAACCAAAACCAGCTGATCACATGCTCAAGAAGGACCATCAGCCTAACAATGGATCATTAGCACACTGATGGCTGTTTACTATTCACAGGGGGTTGAGTGATACTAGCAATAACAGCATTGTAAGAGGGGGACAGTTGAACCCGGAGGCCTCCACCCCTGTTTAACGATGGACGATTTCTTGTCACAAAGATGGCCTCCTTTACTCCTCTCTCAAACCATCGTTCCTCTCTGTCCAGGATGTGAACATCTTCATCCCTGAAAGAGTGACTGCTGGCCTGGAGATGAGTGTAGACCGCAGAGTCCTGGCCTGATGATGTTGATCTTCTGTGCTGGGCCATCCTTTGGCCAGTGGCTGTTTAGTTTCCCCGATGTAAGACTGATCACAGCCCTCCTGACACTGAACAGCATACACAACATTTCTCTGTTTGTGCCGGGGGACTGGATCTTTGGGATGAACCAGTCTTTGCCGTAATGTATTTTGGGGTTTAAAAGCCACTGGGACGTTATGTTTAGAAAATAAACGTCTCTATGCAATGCGTAATTACATACATGGAGAGCTGAGTGACAAGACATTTTTTGGGCAAGCTTCCGCTTCATACGGTGTTCGAATGGACCCAGTGAGGCGAGGACCACATCTGCTTTGCCCTTAACCCACTAAGCGACAGCCTTAAAGGGCGAAGCCTATACGACATAGAACGTTGGTTACGTACTGTAACCCCAGATTCTATGAATATAGGTGTAGCCCTTTTAGCGTCGGGCCTCACTGGCTCATAATTGGCTGAAGAAAAAGCTATTTGGGAGCCGATTACCCGCTCTTAACGTAATTTATATGGACCGGGTGGGGCCCACACAGCTGGTGGGCGTGGACTAAATTTTTCAGTGTAATGCTCTGCATAACAGGATAAACCCCACTAAGCGACAGCCTTAAAGGGCTATGCCTATATTCATAGAATCTGGGGTTACACTACATAACCAACGATTTTTTGCTAAGAGTCAGACAATTGACAGCAAATAGGTAATAGCAACATTTTAAACAATGGTCCTGCTCAATGTGTTAGTACACAGACAGTGTGTTGAGGATCAGTCTCAGCTATAACCACACCAAACTTAAGGTTAGTCAAAAACTAATGAGAAAATATAAAAACACTGCAAAATAATTGACCTAAAACCTACGGTTGTACACCTACTGTACAACCAATGAGCATGAACTTAGTGTTGTACTAAAGTTCCAGTGAATGAAGAGCATGATTTAGAGCACAGTTCACTCTCTACCTTTAACAGCTCAGGCCCCCAGTGTGCAGATTAATAACCATAGCAAGTTCATAAGACAAGGCTGTTATGTAAGCAGATAGTGTTGCTGCAGGCTGCATGTCTGTGGAGTGTCAAGGGTGCATGACGCTAACAGGGCGTTGGCTGCTCGAATCATCTTTGAACTGGCTTCAGAAACTGGCTCTTCCTGCCACACCACTCAGTCATGAACACATCCAAAAAGACAAATTCTCACCAAAAGGGGAAAAAAATCATTAAAGACAGCAGCAAACTTCCAGTCTCTGAAAAAAACATTTAACATTTTATATTGGTTTATTCCCAGACAGGAAAAAGAGAGGGGTTACACTGCTTCATGTTGCACATGTTATGCACATATCAGCAACTTGTGCTTGTACCGACATCTCATCAAAGAGTGTGAAGTGAAAAATGAAGGTGGATGATACTGTAAGCTTTGCTCAAGTCTGTGTTGGTCTATTACCAACGTAGCACAAGAATCAGAGGATGTATTTTAATAAAACTTGCAGAAAGTAGCCATTGAATGCACATCTGTGATTAACGTTTGGGGTCAACTTGATTCAATATGGCTGCCATAGCCAACTAAACTTATACACACACACTGGATGTATTTCAGTCAATTTTACAGATATTGAGCTGTAAGTTGGTGATGCAGTAGCTGAGATTGATTCCCTACAAATACTCTGAGCACTTACTGCCAAGATTTGTTAACAGTTTTGCTAATAGATATTTAGCTAAAAATCTAACAAACCAAAAGACCTATGATAATGACAATTTTATGAAAGTTAACGGGTAAACATCTCTGCAACTGATTAACTTTCGTCATCAACTTCATTAAATATGGCCGCCACAGTCAACTGACCTTAGAAAACACAGAAATGGCATAAATTCAGTGAATTTTACAGATTTTTGAGCTAAAATCTGGTGTGGCTGTAGCTGAAAGTCCTTCAAAACACATACTCCAAGTGCTGCTCATTGTGCAAGCTCTTTGCCTAAAACATTATTACTAACTGCTGGAGTACACCCCATTTGCCTGTTAGCAAAATATCTCATGAACTACTTAGTAGTTTGTGATAAAACCTTTGGGAAATGAACATTGGATGTACATCTACAACTAATAAACTTTTGAAGCCATCTAGTTCAAAATGGCTGTCACAGCCAAGACTTAAAAAAAAAAAAATCTGTATTTCCAAAATCTGACAGCTACTGAGCTAAAATCTGGTGTGGTAGTAGCTGAGAGTCATTCACAACATACAGTATATTATTAAACTGGTTTTATACGTCTTTGTGAAAAGAATCCGCCCGTTGTTAAATGGGGTGGAGGCCTCCATGTTCAACCGTCACCCTCTTTCAATGCTACTTCAAGTATCACTCAGCCCTCTGTGAATAGCAAGCAGCTATCAGGGCACTAACACTGTCATTAGGCTGATGGTCCTCCAGCAAACTGATTGATCCACCATGAGAAGGTGCTGCTTATAAGACTGCTTGCACTTAGGCCTGTCGCGATAAACAATAAATCGATTAATTGCATGATGAATGAAAATTATCGACCTCATTTTCATTTATCGGCTTTATCGTTTCTTCGTGTCTCTCTCTTTCTGAAGACACTGAATGACAAAAGGCTCAACTCCGGTGCTCTTCACTGACTCCTCCCTTTCGCTTTTCTCTTTAAAATCTGTTTTAACCGTCCAAAATTTAACCGTCCAAAATCGCATTTTTGGATCGTTGAAAGCAGCTAAGCTGAGAAGCTAAGCTACGAGCTAAGCTAAAAGGCCAACCTCGGGAATAAACCTATGTCGTGTCGAAGCTCCAAAATTCACGGTTGACACCCGTGCCTTCTTGTAAAAAGTTGTTTTTCCTCTTCAAAAAGAAGCTGAGAACTTGTTTACTGCTTTTTTATTAAAAGCTTTGTGTGAAAAATGCTATGCTAAAGAGCTCAAATCACTGAGCGTCCGCCATGTCACCATGTCAGCCCATGTCACGTCAAGGTCCCTCCCTCCCATTTTTCTTAAAGAGACACGCTGCTCAACTATCCATGGTGGCGCAGAGGTTAGAGAGGTGGGCTTGTGATCCGAAGATTGCCGGTTCACGCCCCGACCCCGACAACATCAAAATTGTGGGTGGGGTAGGTGAAACACTCATACTTGCCCCCACCCTCATTCGCCCCACTCGGGGCCCATGAGCAAGGCCCTTAACCCCCACCATGTGCTCCCTAAACAGGTCTCTCTTGAAAATGAGTTCTCGTGGCTCAATGAGACTAACCTGGATAAATAAAGGGTAAATGAAAAAAAAAAAAAAAATGGTTCAAACAGTCTTATACTGCCATCAGGTAGTCAAAAAAGGTACTACACTCCAAACAAATCAACATTTCTTCTAAAATTTGGCAATTAATTATTGTTACATTTCAAACAATATTATTGTTTATTGAAATAATTTCTGAGACAATTAATCGCCCAGCAAAATTTGTTATTGTGACAGGCCTACTTGCACTTCCTCAGACTGACAGTCTTTTGGATAAAAGACAAAACATTTCAACAAAAAAAGTGGTCCAGAGGATCTGACTCAATCTTGTTAGAATTATCTACCTGGATTACTGAACATGTTTCAGTACATTCATTGTTTTTATGTTTTGTTGTTTTTATCAGAATGTTTGGTGTCTGATAGTGCTCAAACAGGTTTTAATTAAATTAACAGTTTCCTTATAAAGTCAGGATAGACATGTAGATCAAAGCTTTGAGAGAAATGCCGCCTGTGCTGTAGTTCTTGTATCAGGAGGTGTTTGCGTGCTTACCTCCTTTTCCCCACTTTGAATGAGCCGGCTTAGCTTTGTCCCATGTTTGGGATTAGCCCCAACTCTCTCGCATGCACCCTGACTCTGACCATAAAAATCTAAACGTTATGCAAACTGGAAATTGCTTCACCTCAGATGCTCATGCTAAACAATGACTTTTACTTGGACATTTTTAATGAAACTAGCATACCTTAGAACACAGTGTCCACCACCTTGCATGTTAAAAGTTTTAAACAAAGAAATTGTTAAATCTGTTGAGTGATGGGAATGACTCTTGGTCACTATCGCATCAAACTATAGTTCCACATTTGTAAAATTAACTGAGTTACAGTCAGTTTTGTGTTTGCTAAGGTCAGGTAGCAATGATTACCTTCTGGGCATTTCATTAAAATCTGTCCAGTGGTTCACAAGACAATTTGCTAACAGACACAGACAAATAAGCACAGGCACAAAAAAAAAAAAATACTGTCTAGACTTAATTTTAGTGCTTCTGGGATTTCTGAAGGTCTTTGAAATGTTTTCTTTTAAGTTTAGCTTTAGTCCAATCTTAGTACCAGAACATTTTTCAAAAAACATAGAACAGAGATATATTTTCCTCTCAAATATGAATATTTTTAAATAGGCTGTCTGTAAATTAGCTATGTGCCGCAGTTTGCTTTTCTCTCTCCGACAAACATCTTCTGACTTCACAGACCTGACTTATCTCTTGCTGTGCTCGACATGCAAACACGGCTGTTTTATCAGCAGGTGAAATTATGCAAACAGGCTCCAGGGGAAGCAGTGATAGGATATACCTGCACAAAAACAGCCTTATCACTGACAGTGGCCCTATTGTAGTGAAAGGACAGGCTGCAGGCCCACCATGCCAATGAGCAACTACAGTACAGATGATGTCAGCAGCCAACACTGTATACACACACTGGGATTCTCAGAGGGAAAAACAACAACTGAAAGATGGTGAAAAGCTAAGGATTTAGGAAGATTTCTGGAAACGTGGGTCTCAAGACAGTTTTACTTACACCCATCCAGCATCAGTCTGAGTAGGTAACGAACACATCAACTGACAATAAATATGTGGGCTTTTCTTCATTAACTTTTCTAAATCACCAATAACGTAATGGTATGAGGATACGAAAAGAGCTTTAAATAACATAAAACTAAATATCTGGGTTGTGATATTATGCTAAATATATACAACTGAAACAAATATCTTAATTGTTTTACATTATTTCAAAGAGGAAACTTGTTGTTTCCACCACACTAAAAAGGATAGCACATAGGCCTTAACATGAGGCACGGGTTTATTTGTCTGCATCATCAGTAAAATAACTCCTCAACCACTGAACAGATTGTAAAGAAACTTTTAAAAAGAAATAGTTTGATGTATGTCTACAACTTTATTATCATTATCGTAGGCAGTAGTCCAACATATTTTCAAATCCAGCATCATCATACCAGTTCCCAAATGTCTAGAAACATTGACCCTTAACAATTTCAGGCCAGTGGCACTAACATCTGTCACTATGAAGTGCCTACAAAATCTGTTTCTTGAGTACATCAACTGCATGGTCCCGGATACTGTAGACCAGATCCCACCAGTTGGCCTACTGCCCTAATTGACCAGTGGGTGATGCGGTATTAATAGCCCTACACCACACTCTGCAACACATGGAAAGCAGCAGAACATATGCCAGAATACTCTTCCTGGTATACAGTTTGGCTTTCAATACCATCCGCACAGGCAAAGTGATAGAGAAGCTGACAAACCTCCGTGTCCCGACTCCCACCTGTAACTGAATCCTGGACTTCCTGACAGATAGACCACAGGTGGTGAGAATGGGAGGACGGGTGTCTGATGAACTCACAGTCAGCACAGGATCCCCGCCGGGCTGTTGCCTCAACCCTAAACTCTTTACCCTGTACAATGACTGTGTCTCCACCCAGCACAACACCATCATTATTAAATATGTTGATGACACCACTTTAATGGGGCTCATCCACGAGGGGAATGAGTCAGGGTCCAGGACGATGGTAGACAACCCAACAGCCATGGTGGAAAAAGCCCAGCAAAGGCTTTACTGTACTTCATTACACTGATCAGGAAAGTGGGTCTGAACCAGCACCCTCTCACTCAGGCTTTGCTGATAGAGTATCCTAACCACAGGCATCACCGCCTGGTATGAGAACACAACACAAGCAGAAAGAAAGGCACTGCAAAGAGTCATAAAGACTGCAGAGAGGATTACAGGGACAAAACTTCTTTCCATGGACTCGATGTATGGACAGCGCTGTAGAAAAAGAGCAGCAAGTATCATCAAGGGCTCGTTCCGTCCAGCTCACTCTCTTATCAGACATAAAATGTTCATATAACCTGAGACACAGTAGAGTGGATAGCATCATCACCCCATAGCACACGTTTTTTTAATTGTTTTTTTCCCCTGCCATAGTCAGACTGATGGCAAAACAAAACTACTGATCAGGTGCAATAATAACCCTACATTACCTAACTTCACTGGTCATGTGACATGGTTTACTTTCTGTACAGTGTAGATAAGAACCACTTTGTTCTTATCTTTATTTATTTAATGTTGTTTCGGTGTTTTGACCTCCACTGTTGTCATCACTCTTTGTTAAAAGGTCTCTCGTAAATGAGTCCCCGAGGCCCAGTGGGATTAACCTGTATAAATAAAGGTTGAATGAATGAATGCGAGAGCTTTGCATGAGAATTCCAATGTGTCTGGATTGTTGGTCTGTACTAGGGATGGGGCCGATCTGATCCAGTATCGGTATCGGCCTCCGATACCAGCATAATTTACGTATCGGATTTTCCGATCCACCTTCCGATATTTCCGATCCATGATGCATGTTGGCTTCAAACTATGGAATGGATTTCCTGAACGGCGGCGTGTCTCATGAGCCCAGAGTAATAAGACCCGCCTCACATTCAGGAAATCCAGTTCATAGTTTGCAGCCAGCTACAACGTGAAGACTGAGTTAGCAGCACTGTGGCTAACAGCTAACCAACTCTTCATCTGAACATGTTTGCTGTGTGGAAATATTTTACACTAAACGCCACAAAACAAGACAGCAACGTGCAATGTCTGCAGAGACATAGCGCCACATTAAACCACGTTAAAGTTAGTTTTACAATGGACATTCGAGCTCCGTGGCTTCAGCGGGGAGCTGCTCTTTGCTCAACCGAAAGAGGCGACTCGACACCGGCCAGCCGTGTCCAATCTGACCCGCTCAGTCTGCCCGTCTCCGAGGAGGGACAGACTGAGCGTGGCTGCCCCAAATCAGGCTGCCTGTTTCGGATTGAATAAGAAGAAGACGTCGCTGAAGCCACGGAGCTCAAATGTTTACAGAGAAGTTGCTAAACTTCATCATAATTAATGACCAACCACTATCAGTTGTAGAAAACGAAGGATTTCACAGCTTGATACTTGCAGCCAAGATATAGTTTAACCTCCAGGAGATATTTATCAGTACAACAGTAGACAAACATAAAAAAACATGTGATTTGAAAATTATATTAAAAACAAAAACAGCTACATTATAAAGTGATGTAAAATACTAAAAACAGGAACATGTCTGTTGGTTTATGCCATGAACTTAGCAGGTGTTTGAAGCCATTTAACATTTAATTTAATTTAATTCATTTATTCATTCATTTAAATGAAACAAAATAAAATAAAATAAATCATTAAAAAGAAAACATTGAATGAAAAGAGTTCAGAAAGAAGAAAAAATTCTTATATCTGCCCCTTATAAAATATAAAACAACTTTAAACAATCACTTAAATTAATCACTTTAATATCCACTTTAAAACTAGGAATAAAAAGAAACATGTTTTGTCTTAGCAGAATTTAATTCTAACTTGAAAACTTATCCAACATTAATAAAACTTACCTCAAGTTGCCTTTTTGGACATGCATGCATAGATTTGTACAAATTGTACTTGAGAGGAGATTATTACAGCCTCATATAAAATCAATGATGATCATGATATCGGAACTGGATCGGTATCAGCCGATACTCAGATATAGGTATCGGGATCGGATCGGAAGTAAAAAAAGTGGATCGGTGCATCCCTAGTCTGTACACAAATTTGTACCTTTGTCTACAACTGACGGAGCATCTTGAGTCAACTTGACTCAAGATGGCCGCCATAGGTAATCTACTTCAGCAATCACAGAATGGCTATAACAGTCAATTTAACAGGTCCTGAGCTAGATACTGGTGTTGCCGTGACCCTTGCAAGATTTGTGTTTAGAATACTTAGCCATTGACTGTTGGGATCAACTCTTTCTGTCTGTTAGCAAAATATCTCATGAACCACTAAACGGATTAATGAAACTTCCAGAAAGTAACCAATGGACATACAACCACAACATCTTGCCTTTTAACCTCAACACGATTCAAAATAGATGCCACAGTCAACAGGTCGTAGGAAACACCCAAAATGGCTGCAACGTATCCAGTTCTTCAAATACTGAGCTAAACTTCGGTGTGGTAGTAGATGAATTTGTCACCAAAATATATGTTGAGCATAACACATTGTGTAACATCTATTATTGAAACATTGCATGAATTGTTGGCGTTAGCGTTGTTTCTTATCAAAATGTATAATGAATCGCTGTGTATATAACTTTAAGGGAGAATTCATTGAATAGTTTATACATCGGCAAACTTTTGGGGTCCATCTAATTCAAGATGGCCACACCATGGTCGCACCGCAATGGCTACGACTTCATAATTTCATAAGACGAGCTTAGTTTAAACTTTGGCATGAAGACAGTGCCTTCATTTAAGACATAGACCTTTATTTCAGCCAGGAAAGTGTGAAGCTCCAAACTTTTTAGTGAACTGATTTTATTCAATTGCTTTTGGAAAAAGCTAAACTCACACGCAAATCACTGTCCTTCTCCTCTCTCCTAAGGGTCATTAGGGCTTTGGTTGACTGGTCCACATTCATGTTTTGTTCCATGATGATGCAACAGGAATAAAACTGACTGGGAAGCTGAAACCTGAGAACTTCTCTGT
Organism: Nematolebias whitei; assembly: GCF_014905685.2. Classification (NCBI taxonomy): domain Eukaryota; kingdom Metazoa; phylum Chordata; class Actinopteri; order Cyprinodontiformes; family Rivulidae; genus Nematolebias; species Nematolebias whitei. The sequence continues at coordinate 28,020,024 of NC_056513.1, forward strand.
TTAAACATAAAACAATTACATGTTTTTTATTTTCCATGCAACGTGCAAATGTCGATGACCAGATTATTCCATATACTATGTCTTAATTTAGTCAACGGATTGATAAATGTTGCTCCAGCTCAGACTAAATTCCATGTGATTGGTTGGCCTTGTTGCTGTTTTAAGTGCTATATAAATAAATTGGTATGGTATGGTTAATAACACTGACTGGTGTGTGTGTGTGTGTGTGTGTGTGTGTGTGTGTGTGTGTGTGTGTGTGTGTGTGCGTGCGTGTGTGTGTGTGTGTGTGTGTGTGTTCATAGATTAACAACTTCTGCAGGTAACAGCACCTGGTGAGACACACACACAGTGTGTGTATAAATCAGGTCAGTCTGAGCCTCAGACTTTAATCACTTTGTGAGCAATAACAGCAGCAATATGTGGCAGATTGTTCTCATAACTCCAGTCAGATTATGAAACCAGGATCTGGTTGCCAAAGTGAATTATGATTACAGAGAGGGGGGAGGGATTATATCTGTCTTTTATGTTTACAGACTAACAGAAAGCTCCAGACTAGTTTCCACTTCTGTAACTTTTAAATGACGTAGCCTGACCCCGTCACCCCCTCTAATCTAAATATAGATTTATATATCTATGGACCTACAGATGAATTTGAGCTTCTTACCGCGGGAGTCTGTGTCGGACGGATCCTCGGACTGTCAGCAGTGACGTTTCAAACCACAGAAACACGCTCAGCTGTCCTCCCAGGAGCAAATATCCCAGTTTAGTCCAGTTCAGCACGGTCTGTCCCACTTCAGTCCTGTGCTGTATAGACTGGGTCCACTGGACTCGACTGCTCCTGGTCTAAACTCCTCCCTGGTTCACCTCAGAGTGAGGAAGGCAAGAAGGGGTCTCTGCAGGCAAATTCGGAAGGCGTATCTGGGCGCTCATATCTGATTGGACTATAGGAAAGTGGGCGTATCTGGGCGGTCATATCTGATTGGACGATAGGAAAATGGGCGTTTCTGGACGGCCACATCTGATTGGACGATAGAAAAATGGGCGTGTCTGGACGGCCACATCTGATTGGACGATAGAAAAAAAAAAGGCTGAACGATAAAATGCCGTAACCACAGACACATGATGTCTAAAAACAAGGCGTTATTGGCAGATTGTGTTAACCACAGGCATATTATGTCTATGGTGTTAACCGGTTCGACATTAGCGGCGTCTCGGTTCGACATCGCTCCAGTATACTGCCGCGGCGGCGTCTCCATAACTTCTTTTTTCGACTCTCTTAACACCGAACTTCCGGTTACATTTCAAAATAAGAGCAACATAACTGGGTAGTGGGGAGAGCTAAATGTTAGGGTTTTTTTTAATACCTAGCCATAACATTAAAAAAACAAATTCCATTTTGGTTGTTGAAAAATGTGAACAAAGTTACAATCGATTCATAAAGAAAGAAAAATATTAATGATACTTAAACTGGCCTTGGGACAAAGAATGTTTCCTTTAACTTCACATTGTCTTGTTCAACCTGCAGTCACTACAGATGAGTGATTTGTCAGTTTCTGTAAGATTTCTGCACCTGGAGCAGGTATTTCTGTTTACTGGTTAACTTCCTCAGCTGTCTCACTATTTAAAGGTCAACCCTACTCCATGTTTCAGTAGAAAACCAGCACATTTAGGAGTCAGTACATAACCAGACTTTTGGCCCTGACACCTGTACCCAGTTGCTCATGCTGCATGATGAGATCAGATTTATCCATATTTTAGAAATTACATTTAGCTTAGTCGACAAAACAATACAAATGAAGACCGTCTTAAAAAACCTCTTGGTTTTGCAGTAAGCAGCCTGATTTCAAACTGACATCTTGGCCAAAGGTAAAATAAAAATCTTTGTGTTCTCAGAAAAGTTGTTTCAGGACCTCCAATAAACTTATGTACACATCAAAGCACACAAGACAGATTCAGGAATTCTCTTTGTTTTCCAGATTTCACATTTGTTATTACCTTAAAACATACTCAGACAACATTTGATGCATCATTGAAATTTTTTTTATTGTGTTTATTGGGACATCCATTTTTAGAAGTCATCGTAGCATCTGTTGGAAACACAGAACATAGTACAGTTAGGGTGTTGCTAGTTGTTACTTAATCCTGGATTGGATTTTAAAGTTAATTTTGATATTTTTTTCACAAGAAAAAAAAAGTTGATTTCCTAAAGTTTAACTATAAATGAAGGAATTTGTGCATCAGGTAATTGAAAATTAAGTAATTTCTCTAACATCCAACCCATTTTAGCCACTGAGCCATACCAAACACCCATAATCTATTCTTGAATGAATTATTGACTATTATTGACAAATTACAGACTTTTTATTGAATAAGTTATTACTCATTATTGAGTAATGAAAGTCAACATCAGATGTTGGTCAACATTGTTGGGCAACATCTTGGGGTCTTCTAGAGTCAGTCTGAAGTGAGAGTGGTCCCTGACATGGCAGAAAGACATAGATATAATTAACAGCTTTTATTTATTTATTTTTCAGCTTCGTCCTGTTTATTCTTTATTCTGGTAATTCTGGTATTGTCATTTCCACTTAATCACCTCATCAGTACATAACTGTGACTCTATATAGAACCGGTATGCACACCTTCACTTTACTAAGTTTCTCAGGTTTATACTTTATATTGCACTATTGTTTACTCTGGCCTTGCACATCCATTATCTACCTCTCATCATGTTATTGTCTTCAGTCAGCGTCCCTTTGTCTCCTGTTAGTCACTATTGAGCACGTTGCATCAGAGGTCCTGCTGCTGTTCACTTTTATATTTTTTTATATTTTTTTATATAACTAGTTGTGTTAGTTTATTTTTGCTAATGTTGTTGTTTGCTGCAATTTGAGTAGGAGTGTAACGCAATTTCAATTTCTATGTATGTCCTGTACATATGCAGAATTGACAATAAAAATCAATCAATCAATCAATCAATTAATAACAACTTTTATTTTTTTATTTTTTTTCATATTTTTCAGTTATACACAGCTTTTAAATATTTATTTTTCAAGTATTAAGAACTTTTATTTTCAGCTTTTATTTTGAAAAGGAGCCGAGTGGAGGCTCACTTTACCTCAGTGTGTTACGACAACAACGAGAGAACGGTCGAAACTATCGTGACCTACAATAAACGTACTTCAATAAAATGCATAAGTGAAAACATAACATACTTTATAAGTACAATAAACCATATTTCTTTGTCAAATATCGCAAAGAAACGTTACCTCATCAATGACTCGTGACTTTGAGGGTTACCCACAGCCAATCAGTGTTCGCCGCCGACAAACGCCTATTAAATACTGTTAGCCAATCAGTGTTCGCCGCCCATAAACGCCTATTCGCCAGAAACGCCCACTTTTGGTCTGCAGAGACCCCCTTCTCGAGGAAGGAGCCAGCGCTCCCAGTTCCACCACAAGCCCCGCCCCCACACGTGTCTCTCAAACAAACCTGTATTTTTACAATGGAAAGAAAAACAAAGAAAATGGCTGCGGTATCTTGTTGGTGGTCAGTGTCGGTCTTAAACAAAAAGGCAATAAAACCATCTCAGTTCTGGAAAACCTTAATGTGAATTTATCTTTATAACATGTAAATAGATTGTTTTTAGACTTTTGTACCTTTTTATACTTGTCATATTCTTTTTTTATATTTGAATACTATTACCTTTGTACATGTTAATATACCCCTGGCAGTAATGTTGATAAAACTTAAAAAAAAAAAAAAAAAGTTTTATAATTCTGAGGTTGCGGGTTCGAGCCCCGGTCACATCCGGTGTTAGCTTGCTCCCTCTCAAGGAAGGAGCAGCCGAAAGAAAATTACTTACTTTTGTATTTAAAAAAAAAAAAAAAAGAGAGAGAAAGCAGGAAGTGACTCAAACCAGGACTTATAAATTATACTTTTGAGTTTTTGTTTTGCTGGGAGAGGGGGGAGGGGGTGTTTGTTTTAGCTATTTATTATTATTATGATTATTATTCAACAAAAATTTCAGTCAGGTCATCTGAACAGTATCTTTTTTTTTTTTTTTAGATGTTTCATCCAAAGCACTTCATCAGTCCAAGGAGCCACAAACAAACTGAGTCCCACAAGCAGCACACTCCCATTGTGAACCAACCAGTTTGATGGTGATAAAATGGTTTGGACTCGCCTTCTCCCCCCTCGACTCCTCTGGGGCAGCCACACCCACAATGGTTCAAAACATCAAAAGTTCATGCTCAGAAATCCAGGTAGAAAATCCAACAAAGTTCATTTGGGTCATCTGGACAGTTTCTTTTCTTCTTTTTTGTTTTGTTTTGTCGAGAAGTTTCGTCCTTCATCCAAGAACTTCATCAGTGACCTCGGATTGATGAAGTCCTTTGGATGAAAGGATGAAATGTCTCAGAAAAAAAAAAAGAAACTGCCCAGATGACCTGATTGAACTTTGTTAGATTTCTACCTGGATTATTGAGCATGAACTTTTGTTATTATTATTATTATTATTATTATTATTATTGTTGTTGTTATTATTATTATTATTATTATTATTATTATTATATAGTTCAATTTTAGCTACTATTGAGCTGCTTCAACTTCCAGACATTTTTAAAAATAATTTCAGCTTTGAGCAAATGTTTTATTGCTTTTATTTACACTTCTGTTTAAATCTTACATTTTGGTCTAGATATTGTGCTAATTTTAGCTTTTAGCTCCTGTTCTGTTAGTTTTAGGTTGTACCTAGTATTTTGTTGATTTATGTTTCAATCTGTTAATGCGCTAATTTTAAACACCTTGTACTGATTTAAAGTTTTAGCTACTGGTTTTGTCTTTTTGAAATGTGTAACTTTTAGCTACATTTTTTGCTTTTAATTAGCCTATTGTGGTATTTTTTATTTTAGCTACTGATATGCTGATTTTAGGTTGTAAGTAATTCTTTTTAAACTAATTTTAACTTTTAGCTTTTGCTTTGCTGGCGCTAGGCTAGCTGTTTCTAAATACTAATCCTTTTTGAGACAACACATTTTTGTCTCAACCTCAATTTTCCGTCACAGTTTTTCATTAATTTTTAGTATACAAGTATACAACCCACAATCCCACAAAAAGTATAGCTGTTTCTTTTATTCTTAAGGCACAACTCCCCCCTTTTGGAAACATAATTCACTTTTATCACTTTAACATATATATATATATATATATATATATATATATCGCTGAGAGCTGCTGCCTCTCAGCGAGCAGGTCCTTGGTTCAAACCCCGGTCCAGGGGCCTTTCTGGGTGGAGTTTGCATGTTCTCTCCGTGCATGCGTGGGTTTTCTCCGGGTACTCCGGTTTCCTCCCACAGACCAAAAACATGCATGTTAGGCTGATTGGTAACTCTAAATTGTCCCTAGGTGTGAGTGAGAGAGTGAATGGTTGTTTGTCTTGTTTGTCTCTATGTGGCCCTGTGATGGACTTGCGACCTGTCCAGGGTGTACCCCGCCCCTCGCACAGTGATTGCTGGACATGGGCACCAGCGACCCCTGTGACCCAAAATGGAATAAACGGGTAAAGATAATGGATGGATATATATATCTATATATATAAGTATATAAAAATATATTTTGTCTCCATATCAACACATATTATTAATATAATCTGACATTCTGTTTTAGGTGTACATGTATAAGAACTTATGTTGTACTTATAGCAGATCTGGGTTGGAGTTTTGTTTTGCTGACTGTGGAAAAACTAGTGTTTAAGAACAATACAATAAAAACAAAAAATTAGACTTGTAAGTCAAGTTGCTGCAAACTGTTTAAAAGTCAAATAATCTAAAGGCCCCAGGATCCTGTATCCTTTCTGCCTTGACATCCCACCACAATGTTTTACTGATTGGTAAAACTTAAATTTACTTTTGAGTAAGGCTTGAAAGAAACGCAGGCCTCCAGCAACATCTAGTGGCAGGTAAGTAACCCTGTTCTGTGCTCACTTTCACAAACCTAACAGGATTATAACTTCACTCTAGTTTTTAAAATAAGTGTGCAAAGAGATGGACATCATGCAAGAAAATGTAGGATCCTTTTATTGCAGACTGGATTTGAGGACTTGGAAGGATTTGAATAGTTTATGTTCCCACGCTTTTAAAGAAAGGGGGGAAAAAATTCCACATATGTGGTAAATCATGTGACCACATGATCACATGGTCAAAATGTTCTACAATCATATGGGAAACTTTTTGAAAGAGGTGTTTCACATGTTGACTGAACATGCTTTCCACATGTGAAATTCTTACAATTTTTCAATAAGGTATCACCACAAAGAATGTGTTTAAGTGTTTGTTTCTTTAGTCCCCGACATGAGTTCATGCATACCACCATTTACAAGGTTTGACCAAAATGGCTACAAGTCAATCCCTTTTGAACACGATGATCCAAAAGTTCAGTTTTCAGAAAATTAAAGAAAATGAACCCAAGAGAAACATTAAATGGACCCCAGCACTTTTGAAATTATTTCCCATAACTAAGCCTTTCATCTCTTTAATTTGATTTTAATAAGGCACAGTTGGTTGAGTCATCTCCTCTTAGTGAGAAGGTTGCTGGATCAAATCCCTGCCTGGTTTCTGGGTGGAGTTTGCATGTTCTCTCCGTGCATGTGTGGGTTTTCTCCGTGTACTCCAGTTTCCTCCCACAGACCAAAAACATGCATGTTAGGCTGATTGGTAACTCTAAATTGTCCCTAGGTGTGAGAGAGAGTGAATGGTTGTTTGTCTCTGTGTGTCCCCGTGATGGACTTTTGAACTGGTCCCCCATCTTTTGCATAGTTGTTGCTGGATATTGGCACCAGCAACCTTCGCGACACAGAAAGGAAGAAGCGGGTAAAGATAATGGATGAAAGCATACCAGAACACATTATTCTCTTACTGGGAATTAATTTATCAGGTCTCTCTTGTAAATGAGTCCTCGAGGCTCAATGGGATTTACCTGTATAAATAAAGGTTGATTGATTATGAGCAGCTCGTGCAACTTTAGGACTCATAGATATATAATCCATGCCACTGACCTTATTACTTGAAATGTTTTATGTTAAGAACACATTAGGATATAAAAACCTTGACAGATACAGGTTCCACTTCTTGAACGATCTCATTCCAGTTCACCAGATTGGCTGACTATGCACAGGAGCAGAGAGAAGGCCGTCCCTCTTTCTATTCTCTGAGAGGGTGTGTTGTTGCTGCTACCTTCAGGTTCCTTTGTCACACTCAAAAGGTACACGTAGGGAAAAATTCAAATACAAAAATTTGTTTTTTTGCTAAGGATCATCGTTTAATTCCACACAGGTAGGAACTTCATATATTTATAAGTGATCTGTTGTTTGTTCAGGATTACTTTGCTCTAATGAGACTACAGCTGAGACAATATATACAGGAAACTAATGATGGTTTAAAACTTTAAACTTTGTCAGAAAGCGCGAAAAAATATATTTTTTGAGTAAAGATCAGCTTTAGCCTTATACTTCTAAGCTTTAATCAGAAACTGGTGTTCTAGCTGACAACAAACAGCAGGTGTTATGACTTTCACTGACGTCACGGTTTAATACAGGCAGAGACAACTGTGTCAACTTCAACCTCTGCCAGCACTTTTCTCTTCAGCGTTCCTATAAAAACCATTATTTATTTTATCTAACAGAGAAGTTTAACACATGTACGTCCCTTTATTGTATATTGTGTACATACGTCCTCAGATCCAATATTCCATGACAAGATATATGACGAGATACTGTGAATGTAAAGGGTGTGCAACACATCTTTAAAATAGTTGCTGAAGGTGCACCAGCAAGTTCGTCAAGATTCAACAACTGGTCCTGCTGGTCTGGTTCATGCTGTCCAACTTCTTGTTCAAACAAGAAGTGGGAAAGACAGTCAAGTGGAATGTGACTGAAACAAACTTTTTTTATAATTAATTTTATTCTCACTGTGTTTTCATAGAATAGGTCATCAAGTCGCTGATCTAAATAATCAAAAATGCATTAAATATATATAAAATTACCTACAATTTAATGAAAATATGTCCAATGTTTTATTTTTTCAAGGGGTATTTATTTTGTTGTGTAGTTGTTAGCATCCTCAGATAATAATGATCAGCATTACTGCTCATTATAGCTTTGTAATATTTTGGTGCTTTTTTTACTGTTTATTTGGTCATTTAATGGGAAAAAAAACTATAAAGTGACTTTTTTTGTATTTAAATTTAATGTAAATTATAAAAACTTGTTTTTTTTTTTGTAGTTTTTTTTTTTCATTTACATTTAATGGATGGATTTAATGGTACTGTGCTGTTCCTTCATTCTTTTTTATATTAATTGCCCAGAGTGACAATAATTACAGTGCACTGTGGGTAGGAAAAATATATAAAGAAGCAGAAATTAAGCAAAATAATAGAAACAATATTACCAGACATACTGTATACGCAAATTGAGGAGACCACTACTGAAAAAACTGTTTGTTTTGTATTGTAGTTCTCTTTATTGTATTGAAATTGTGTTGAAACTCGTTAATTTCAAGTCTTAAGCAAAGAAAGCTGAGTTGGAGATAAACTGAAACAAAGTTACAGAGTGGCATATATGTACTGGAATGTGTGTGTGTGTGTATGTGTAATTATATATATATATACATATATATATATATATATATATATATATACATACATACATTTTCTTACGCTTATCCGGGGTCGAGTCGCGAGGGTAGCAGCCTAAGTAGGGAGGCCCAGACTTCCCGCTCCCCAGTAACTTGGTCCAGCTCCTCCGGGGGAATCCCGAGGCATTCCCAGGCCAGTCGAGAAACATAGTCCCTCCAGCGTGTCCTGGGTCTTCCTCTGGGCCTCCTCCTGGTTGGACTTGTCAGAACACCTCACCAGGGAGGCGTCCAGGAGGCATCCTAAACAGATGCCCGAGCCACCTCAACTGGCTCCTCTCGACGTGGAGAAGCAGCAGCTCTACTCTGAGTCCCTCCCAGATGGTCGAGCTTCTCACTCCATCTCTAAAGGAGAGCCCAAACACCCTGCGGAGAAAACTCATTTCAGCCGCTTGTATCCGAAATCTCGTTCATTCGGTCACAACCCAAAGCTCATGACCATAGATGAGGGTGGGAACGTAGATAGATCGGTAAATTGAGAGCTTTGCCTTTCGACTCAGCTCTCTCTTCACCACGACAGACCTGTACAGCACCCGCTTCACTGCAGACGCTGCACCTATCCGCCTATCGATCTCATGTTCCATTTTTCCCTCATTCATGAACAGGACCCCAAGATACTTGAACTCCTCCACTTGGGGCAGGACCTCCTCCCTGACCCGGAGAGGGCACTCTACCCTTTTCCAGCTCAAGACCATGGCCTTGGATTTGGAGGAACTGATCCTCATCCCGGCCGCATCGCACTCAGCTGCGAACTGCTCCAGCGAAAGCTGTAGATCACTATCTGATGAAGCCAATAGGACCATATTATCTGCAAAAAGCAGAGACGCAATCCTAAGGCCACCAAAACGGATCCCCTCAACACCTTGGCTGCGCCTAGAAATTCTGTCCATAAAAGTTATGAACAGAATCGGTGACAAAGGGCAACCTTGGCGGAGTCCAACTCTCACCAAGAACAATCCCGACTTACTGCCAGCAATACGTGTCAGGCTCTGACACTGGTCATACAGGGACCTAACAGCCCGTATCAAAGGGCCCGGTATCCCATACTCCCAGAGTACCCCGCACAGGGTTCCCCGAGGGACACGGTCGAATGCCTTCTCCAAGTCCACAAAGCACATGTAGACAGGTTGGGCAAACTCCCACGCACCCTCCAGGACCCTGCTGAGAGTGTAGAGCTGGTCCAGTGTTCCACGGCCAGGACGGAAACCGCACTGCTCCTCCTGAATCCGAGGTTCGACTATCCGATGGACCCTCCTCGCCAGCACCCCCGAATAGACCTTACCAGGGAGGCTTAAGAGCGTGATCCCCCTATAGTTGTAACACACTCTACGGTCCCCCTTTTTGAATAGGGGGACCACCGCCCCGGTCTGCCAATCCAGGGGAACTTCCCCCAATGTCCACGCCGCACTGCAGAGTCACGTAAGCCAACACAACCCTACAACATCCAGAGCCTTAAGAAACTCTGGGCGAATCTCATCCACCCCCCGGGTGGCCCTGCCACCGAGGAGCTTTTTAACCACCTCATGACCTCAGCACCAGAGATTGGAGAGCCCGACCCAGAGTCCCCAAGCTTCGGGAAAAGTGTGGCAGAAAACGCTGCACAACGAGAAGAGGTGACCGGACCCTGAGGAGGATTGTGGAGAAGGGCCGATTCCAGACCTTGGGGGATCTGCGGAAGCAGTGGACTGAGTCTGGAGTAGAAACATCAAGAGCCACCATGCACGGGCATGTGCAGGAAATGGGCTACAGGTGCCGCATTCCCCAGGTCAAGCCACTTTTGAACCAGAAACAGTGGCAGAAGCACCTGACCTGGGCTACAGAGAAGCAGCACTGGACTGTTGCTCAGTGGTCCAAAGTACTTTTTTCGGATGAAAGCAAATTTTGCATGTCATTCGGAAATCAAGGTGCCAGAGTCTGGAGGAAGACTGGGGAGAAGGAAATGCCAAAATGCCAGAAGTCCAGTGTGAAGCACCCACAGTCAGTGATGGTCTGGGGTGCCATGTCAGCTGCTGGTGTTGGTCCACTGTGTTTTATCAAGGGCAGGGTCAATGAGCTAGCTATCAGGAGATTTTGGAGCACTTCATGCTTCCATCTGCTGAAAAGCTTTATGGAGATGAAGATTTCATTTTTCAGCACGACCTGGCACCTGCTCACAGTGCCAAAACCACTGGTAAATGGTTGACTGACCATGGTATTACTGTGCTCAATTGGCCTGCCAACTCTCCTGACCTGAACCCCATAGAGAACCTGTGGGATATTGTGAAGAGAAAGTTGAGAGAC
>NC_056513.1:28045987-28060602 GCF_014905685.2 Nematolebias whitei
ATATATAAAAAACAGTATATGACTCGTAACATTGTGTAACTGATATATAAAAGTCTTCATTAGGTTAGTTCTGTACCTTGAGAAGCTCACCTGCTGCACCTTCTCTTCTTTCCACAAACAAAGGACTTGTTGTAGTCCCATGAATTCTTTGAGAATCGGTTACATTAATTCCAGTACTACACCTTCTTGCAACATGTTCCCTTTATGTGTTTAAAAAAAAATTCACTTTTTTTTTTCAGAACACTTTTAGTATTGGCCCCCAGCCATCACTCCCACCACGGTGAGGAAAGAATCAGTCAGTAAAATTCAACCATTACATCATGCAGATGTTCTAAAGATTGTATCTAACTCTATTGATTTATTTTACGGGTTCTTACTGCAGGAATCCCAGTATGAAGAAATCTCTCCCACCTCGCCCTCCTCCAGCCAAAACAGGCCCAGAAAAGCTTCGTCCCCCGAACCTTCAGACAGCAGGTCGATCCCAGTCAGCTCCACTACAACCTTCACCTAAAAATCTTCCACAGATGCCCCTTAAAAAGGGGCTCATCTTTCCTCCAAGACCTTGTCCAGGCCACCGGCTTTACAACAAATACACTGTAAGAAGCACACGAGTTGTATTTCTTAAAAGCCTTCTTGAGTACCTGTTTACACTTCCTTTTCTTTTCCCAGCTTCCACTTCCTCATGGGATTGCAATCTATGACTTTGATGGTAGCGATTGTGGGGAGCTTTCAATCCAGGTGACTTAAACAAACCTCACAGCGTAGCACATCTTCTTTTGCTCCTAAACAGCTAAACTTAATGTTTTTGTTTGTCTTTGCAACAGCAAAATGAAATTCTTCTGCTACTGGAAGAGACTAATAGCAATGAGTTTGAGTGCCAAATTGGAGAGGTCAGAGGGAGAGTGCACAAGTCTCGGATGAATGTCATAACTCCCCTTGACTCAGCTTGGTCCTCCCACCAGGTGTGTTTAGATCTGTGCTCAGAGAGCTCTGACAAACATGAGCTACAGTATATAAACCTCTCTTTTCTCTGCAGGAAACTGGTGCAACTGCCTCTGGTAGAGACAATTATGGACTAAAAGTAGAAGCTTTGTATGACTTCCTTCCAGGTAATGAATCTGTTTCCTTCAAATTGCATTCAGAAAATAATTATATGAAAATATGTTAGTTCTATTTGAAAAGTTAGTTGTTTTTTTTTTCATTTGAGATATACTGTATTTGGTTTTACTCAGGGAGTCCAGAAGAGCTGGCTCTTAGAGAAGGAGATGTTGTGACAGAGGTGGAGCAGGTGGACAACCATTGGTATCGAGGTACCTTGAATGGATCAACTGGTTACTTTCCCATTAATTATGTCAAAGTGTTGGTAAGTTTCAGGAAATTACTCATCTGTTTCTCGGAAACACTGTCAATTGTAAGTGAAAATCAATGCATGTAAAAAGCTGGACATTTTCTTGTTTCTAATTAGTTAAATTCACCGAAATGGCTCCATGAAAAGAAGCCAAAGCCAAAATCTGCACCTGTCAGGTACTGTTTTACTACAAATTTCAAAAGATGTTGAATTAGCTGTATTCAACAACCCTGATCTGCTCTTTGAAATATCCATTATAGTGGTCCAAGATGTGAGGCAAGTTGTGACTTTGTGGGGGAACACAGCGATGAGTTGTCGTTTTTCAAGGGAGACATAATCCAGCTGAAGGAATATGTGGGGAAGGACTGGGCTCGGGGACAGATCGGCGTCTCCGTCGGAATTTTCCCCCTGGACTTTGTGTACATCATAGAAGATCTGCCTCCACCTCTCAGGCAGCATCAGCCTGGCAGGGTGGAACTGCCTGGTAGGAAGATTTGACAACACACCTCCATTTTATTTGTGATTTTCTTTTATTTTATGGTACATTGAAACAATTCATTTTACTAAAGTCAAGTCAAATTTATCTATAAAGCATATTTAAAACAGCAGCTGTTACCAAAGTGCTCAACAATAAGGTCAAGGCAGTAAAGAACCCGAATCAGAATAAGCTTTATTATCATTGTGCCGGGATACAGTGAGATTATGTTCGTACAGTCTTCCGAAATATGGGCGGAGTGCACATTGCTACTGCTACAAGAGCACAGCCTCAGTCTTTATCAGAATACTTTTTAGATAGAAAAAGGTAAAAGGCCATGAGGATGGATAGTGGTATTAAAAAAAAGATCTCTTCACATCTTGTCCTATCAGGACACGATTTGAGACATCTAAAAACTCTACCAGCAAGCACATTTATAAAGATTGGCCATAGTCCTGATAAAGTTGTTGTTCATCCGGCAGTTCTGACAAGCCTGCACAGAAGCTCTTGGGGGGGAGGGAGGGGAGATAGACAAAGCTTTTTCCTTAGCTTACACATGTCCCAGGAGAAATTTGATAGTCGGCCCATATCCGTGGCCAAACAGGGGAGTCAGATTCAGATAAGCCACAATTGTTGACTGTCTTCAGGCAGACGTTTTTTTCTTGTCAGCCTTGAGTCCTGCTGGTACTTTCCAGATCCAAAATGGCCAGATTTATGGGCATTCCACTCCACTGATCCATGCTATGAGTCTTCTTCAAGGTCGACTACAACATGCTGGCGAGTCCTAGAAGCCGCAGTTGGCACGTGATTCTCACGAAACCCTTCCATCTTACGGTTTAGCTCATAAATCAGCTGAGTACTCGTAGCACAAACCAAACCAGACTCAAAAGTTTTGCCATGGCCAAAACTGCTGCCGATGTCGTCTTCAACAGTTGATAACATGGGGACCTGCCAATGCCAAAAAGCAGAAATCCTGCTATCATGAATCCAATTATAAAGATGTCATTAAAAGCATCAAAAACAAAAACATAAAAACACTAAAACAATGAGGAACAATGAAATAGTAAATCAATTCACACTATGTTATACATTGTGAACACAGGTGCATTTTAAGTAGAAATTAAAAAGCAGGGAGTGAAGTGGCCTATCTAATGTTGGGGGGCAGATTGGTCCAAAGTTTAGGACCAATGACTGAAACAAAACCAATCTCCTCTGAGCTTCAACCTGGATTTTGATAGCAGCTGATTAGATGATCTCATTGCCCGAGAAGGAACATAAGGTTGAAGTAGTTCAAAGAGATAGAAGAGTGCGAGGCCATTTAGGCATTTAAAGGTCAACAGGATAATTTTAAAATCAATTCTGATATGTACAGGGAGCCAGTGAAGGGAGGACAAAACTGGTGAAATGTGCTCAAACCTATGAGTTCCTGTTAACAGCCGAGATGCAGCATTTTGGACGAGCTGGGTGAAAGGGAGAACTGACTGACCCCAACATAAGTAGTCCAGCCGGGTTGTTACGAATGCATGGACTATTTTTTCAAGGTCTGATCTGGTCAACACACAGACTTAAGCTTAGCTATCTGCCTTAATTGGAAGAAGCTTTTTTTTTGTAGAATAGAGTTAATCTGTTTATTAAACTTAAAGTCAGAGTCTAAAACCATCCCTGGATTCGTAACAGACTGCTTAAAATATGGCTAAAGAGAGTCAAGATTTACAGGATCAGTGACAGCAGTAGTGCAAGAGCTAAACACAATCACTTCAGTTGTCTGATCATTTAAACTTAAAAAATTTGAATCCATCCATGCCTTAATGTAATCAAGACATTTTAACAGCTAGGGCGAATGGAACAAGAACTATTAGGTTTCAAGGACAGATAAATCTGACAATTAGCATAACAATGAAATGAAAGGCCATGTTCCTCAGGATAGATCCCAAAGGCAGCAGAGTGAAAATAAAAGGAAGTTTAGGAGGAGTTCAAGTATCTCGGGGTTTTGTTCACGAGTAAGGGAAGAATGGAGCGTGAGATTGATTGATGGATTGGTGCAGCATCTGCAGTATTGCGGACTCTGTACCGGTTTGTTGTGGTGAAGAGGGAGCTGAACTGTAAGGCAAAGCTCTCTGCTTACCGGTCAGTCTACGTTCCTACCTTCACCTATAGTCACGAGCTCTGGGTAGTGACCGAAAGAATGAGATCGCGGATTGTCGGTTGAAATGAGTTTCCTCTGCAGGGTAGAGGGACTCTCCCTTAGAGATAGGGTGAGAAGTTCAGTTATCCAGGAGAGTCTCGGAGTACAACCGTTGCTCCTCCACATCAAGAGGAGCCAGTTGAGGTTGTTCAGGCATCTGGTAAGGATGCCCCCTGGGCGCCTACCTAGGGAGGTGCTTCGCGCATGTCCAACTGGGAGGAGGCCCCGGGGAAGACCCAGGACACGCTGGAGACTATGTCTCTTAGTTGGCCTGGGAACGTCTTGGGGTCCCCCCAGACAAGCTCAAAGAGGTGGCTGTGGAAAAAGATGGCTGGGCCTCCCTGCTCAAGCTGATCTCCCCGCGAGCCGACTTTGAATCAAGCAGAAAATGGATGGATGGGCAGATAAATCTGACAATCATCAGCATAACAATGAAATGAAATGCCATGTTTCCTCAAGATAGATCCCAAAGGCAGCAGATAGAGTGAAAAGAAAAGTGGTCCAAGAATCGAGCCCTGTGGGACCCCACTGAAAAGAGGCACTGACGTGGTTACACTATTTCCAACCTTAACAAAGAAACTCCTGTCACTTAGGTACGAACAAAATGTGAACATTGATCCTGGTATTGAGCTTGATAAAACAGCCAGTGTTCAACAAGTAGCTTTATTCAGTTTTTTTTTTCATCCCATTTTGCCAACAAGCCCTGTTGGGAATTTGTCCCTCTGTTTCTATTTCATTAAAAATCTGTTTACTAAAGTCCCATCAAGAGGGAGGAGCTCATAAATGCATAGCAGGTCATGAACTCTTGCAACTCCTCTAAATTTGATCCAAACAAAAAGTGCTTCAACACTCACAACTCATCAGTATTCTGATAACTGCTACAAAATGCACCTGTCTATTCACTTGGCCTTTTTAAATTTTATTCTTCCACTGATATTTTCACAGGCATGGCTGCTTCTGGGACTGCTAAATTTGCTCAGGTAACCAATATTTATGGAGGCAGAAACACCAAAATGATGCTGGTCACATAGTTGAGACAGTACATTTTGTATTGCTTGGAGATTAATTTCACTTTTTTATATGTTCTCCTATACAACATCATTTTGCTCACGTTCTCTCTGCAGGTTCCTGAGTCCAAGGTGGAATGGGCAGTGGCTCTGTACGATTACGCCGCAAAGTCAGATGACGAACTTTCCTTTCAGCAGGGTGACAGAATCCTGGTCACCAAGCATTTAAATGAGGAGTGGAGCTCCGGTAGGCTCAGTGGCAGAGAGGGCATGTTCCCCAGGAATTTCATTGAGATCAACACAGGTACAAATATTTAAAGGTCATGTTCATGAGGTTTTATGATTGTCCTAACTACTTGATCTTGGTCTCATGCAAACAAACCCATATGACCATTCTGTCAAATGTTGGTGATGCAAATTCATTTTAGTGTATCCTCCGTGTCTGCTGATCTTCACTCACTGACCCTCTGATGCTTTGGCAACTGCCTGATAATACTGCTCCACGTATATGTACATGCTTTCACCACTATTGCTCTATGGAGGAAAGCTTATTTAAAACGTCCAACAAAGTTAAGTCAGGCCCTCTGGACGTTTTTTGTTGAAATGCTTTGTCTTTCATCCAAAAGATGTCATCAGTCCGAGGAGCCACAACAAACTCAGTCTTGCAAATGACACCTTCACATAGTGGGTCAACCAGTTTGATGGTGCTCAGATGGTTTCTGGAGTACGCCCTCCCCACTGACTTGTTTAAGGCAGTCATGGCCAAAGTGGTTCAAAACATCCTGATTCATGCTCAATAATCCAGGTAGAAAATTCCAACATTCATTCAACCTTCATTTAGACAGGTAAATCCCATTGAGCCTCGAGGACTCATATACAAGAGAGAATTGATTTCAACAAAGAAAGATGACAACAATGGACAACAGCGACAACAATAGACAAATATAAGAAGGCATACAGATTATTTTTTATTTTTTACAAATAAGATGGCAAAAAAGTAACAAAAACAGCTAGACCATAAGGCGAATGTAGAAAACTAAAAACAGGAACATGTCTGCATCGGTCCTTGCCATGAGTCCAACAGATTTTTAAAGCCACTTAGAGAGGTCAAGGTCGAGAGCTTCAGATCTTTTTGTAAGATATTCCAGGAAACGGGAGCGGAGTAGGAGAAGGCCCTTTTGCCTAGTTCAGTCCTCACTGAGGGAACACTGCAGGTAATAATGTCCTGAGAGCGCACGCTGTAGCTGCACTCACGCAGAGACATGTAGGAGGAGGTGTATGAAGGCAGCAGACCAAGAAGTGAATTAAAGATGAAAATGTACCAGTGAGAGAGTCTGCGTGAAGTTAATGGTGACCAGTTAACCAGTGAATACAGGGTGCAGTGGTGGGTAGGATAATCACAGCCAGTTATGAATCTTAGTGCATCATGATAGACAGCATCCAACATCTGCAGGGTGCTTGTAGGAGCGTTCATGTAAATAATGTCACCGTAATCAATGGAGGGAAGGAAAGTCACAGATACAAGGCGTTTTCTAGCATTCAGGGTTAGACAGGATCTGTTTCTGAAAAAGAAACCCAGTTTAACTTTCAGTTTCTTTACCAAGTTTTCCACATGGAGCTTAAAAGAGAGATGTGAGTCGACCAAGATACCCAAATATTTATAGGAATCAACAAACTCAATGGGGACACCATTTGAAGATAAAATCGGAGGAAGAACTGCTGGGACCAACTTCCTATTTGAAAAAAGAATCCCTTTGGTTTTGTCGGCATTTAGGACAAGTTTGAGGCGGAATAAATCAGTCTGGATGATGCTGAATGCAGAATTCAAAAGCTGGAAAGCCTTAGCAACTGTTTTAGCTCGACAATAAACAACTGTGTCATCTGCATAGAAATGTATGGATGCATTAGGGAGGTTTTTACCTACATTATGTATTAGATTTTAAAGAGGATGGGTCCTAAGACTGAGCCTTGAGGTACACCATTGTTGACTGTTAAATAACTGGAGGAAGTACCATTATGTTGAACACATTGCCTCCGATCTGAGAGATAGTTAGAGAACCAACCAATGGTGTGTTCTGAGAAACCGATTTCTGAGAGTTTATGACACAATATGTTCTGATCCACAGTGTCAAAAGCTTTAGACAGGTCTAAGAAAAGTGCGGCACAATAATCCTTAGCATCCAGTGCTTCAACAACGTCATTAAGAACCTTCAGTGAAGCAATGGTTGTGTTGTTTCCTGAAACCAGATTGAAGGCGAGGTAAGATGTTAAATGAGTCCAGGTAATTTTTGATTTGAGAGTTTATCAGTTTTTCTAGAACCTTGGCTAAAATGCAGAGTTTAAAGATTGGTCGATAGTTGTTCAGTGAGGTGAGATCACCTCCCTTCAGCAAAGGAAGAACAAAGGCTGTTTTCCAAGCGTCTGGGATGGAGTTTTGGCTTATGGAGAGATTGAAGATGTGGGTCACAGGGACTGTGATGATATGAGTGGCCAGCCTTAAGAAAGCCTTAACAAAGTTAAATCAGGACCTCTGGATGTTTTCTTACTGGTTGGGTAAGAAGTGGGTCAACTGGTTGACCCATCATGTGAAAGTGCTCTTTATAATAATGAGTTTGTTGTGGCTCCTCGGACTGATGAAGTCCTTTGGATGAAAGACGAAACGTTTCAACAAAAAGAAACTGTCCAGAGGACCTAACTTAACTTTGTTAGATTTTTCTACCTGGATTATTGAGCATGAATCAGGATGCTAATAGTGTGACTGTTAATGAAGCATTCACACTGTTGCGATATGGCTCTATAAACTGAATTGAATAGAAACTTGTTCTACCTTTTCAGCTACATTTTTTTTAGATAATTTCAGCTGTTTTCAGATAGGTTCACTTTTTTTGGGGTAAGTTCTTCTACTTTCAGCCTACTTAGCTTGTTTCTGCTAATTTCAGCTTGTTATGAAAATTTCAGATTTTTTTCTGCTAGTTTCAGCATTTTCTGATATTTCAGCTACTATTCTGCGGTTTTGTGTTATTGAGCTTTTTCAGCTAATTCCACATTTTTAAGCTCATTCCAGCTGTTTCTGCTTTCTTCTGGTTGTTTAATCTTTTTTCTGACATTTCATCCATTTTTTAATCTAATGTCTTATTTTTTGTGCTAATTTCTACTTATTTAAACCTAATTCAGCAATGTGTTATTTCTGCTTTCTTCTGCTAATTTAGACTTGTTCTTCCATTTCAGCTACAATTCAGCATGTTTTTAGCAAATTCCATCCATTTTTCTGTGACTGCTTCAGCAATAAGCATTCACACTGTATTTTTGCAGTAAGTGTAATTTCTGTAGTATAAAAGGCATAACCAGTTTTACTATTGTCTTCAGCAGGACAGATGACTAACCAGCAGATGGGAGCTTCTGTTGGTGGAAAAGCCAGGGCACTGTATAGCTTTCAATCAAATTGTGACGAGGAACTCTCTTTCCAGGTATACAAAAAAATCTATTTCAACAACAGAAATATCAAACTGAGCCATCAAAGAACCAAACGAATATTCTGATTCTCTTCTTGACAGGTTGGAGATATTATAACCAATCTGGAGTCTATTGATGATGAATGGTTTCTGGGGGAATTGGGGGGGATCCGAGCCCTGGTTCCTAAAAACTACGTGCTAGTTCTGTAATTTAACATGATGTGTGACGCTGTTGCTCACTGCAACAAAGACATTTGGAAGAAAAGTAAAATTTGATGTATTTTAGGGTGGTAAAGTTTGACCACCTTAAAAAATAATACAGTATTGGTGCCACTTTTCTGAAGTTTTAGTTTATCAGTTTGTTATAAATAATAAAGATGTTTGACACTATTGTTCACTTGTGATTTCAATGGGCATTCCCACCACCTAATGGTTAATCATTTTCCTCCATACCCTCAATAGATTTCATTCACATTTACCAAAAGTACATATGCTGCTCATAAAATTAGAATATCATGAAAACGTTGATTTGTTTCAGTAATTCCATTCAAAAAGTGAAACTTGTATATTACATTAATTTACTACACACAGACTGATATATTTCAAATATTTATTTCTTTTAATGTTGATGATTATAACTGACTAATGAAAACCCCAAGTTCAGTATCTCAGAAAATTAGAATATTGTGACAAGGTTCAATATTGAAGACACCTAGTATAACACTCTAATCAGCTAATTAACTCAAAACACCTGCAAAGGCCTTTAAATGGTCTCAGTCTAGTTCTGTAGGCTACACAATCATGGGGAAGACTGCGGACTGACAATTGTCCAAAAGACAACCATTGACACAAAAGGTCATTGCTAAAGAGGATGGCTGTTCACAGAGCTCTGTGTCCAAGCACATTAATAGAGAGGCAAAAGGAAGGAAAAGAGTGGTAGAAAAAAAAAAAGTGTACAAGCAATAGGGATAACTGCACCCTGGAGAGGATTGTGAAACAAAACCTATTCCAAAATGTGGGGGAGATTCACAAAGAGTGGACTGCAGCTGAAGTCTGTGCCTCAAGAACCACCACGCACAGATGTATGCAAGACACAGGTTTCAGCTGTCACATTCCTTGTGTCAAGCCACTCTTGAACAAGAGACAGCGTCAGAAGCTTCTCGAGACGAGAAGGACTGGACTGCTGCTGAGTGGCCCAAAGTTCTGTTCTCTGATGAAAGTACATTTTGCATTTCCTTTGGAAACCAAGGTCCCAGAGTCTGGAGGAAGAGAGGCACAGAATCCACAACGTTTGAGGTCCAGTTTCCACAGTCAGTGATGGTTTGGGGTGAGTCATCTGCTGGTATTGGTCAGCTGTGTTTTCTGAGGTCCAAGGTCAAGGCAGCCATCAACCAGGAAGTTTTAGAGCACTTCATGCTTCCTGCTGCTGGCCAACTTTATGGAGATGCAATTTCATTTTCCAACAGGACTTGGCACCTGCACACAGTGCCAAAGCTACCAGCGGTTTAAGGACCATGGTATCCCTGTTCTTAATTGGCCAGCAAACTCACCTGACCTTAACCCCATAGAAAATATATGGGTTATTGTGAAGAGGAAGATGTGATACAACAGACCCAACAATTCAGAAGAGCTGAAGGCCACTATCAGAGCAACATGGGCTCTCATCACACCTGAGCAGTGACACAGACTGAAGACTCCATGCCACGCTGCATTGCTGCAGTAATCCAGGCAAAAGGAGCCCCAACTAAGTATTGATGCTGTACATGCTCATACTTTTCATGCTCATACTTCTCAGTTAGCAAACATTTCTAAAAATCCTTTTCTTTAAATTGGTCTTAATATTCTAATTTTCTGATACTGAATTTGGGGTTTTCATTAGTCATCAACATTAAAATAACATTTGAAATATATCAATGTGTGTGTAATGAATGAAAATACAAAAGTTTCACTTTTTGAATGGAATTACTGAAATAACTTTTTCATATTCTAATTTTATGACCAGCACCTGTATGTGAAATGTCCCAAAAATGCCAGCCTCAGGTTCACCCCTCAAAATTATTAATGACCAAAGTAACTCAACATATTTGCAGTATTTATAATTTAGTTGAACATCTTCATTGTAGTTTAACTGTTTTACCCAAGTGATCACTTATTAAATTTTTGCTTAACCCAATTAGATCATTCTGCAAGGTTTGCAGCGTTAACAACCAAATGTTTTTGGGTGGGGCTACTTAATACAAAATTAAACGTGGTAAACTGTCTGCAATTACTTTAAAAAAAAAAAAAAAATCCAAGTTACAGGTTCATGTGTTTTCTTACCCACATAGCTGCCATGGAAAACATCAGGTACAAACCTGATGACTCAAATGCTTAACTCAGGACAACCTAGACCAAATGATTTGGCGATAGTCCTTAAACATTAATGTAACGCACGCACAAAAAAAACGTTTTCAGAAACGAGTTGGGAAGACACTGAAAACATTTAGCTATACTTATCCAAAATCAAGTCAAATTCCATTCTTGATCAGTTTTCTGGTGTCCCAAGTTTACAAACGAGGAACCGAACCTGAAACTTATAAAATCAGTCACATTAATTGGACATTTTGTGCTGATTTCTTACCCTAAGCTGCTTCACACCCATCTGCTCACAAGACTCATGTTCAAGCTGCTGTTTAATACACCTTATTCATATTTAGTATACATCTTCAATCTTTCTAGTTTTATTATTTTATATTACTGCTATTTTTGGGTGTAATTGGGAACTTCAGTACACAATTTTGTTCCATCTCATGTACCACGTGATGTGAATGACAAAGTCACCTTGAACCTTGATGATGTCATCTTTGTACAGCCTTTGCACATTTAATGAAAAAAAAAGAAAAGGCAGATTACTGGTACACAAAGACTAAAACAAAGTGAAGTATGTTGGTCATTTACATGTTTTATTAAGTCTGTTTGGATGTTTTTAGACAGTCTCCTGGATGGGGGGCTCATAGCCATCAGCTCTTTCCACCTTGGCTCCAGTATCATCACCAGATGCCTTTGCAGCGGTGCTGGTACCACCCTCACCATGGAGCTCCATCAGTTTGCCCACTGAAACAAAGAACAGGGACTTAAAACTAATAATGAAACTGACACTGGGCATCATGTACAAATAGTGTTTACCGGTACTTGTTATAACCCACCCAAATTAAAATAAATAAAAATGAGGGATCAGCTGATCCAAACACTATTATTTGGGACTGAAGCAGTTCATCATTGCACGTCCCCAAACTAACTTCACGCAGAGCAACAGGCGTGTCTTACTTACAATCAAACTTGGGCTTCTTCAGCATCTTGACCTTGCGAACATAGACGTCATGCAGAGGGTAGATGGACTGGCAGGCCTTCTCAATGTCTTTACCAACGCTGTCAGGGATCCTGAAAACAACAAGCAGAGTAAGCAGCTAAACACTGAGCTGAAGTTCTTAAGTCATCTGTTGAGAAAAGTCTCATCAAGAACAGAAATACACTTACAGTTTGTTGACAACTTCCTTCAGGTCGTTAGTCTGGACCTCACGGGTCATGATTTCCATCATCTTCTTGCGGATCTGACGGACCTGTTGGTGCTGGGCGTAGGAGGTCTTTCTGATCTGGTTGGTGCGCTTCTTTGTGAACCCCACGCAGAAAAGACGAAGAAGGTATCCATCGGTTGTCTTAACGTCCACATGGGCTTCAATCATGGTCTAAACAACGAGATGAGGGGAGGATTGATAAAAAAAAAATAAATAAAAAAAAAGCATTTTGGATGTAAAATTTTATTTTCACACCTTAGAGAGACAGTAACACGAAACTTTCATTTTTATTTGAATTGCTACACATTTCATATCTGGCAAAGAAAATAGTATGAGTGATAAAAAACAAACAAAACAACGCAGTCCTTCATAAATCTTAATGTTACTTGTTGAAACCCTTCACCAACAACTCCCAATTCATCGTCTTCTTTCGGCTGCTCCCTTCTTCAGGGGTCGTCACAGCAAACTAAGTCGCAGTAAGCCTTGGTAACTGTTTTTACGCTGGATGTTCTTCCTGACGACCACTGAGCTACCACAGCTCTCTGTGTGGAGCAGAGGCTGTCATCTAGGGTGCCCAAGGGAGCAAATGGTGGGGGTTAAAGGCCTTGCTCAAGGGCCCAGAGTGGGACAAACGAGGGAGGAGGCAGGTGTTTCACCTTTTCCACCCACATGAACCAGCGACCTTCAGATCACAGGCCCACCTTCCTTTATGAGGTTACTTCAGGTTTCAAAAACAACCTCTGTTCTGCTGCGTTTACAGATCTCTACAAAAAGAACAGCTGTATGACAGCATCTGGAAAACAGAAGAATTCTTAGTTCTGCTGCATTAAACTAATTGAGATAACAGAACTGGGACAAGGTTTTAAGTTCACATTTGCTTCTAATGAACTCCACTGCATCTGAACGGCACATGTGCTTTCATATACAGATGCATCTCAAAAAATTAGAACGCGGTGTAAAAGTTCAACAGTGCTAAAATGAAATATTGAACCCGTTTGATGAATTATTATGTACTTGAACTAAGTGTTTGTCCCTAAAACAACAAAGCTGCTTCAGATGAGTTGTCAGAAAAATATACCATTTATAACAACAGGAACATTACCTGCCACTTCTTGACCATTGAGCACATCTTGTCACGAGTCAGGTCCATGCCATGAAAGTTGGTGAGGCAGTTCTTGCCCTGAACATCCTCGGTGATGAGATTGAACTTGCGGAAGGCTACCTCATCGTTCTGCAGATCAGCGAGGCTCACTTCAAAGACACGTCCTTTCAGACCGTCAGAGGCAATTCCTGAAAAAAACAAAACAAACAAACAACAATTGAGAAGTCAGAACTGAGAAACTAAATCACGGGACCACAGTGATACCATTTAAAGAAAATGGTAAAATTCCTCTACAATTCCTTTAACTGATCTTTTGCTCACTAGTTATACTACAGATAAAATGCAAAGTGTACAGTGTCACTTTATTCAGAAAACAAAATACCCACTCAGGAAGGGAAACCTTGAATGGCTATACATAAAGATATGAATTTGCTTTATTTTGGGTTTTTTTAGTGTGAAAGTTTAATTTTGAATAGTGTGCCCCAAAATGTGACATGGTATTGCAGAAAATTTTCTCCCTGATGTGCATTTGAGCAACTCTTAAGATTCTCCTGGAGACTGACAAGGATGGACAAGAGATTACAAATTTTTGCAAATTTATTCAAAAAAGAAAACTAAGAAATCACATTCACAGACTTTTCCATGAGGCTCAAAGTTGAGCTCAGATGCAGTTTCCACTGACCATCCTTGAGATGTTTCTACAATTTAAATGGAGTCCACCTGTGGTAAATTCAGATGATTGGACTTGATTTGGAAAGACACACACACACACCTTTCCATATAAAGGTCCCACAGCTGACAGTGCATGTCAGAGCACAAACACCAAGCATGAAGTCAAAGGAACTGTCTGTAGACCTCAGTGACAGGATTGTGTTGAGGCACAAATCTGGGGAAGGATATAGAACATTTTCTGCTGTCTTGAAGGTCTTGAGCTCAGTGGCCTCCATCATTTGTACATGGAAGAAGTTTGGAACCACCAGACTCTTCCTAGAGCTGGCCGGTCATCTAAACTGCTGCAATCTGGGGAGAAGGGCCTTAGTCAGTGAAGTGACCAAGAACAGAAGGACAAACATCTCTGCAGCAATCCACCAGTCAGGCCTGTATGCAGAGTGGCCAGATGAAAGCTACTCCTTAATAAAAAACATGGCAACCCATCTGGAGTTTACCTAAAGGCACCTGAACGACTCTCAGACCAGGAGAAACTAAAGTCTCTGGTCTGACGAGACAAAGATTAACCACTTGGTGTGAATGCCAGGTGTCATGTTTGGAGGAAACCAGGCACCGCTCATCACCAGGACAATACTATCTCTGCAGTGAAGCATGGTGGTGGCAACATCATGCTATGGGGATGTTTTTCAGTAGCAGCAACTGGCAGACCAGTCAGGATAGAGGGAAAAATGAATGCAACAACAGTGTTTCCCCTAGATAACGTGCCATGGCGGGGCACTCATCTCGTCCGTGATTTTTGTTAGCGTTTTTTTTTTTTTTTTTG
>NC_056513.1:28061002-28084509 GCF_014905685.2 Nematolebias whitei
AAGCTGCGCAGCGCGCTGTTTAAACAATCAGTCTTAGAGGGGGGGTGGGGGACAGAGACAGTTGCGCGCTGTTTGTACCGACAGTTTTAGAGCAGGGTGTGTGAGGGAGAGACAAAGACATCTCAGCTGTGTGCTGTCTGAACAAACAGGTTTTTTTTTTTTGGCAGGGGGGGAGGAGAGACACACATCTGAACCGTGCGCTGTTTGTACCGACAGTTTGAGTGGCCGGGGTGCGTTCAGCGTGAGGGTTCAACATGAAGGAAGAGGACGCCTTTAGCTTTTTAGCTTGTGCACCGGCATTGCGAGCCACTAGTTTAGCTACATCAGTGCAGACAGGTGGTTGGGGGTGGGGTTCGCTAGACGGAGCGCTCGGTTCTGTTGACGGGGCAGGTGCCCTGCTTGTATAATGGTAGGGGAAACACTGAACAATGAGCAGAGACATCCTGGATGAAAACCTGCTTCTCAGAGCTCTTGACCTCAGACTGAGGCGACTGTTCATTTTTCAGCAGGGCGACCCAAAGCACATGGCCAAGATCTCAAACAGGGGCTTCAGGACCACTCTGTGAAGGAGGGGCCAAGCCAGAATCCAAACTTGAATCCGATAGAACATCTCTGGAGATATCAGAATAGTTGAGCACAGCAGTGCTCCCCCTACCGTCGTCTAAGGAAGGCACCTTGCATGTCAACAGAACTGAGCACCTTGCCTACTGAAATGTCCTTCACCCACAAATCCACCCCCCCTCCCTACAACTGCCAGTAGTAAAGTAGCACAAAACTATTGCGCAACACAACAGACATGTCTCTGTCAATCAACCATCTTATCTCCAGCAACTGGTTGGTCCACTTGAGTGTACTCTTTGGTGGAGAAAATTTACTTGGGACTCCTCAGACTGATGAAGCCCTCTGGATAGAGGGTGAAACGTCTCTACAAAAAAAGAAACTGTCCAGATGACCTGACTGAGCATTACTGGATGTCTCTGTCTACTTAATACAATTTGGAATGAGGCTGTAACATAACGTGTGGAAAAAGTGAAGCGCTTTGAATACTTTTCAGTTCTCATCCTGATCATTTCATTGCACAGTTGACCTTGTGTTAACCTGCATATGACAACATAACATCATAACATGCTATGTACAGCTAAGGTGCCAGACTGAGATGGTTCTGCCATGTGCAGAGAAGGGACAGTTGGTATAATGGTAAAATGTTAGCAATGCAGCTGCCAGGAAAAATACAGAAATATGGATGTAGTTAGAGGACATGGATGTAGGAGTGAGGACAGAGGATGCAGCTGACAGAGCTGGAGGAGGATGACTTGATGGAGCAAGTCATGACGGAAAGATAAAAGGAGAGTTTAGGTATAGACAATCCCAAAGTGTGTGTAAAGTTTATTTATTTAACTTTTACATCTCATGCTAAGCTTGATTTTCTTTGAGTGTACTTTGTGCAGTTTGTAAGGAATAAAATTAAGACTTAATGAAAATATTGAAATATGAAAGTTTACTGTGTAATGTCCGTGCATCTGTCAAAACTCATTACTTTGACATGTGAGATTCCTAAATAAGAGCTACATAGAAAATGTATTTCCTGCTTATTAAATAAAAAATTAACTAGTTGATAATTCTACAGTATCTCAGGCAGAAAACATAAAAAAGGTACCACATTAATTACTCAATCTACAAACACTTTCTAATTTTTGTGTACACTACAGCAGGCAGCTTTATGTGTAAGCACAGTGACCTGACTTTTTTTAGTTTAAACTACAACTTACTGGTTCCCTGAGTCCTGGTGACCAAGGTCTTGCCAATATTGCGGATGTTGAACATGGCTGGTGCCTTAACATCATACCAGTCCTTCTTTGAGAATGGGTCCACACTGTACAAGGAACAAGAGTGATAAATAAACAGCTCGTTTCAAATAACTCAAAAACATGTGCAGCCATTTAGCCTACAATGCTAAATCCAAGCTAACTCAATATTAAACACTTAACGCAGACAGGCAAGATTAGCACGCATGCTTAAAAATAGTACCAGTGCTTTATTGAATACATAGGAATGGATTACACACACGGGGCATTTACAACCATTTAATATAAGCATAAAATGTGGAGACTGAGCTCACACACGGGTGGAAAAGCTGTTGAGACAATCATGCTAAGGTTTAGCAGCTATTAGCTTACCTTAAGAATTAGCGTAGACAGCAAACCAAACACTCGGTACCATTTTGGCACACGTATAGTCATTTCTAAAAGCGGTGCCAATGTAGTAAAATACATATCGTTTTTTAAGTAAAATTACAATACAAAGCAAAGATAAAGGGCATGTCACCACTCCATCCAGCGCTACAGAGGCCGGCGACGGAAAGGCTAGCACCGAACCTTGTACAATCTGCTTAATATCGGCTTCATCCTTTACCTTTCTGAACTCCAAAGGACAGTAATGGAATGTCTAAAATTTATTTCACACAACAGCCTGTGGATTTTCCTACTTACATCTTCTTTTTGGCACCTTTTTTGCCGCCTTTGGTCAGCCTCTTATTCTTGCCGACTGCCATGTTGGCTACAGGGAGTAAAAGAGGAGGAAACAGGAAGTCTCGCGAGAGTTAAAGAGCCGAGCGAGACTCTCAGAAGTTCTAGAAATTTATTTGGCGCCCTCTGCTGGTAAAAAGCTAATTCAGTTACATCAGTTTGTCTAGAAAGTCTCACATATTTAACAAAATTTTAGTTTAATTTACTTCATAAATAAAATTATTCTTATCCATAAATAATTAATTGAGAACTGTTTAATAAAAGTCAGTCAAAACTGAGTGAAACTACCTTACAATTTTTGTTATTTTTATTACTGGGCCTGAGTGGTCAGTGCTGTACACCAGAGACTGCAGGTTCGAAATCAGGTTGAGTCAGGAAGGAGATTTTCATGTAAAACTATAAATATTTATATGGACAAAAACGTTAGATTAAAACATGGACATCGAATTAAACAGTATCGTACAATTGTGCCAAAGTTTTGGACGTAATGTTTTTAGGTGGCTGAGATCAATAGTTTAAGCTTTGTTCTTTTTAAAATATTTTCTTTGGCTGTTCCCTCTTCAGGGATTGCCACACGGTTTCCCAACAGAAACTCGGTGCCAGCAGTTCTTCCTCCTATCTCATCCATGGTGTTCCTATTGACTTTGTAGATTCTTACAAACACTTGGGAATTTTAGTTGATGCACGTCTCTCTGTTAAGCCGCATGTTGAAAACTTGATAAAGAAACAAATTGAAATTGTGTTTCTTTTTCAGAAATAGATCTCTGAATACCAGAAAACACCTTGTAACCACTACTTTCCTACCAACCATCAACTACGGTGACATTATTTACATGATGCCACTGCCAGCTCCTCGCAGATGTTGGATGATGTCTACCATGGCGTGCTAAGATTCATAACTGGCTGTAACTACCAAAACCATCACTGCACCCTGTATTCATTGGCCAGTTGGTCATCGTTAACTTCATGCAGACTCTCATACTGGTACATCTTCATCTATAAATCAGTCCTCGATCTGCTGCCTTCATACATCTCCTCCTACATGTCGTGTCGTCAGTGCAGTTACAGCGTGCGCTCACAGGGATTCATTACCTGCAGTGTTCCCTCAGTGCGGACTGAGCTCGGCAAAAAGGACTTTTCTTACTCTGCTCCTGTAACCTGGAACATCTTGCAACAGGATCTGAAGCTGTCAACTTTGACCTCTTTGAGAGAGTTTAGACATTTGATAAGATCACTAAAAATATCAAGGCAAATTTTTTTCTTGTTCTTAGTACTTTGTTATATATGGCATCTTGATTTGACTGTGTTTATAGCTTCTTTTATTTGATTTTAAAATGCTTTTGTTGAATTATTGTTGTCTGTACTTTATGTGAGCTGTCTAAAACAGATCTTTCTTGAAAATGAGTCCATGTGACTGAATGAATGAATTTACAGCATTCCCCATTTTCCTGGACAACCCTAAATACTTGAAGTGCTGCACCTTTGTGACCTCTGCTTCACTGGACTCCCTTTCATTTTAGGAAAATTACCATCACAAATCTACTCCAAGTTCATTTCACTCCAGAACACACAGTCTCAGGGCCAGTAGCTGGCTGCAGTTTAAGGTACCCTTTGTGCACATCAGAGTCAGGAAAGATGAGTTTGTTCTATTTTGGCCTGTGGTCTTGGAATAATCTGCACCTTAAATTGAGGTTGGAGCCAAACTGTCCAGATGACCTGACTAAAAATGATTGGATTGTATACCTGGATTATTGAGCATGGACTGTTTTGGTTTTGAACCAGTTTGACACGACTGTCGATGAGGAAGAGAGCCGGCTCCAGAGGAGGGGGCGTGCCAAAGACACCATCTTAGCACCAACATAACTGGTTTGTTCCACTTTGGAGTAAGCTGTTTGGGGGGAAGAATCAGTTTTGTGTTGTGCGTTTCCTTGACTGAAGAAGCCTTCTGGATGGAAGGTGAAACGTTTCGGCACAAAAAAAGAAAATGTCCAGATGATCTGACTGAAAATTGTTGGGTTGGAGCCTTTTATTCCTTTATCTAGTTTTAAACAAAAACAGTCAGAGATTTTAGATGTTTAACAGTTTTAAATTGTGATATTTTTTAACCTTGCATTGTATTTTATGTCTTATTACCAGATGTTTTGTTGTAAATACTTTAATACTACTGTTACTGTTATTAAGACTGTTGCTGTATTTGTAACGGTTTGTTTGCACATTGCCCAGGACATCCTTGTAAAAGTGATTAATAATCTCAATGGATTTCTTTCCTGGCAAAATAAAGGTTTAAAAAAAACAACAAAAAAAAAATTCACACACGTACCGATACGCTGTCTTGCTATGGCTGACATTCATTCCTCTTCTTTCAAGTGCATACCTCCATCTCTCCAAGTTCTTTTCCACCTGTCCCCTGTTATTCACCACAGATCACAATGTCATCTGCAAACATCATAGTCCATGGTAGAGACGTCATTTCTAACCCGGGCCTGAAGCCCGGCCCTACCCGAATTTGGGCCAGGTCGGACCATAATAATGTGCTGGATGGGCAGGCCGGGTCGTATTGAGCTTTTGATTGAGTCAGCGGATCAGCAGCGATCCAATTATATGGCAACATGGCTTGCCATACAATCACCAGCTGCACGCGGCCATTTCACCACGAGCTGACCGGCCTTGAAAGAGGTAAAATAAAGTCCAGTTAAGCTTCAGATGAACTATACTGCCAGGAAGTGATCCATCGCCCAAATGGATGTTCATTCAGCCGCTGCACTCAGAGGACACAAATGGCACACGACCCAAACAGGTGAGATCCCAAAGCAGACATGTCGGAGTAGGGTCCACATCCGAATAATGCAGAATGCAGCCAGAAACATGGATTTAATGCGCTTTGATGGCCATGAAAGGACAAACACCCCATCAGCTCCGAACTTTTTCCCATTTATTCAGCTGCGTGCGTCCGCTGACCATTAATAACTGTATACCATAAGCAGTCAAAGCTTAATTAAAAATGTCGGGGGGATTTTCGAGGTTTGGACCTGTAATTACTAAATCATCGGGTCGGGTGGGGTTTGGAAATGATGGCTACGGGCTGGGGGTGGGTCGGATTGGATTTTTTGGGCCTGAATGCAACTCTAGTCCACGGGGGTTCCTTATGCTTTTGAGAATCTCCATTCATATACTACTTTATGTGTCCCCCGCCTCTCGCACAGTGACTGCTGGATATGGGCACCAGTGACCCCCATGACCCAGAAAGGAAAAAGTGGATAAAAGATGATGGATGAGTGATTGTGTTATTTTTATTTGCTTAGTTAAGAAAATGAAAACAAACTGTGTTTTTATGGAAGGTTGCCAGTGCTCAATGATCCAAATTAAAACAGGTTGTTTGTTATGTGTAAAAACAACTCTGATTAATCCCTGGAGTTTAGGTACTTATTTATGTCTGAATGATTCAGAGGACACTGTTAGGTGCTTTTGCAAATGAAAAAACAAAACACAAAACAATCTTTTTAAAGTGGATAGAAGAATATTTTGAATATATGACAAAAATTATATATAAAAGTAAAAAATAAAAAAAAAACGCTGAAAAACCTTCAGGAAGTTTAAATTACTTAATAAAAGTCACATTAAGCTATTACAAGACAAGCTGGCAAATTATAAACAAACGAGACAAGATTTAGGGGAGTGGTGGCGCAGAGGCTAGAGAACCTGGGCCTGTGAACGGAAAGTCGCAGGGTCAACTCCCGGTACTGTCAACATCAAAAAATGTGGGTGGAAAATTGAAACACCCACACCTGCCTCCACCCTCATTTGCTCCACTCTGGGCCCCTGAGCAAGGCTCTTAACCGCCACCATCTGCTCCCAAAAACAGGTTTCTCTCCGTGACTCAATGAGACTACCTGTATAAATAAAGGGTAAATGGAAAAAAAAAGAACGAACAACGACTTAAGAATTTCTCAGGTGCTCTAAAACTCATCCAATTTACCACTTTCCATAAATATCGAGGCAAAAAAAAAATCAAAGTACAAAGGGCACGATATTATTTCATACAACTGTTTTTTTAATAACAATTATTTGATAAGGGCGACACAGTGGCTCAGTTGGTAGAGCTGTTGCCTCTCAGTGAGAAGGTTGCTGGATTGAATCCTGGCCCAGGACCTTTCTAGGTGGAGTTTGCATGTTCTCTCCGTGCATGCGTGGGTTTTCTCCGTGTACTCCGGTTTCCTCCCACAGACCAAAAGCATGCATGTTAGTCTGACTGGTAACTCTTGTATATAGTTGTGTGCCACTCACACAGTGACTGCTGGACATGGGCACCAGTGACCCGAAAAGGAAGAAGCGGGTAAAGAAAACGGAAGGATGGAATTCTCTAACAGGAATAACTTGTGTGAACAAGTCATGCAGGGGTGTAGACTGTCTCCACCCTCACTGGTATTGAAACAAGACAAAAAGTTTTGTTGGCAATATGCATTTAACCTGCATTTTAGAATAATCAAACAAATACTCACCTGTCCAGCTTCTTGAAGGGGATCCTGTTATTTTACGCAACAGGCTGTTAATTCAACAAATCACATGGAGGATATATAGTTTGTGGCCGAGTTGACATACAGTCAATTTAGTATATTAAATAAAAATACACAAATAAAATAATGGAAGTGACTCAATTATGCATTTTATGTCTTTATACTGTAAATCTAACTAAAAAAGTTAAAAACATGAATCCATTATTTAAATCCATGTTTTTAAAAATTGGCATCAGAGGCACAAATGTCATGAAATAACCAATAATGTGAATTTCTCATTTAAAGTTTGAAAGTTGTTTATTTAAGAAAGCCCACCATTGGGCACAGTGAGTAAGTCTGCTGATTCCAGGTTGATAATTAAAATAATAAATAATAAAGCTAGGCCTCCTGTGCCTCACGGGTGATGCTGCAGGCTTCCATGACTCCCAGAGTCCTCAGAGGGAACAGCTATACTGGTGTCAGTCTGTTCTATACTGGTGTCAGTCTGTTTTCTGTTAGAGTTTTTGTGCGGCCTCGTCATCCTTTTGCTTTGCATTTTGTAAATAAATTAGTTAATTTTTATTTTGTTCTGCTTTGCATTTGGGTTCTAACCTCCGCTAACATGATAACTGGGATGTCAGGGGGGGCCAGTGATGCCAGCTGCCTCTGTGGCAACAATCATAGTTGCTCATTCCTCCTGAGGTGCAAATCTAAACTCTCACACAGGAAGACAGATTTGGAGCGTTTGTCTTCGCTGCTCAGATGCAGCTTGGTTAGGGTTTTACTTGTGCAACTACAGACGCGCATGAAAGCGAGACTTCTCGTCATCGCAGCTCTAGAAGCACGTCACATGTCCTGGATTGTGGTGATGGAGAATATAAAGGCGAGCGAAGCACAGCTTTCATCTTGCATTAATGTTTCACCTCTAGCGTCTCAACATGCAGACATCTCTGCTGCCATAAAATCCAAGTTATAAAAATAATGCTCTCGTATTTTCTTTGCGGTGTATTTTTGTGCTCATGAAACTTGGTATATACACAATGGTAAATATTTCTGCTTGTTTTCTAAGGAGTGATTTTTTTATGTTCAGTTGTTGAATAATAGATTTGATCAGACTAAAACCACAGACCAGGTTAATTACAGACTTTAAATTGTCTGTATGAGTCACCATCACTTGATACTTTAATCCTGATGTAAGCAGTACTAGTCTGTGCAGAAATATTTCACCACAACTTGTCCACGTTGTGCACTTTATTATCGCTTGCAACCAAAAGATGAAGGCGGATGCTGTAGTTTTTGCCCATGTCTGTCACCACAACATTTCATAAAGCACCGAACAAACTGGAATTAAACAGGCAGTCATCTCTGGATGACTTGATTCAAGACGGCCACCACAACTACTGTATTTTCCAGTGTATAAGTCGCATCAGTCAAAAAACATATCATGATAAGAAGAAAAAAAACCATATATGTCGCACTTATTATGCATCACCGCTGACCCGTCATGTTTATTATGCATTTATTTAATGGCCAAAACAACTTTATTTCACCTGGGCGGTTCGTTCGTTTGTTCCTTTGCTCCTTCCATCCTTCCATCCATCCATCCATCCATCCAGGAGCTGCTAGCTCGAGAAGGGGTTCTCTGCAGGCCAAAAGTGGGTGTTTCTGGCTAATAGGCGTTTGTGGGGGGCAAACACTGATTGGCTAGCTGTATCTGCTGCTCTTTAGTTAAGTTACGCGAGTTCTTTTTTAAAACGGAAGGTTTCTAAGAACCAGCGTTAAATCTGCTGTCAAACACAAGAAGATTCTCTTTTGTTCTTGGGTTGTAGGCTGCACCTGACACAGGTTGCCTTGAGTGTGGTCTGGATACAATGAAATAGAAAACATCTGAAGCGAAAACAAAAAACAAAACATTTAGCTCTCCCCACGACCCAGTTACGTTGCTCTTATTTTGAAATGTAACCGGAAGTTCTGTGTTAAGAGAGGCGGAAAGAGAATTTATGGAGACGCCGCCAATGTTGAACCTGAGACGCCGCTAATGTCGAACCGGTTAACACCATACAAATAATATGCCTGTGGTTAACACAATCTGACAATAACGCCTTGTTTTTAGACATCATGTGTCTGTGGTTAACACAAACGGCTTTTTATCATTCAGCCTTTTTTTTCTATCGTCCAATCAGATGTGGTCGGCCAGACACGCCCATTTTTTTCGATCGTCCAATCAGATGTGGCCGGCCAGACACGCCCTTTTTTTCCATCGTCCAATCAGATGTGGCCAGCCAGACATGCCCATTTTTCTATAGTCCAATCAGATGTGGCCCCCCGGATACGCCTTCCAAATTTGTCTGCAGAGATACCTACTTGGCTAGCTCTCCAGTGTTCCTCCGCCTGCACCAGCTGAGTGAAGCGAGCGCACACTGGAGGACTGGCTGTTGCAGTTCTTCGAAATTTAACAAGATTAACGCTTAAAAACAATTATTTTGCTCAACATTATAGCAAATGTGTGTCTCAGTTTAACTTTTCCTTAATAAATGCACTTCAGTGGTCAAACAGCTACATTTCGCCTGGGTGATGCGGCGAAATGTAGCTGTTTTGACTTGGAGCAAACAGACATGTTTACTCCAGGTGTTGCACCCCACTCTGCCACCATAGTGGGGACGAAGGTGGCTCGCAGCTCTACAGTGTCCCCCCCTGCCCGCACCGCAGATCACGTGCCTCGCTGCCCCGTTCCTCCACGCTCTGGCAGCGGAGGAACTCTGTAGAGCTCGCAGCCAGAGCCGCGATGACTGGATGGATGGACGGGTGGCGCACCACCGCAGAGCCTTCTCGCGCCTCTAGTGGCTACAAATGGTAATGTTTACGCTGGTTCATGTCAGGATGAATGAACATTTCAAGTGTCAGTCAAAAATTACATTATGAGTATGGAAACAAGTATACAAGTCGCTTTGGTGTATAAGTCACAGGACTCGCAAATTTACGCAACAAACTGCGACTTATACTCCAGAAAATATGGTAAATATCTTAGTCAATGCAGAAATGGCTATAATTTAGTCAATTTTGCAGAGCTGGCTAAAACTGGATGTGATAGTAGCTGAGAGTCATTTATAAGACTTACTCTCACAATAGTGCATGAGACTGTACTTAACATAATTTTTAAGGTGTGACCAAAATAGGTGCAGCTATGTTATTAGTCAACATGAGATGATTCACGTCTAGTGTGACAGGCGAGAGGCAATTCTAGGACTTTAATCATTAGTCATTTTTTTTTATTTAAATTTGAACAAGTTATTTTATAGATTTGCTTAGCTTTTTCAAATTTAATCTGTGCATCTTTGGTTGAGTTTACAATTAGGCAGTGGCGATTTTAGCCTCTTTTTAGGGGTGCTCAAGCACCCCTAAATTTTAACTCTGCACCTATGATTTTTTTGTTTTTGATTTTTTGTGCAGTTCTGGGTTTGGGTTCTGTTCATTGCATTTATGATTCAATGCAACAAAATAAACAAATTTAAAAGATAACAGATCATTTTAATACTCGATTTATTTACATAATGACATTAGTTGCTGGATGTCCGGCCCCTGAGCTGCTGGCTTTCAGTAACTGTGGCCCCCTGAGCAGTTTAGTTGAATATCCTGCTTTAGAGGGTGGAATACACTTTATTCCATTTCCAAAACCTAAACTGAGTCTGGACAATTTAAAAATATGGATAAAGCCCTGCGGCTGACCTCATGAGCAGCTGAATACAACAAAGATAAACAGGAAGTACCACATGTTCACCTGTACAAATAAGTGCAGGTAAATCCTCCATTTCCTGTCATAATTATATTACATGCTTACATGCTGTCAACAGAACTGAGCACCCCGCCTACTAAACTGACCGCCACCCCCTCCCACTGACATAGCGCTAAGCTAGCAGCGCACAATACAGGCGCTCTAGCTAAAAAGCTAAAAGGCACCTCTTCCCTCATGCTGAATGCCCCCCTCCCCGCCCTCGCTCAAAAACCGTAGGTACAATCTGTGCTCAGGCATGTCTCTGTCCCCCCCGTCAACAAAAATCATGGATGAGATGAACACCCCACCATGGCAAGTTAACTAGGGGAAACAATGTTTTGTGCCAAGATGCTACGTCTGTAGCATCTTAGCTAGCGCATCTGTTTCGCACGCCACTAGCTTAGCGCTACTTCTTGTTGTGCCGAGCTCTCTAAAATAGTTAAAATACTAAACTGTTAAAATACACCAGAATGTAGGAAATGGCATTTAATTTATTCAAAAATTTTCTGAGGGATTAACCCCAGCATCCCCACCCCCATGTGCCCCCCCCCCCCACATTATTAATGCTTCCGACGCCAATGGCCACCACGTTGTTCAAGCCAAAAGCCACTGTCAGCACTGGGGGCTAAGCACCCCTAAAGGTCAGATTCTAGAATCGCCCCTGCATTTAGGACTCAACAGTTCAAGCTAACTCCATGCATCCAATTTTATCCGCTTCTTCTAGTCAAGACAGGAATAAGCAGTGGTGGAGAAAGTCCTCAAACTCTGTACTTAAGTAAAAGTACAAATAAACTGACCAAAATGTACTCTAGTAAAAATAGAAGTACCACATTAACATTTTTTACTTAAGTAAAAGTAATTAAGTATTTGCTTTAAAAAATACTTAAAGTATTAAAAGTAAAAGTACTTGCTGAATGTATTACCTAATGCAATGGTCTACACTATCATTAAGTGTACCTACCGTATGTATATTTTCTGTAATACATTAATAGTGTTGTGTCATTTTAATGAACAATGCTGCTGATAATACATGTTTTTATTGTGACACAGTTCAAACTTGGACTTGTGATTCTGTGCGTCAGAATTTCAGGGATGACATGCAGAGGTAAATGCCATTAAAGTAAGAAAAAGGAATGATTACAGGTTCTTCTAAAAAAAATTAGCATATTGTGATAAAGGTAATTATTTTCCATAATGTCATGATAAAAATTAAACTTTCATATATTTCAGATTCATTGCACACCAACTGAAATATTTCAGGTCTTTAATTGTTTTAATACTGATGATTATGGCATACAGCTCATGAAAACCCAAAATGCCTGTCCCAAAAAATTAGCATATTTCATCCCACCAATGAAAGACAAGTGATTTTAATACAAAAAACACCAACCTTCAAATAATCATGTTCAGTTATGCACTCAATACTTGGTCGGGAATCCTTTTGCATGAATGTCTGCTTCAATGCAGCGTGGCATGGAGGCAATCAGCCTGTGGCACTGCTGAGGTGTTATGGAGGCCCAGGATGCTTCAATAGCGGCCTTAAGCTCATCCAGAGTGTTGGGTCTTGCCTCTCTCAACTTTCTCTTCACAATATCCCACAGGTTCTCTATGGGGTTCAGGTCAGGAGAGTTGGCAGGCCAATTGAGCACAGTAATACCATGGTCAGTAAACCATTTACCAGTGGTTTTGGCACTGTGAGCAGGTGCCAGGTCGTGCTGAAAAATGAAATCTTCATCTCCATAAAGCTTTTCAGCAGATGGAAGCATGAAGTGCTCCAAAATCTCCTGATAGATAGCTGCATTGACCCTGCCCTTGATAAAACACAGTGGACCAACACCAGCAGCTGACATGACACCCCAGTGACTGTGGAAACTTGACACTGGACCTCAAGCAATGTGAATTCTGTCTCCTCTCTTCCTCCAGACTCTGAGACCTTGATTTCCAAAGGAAATGCAACATTTACTGTAATCAGAGAACATAACTTTGGACCAGTCAGCAGCAGTCCCAGGCGAGATGCTTCTGACGCAGTCTCTTGTTCAAGAGTGGCTTGACCTGGGGAATGCGGCACCTGTAGCCCATTTCCTGCACACGCCTGTGCACGGTGGCTCTGGATGTTTCTACTCCAGACTCAGTCCACTGCTTCCGCAGGTCCCTCAAGGTCTGGAATCGGCCCTTCTCCACAATCCTCCTCAGGGTCCGGTCACCTCTTCTCGTTGTGCAGCGTTTTCTGCCACACTTTTCCCTTCCCACAGACTTCCCACTGAGGTGCCTTGATACAGCACTCTGGGAACAGCCTATTCGTTCAGCAATTTCTTTCTGTGTCTTACCCTCTTGCTTCAGGGTGTCAATGATGGCCTTCTGGACAGCAGTCAGGTTGGCAGTCTTACCCATGATTGCAGTTTTTAGTAATGAACAAGGCTGGGAGTTTTTAAAATCTTTTGCAGGTGTTTAGTTACGTCGTTGATTCAGATGGTTAGGTTAATAGCTTGTTTAGAGAACCTTTTCATGATATGCTAATTTTTTGGGACAGGCATTTTGGGTTTTCATGAGCTGTATGCCATAATCATCAGTATTAAAACAATTAAAGACCTGAAATATTTCAGTTGGTGTGCAATGAATCTGAAATATATGAAAGTTTCATTTTTATCATTACATTATGAAAAATAATGACCTTTATCACAATGTGCTAATTTTTTGAGAAGGACCTGTATACCTTTGAAAGTTTTTATTTAACACAAAACAAAACCAATGTGTCATTTTAACTGCAGTTTGTCATCAACTCTAGTTAAAATACGATCTAGTCAACCTTGTAATGGATCAATTTTAACTTCCTGACATTTTCAAAACTTGGACCAGAGTGTCGAGTCATTCGGAGACATCTCTTTGTCTTCTGTCCTAACATCATGAACTGACACATTTTAATATTGCTGCAAGAATTTCCTGTTCAAGTTCAGAAGAAGTGGGTTTTCAAAGTTTTTGAGTCCAGTCTGGCGCTTTTGGGAGAGAGAATCTGTCCTGTTGTACTGAACAGTCTTTCAGTAATCTTTTAGCTCTTCTTCAAGGCAGATCTACGTTACCTGACCATTTTGCAGTGACTCAATGGACCAACTCCCCTCTCGCCATTACTTTCAAATTAACAAACAAATCAAAAAGCTACAGCATGAATGTAACTTGTAACTCAACGCATTATAGAAATGTAGTGTAGTAGAAAGTACAGATACTTCATGTAAAATGTAGTCCAGTAAAAGTCTAAAGTACCCATGTTTAACTCTACTTAAGTAAAGTACAGATACATGAAAAATGTACTTAAGTACAGTAATGAAGTACTTGTACTCAGTTACATCCCACCACTGGGAATAAGTATTTTGATTTTTCTTTGTTTACCTGTGTCTTGTTCTTATTTTCAAGGTCACCGTGGTAGTTGACAGAGATGTACTGTTTCCGCCTTCATCGCTTGTTAAACTTGGGGTAACGTAAAACTGAAAACTGTTCTCATGGTTACTGGAAAGGTAACCTGAAGGAAACAGCAAGCATTTTGCTCCTGAGGCAAAACACTGCCGCAGTGAATGAATTTATAAAGGAGGGGAGATCATTAATTGTGATCAAAAAAATTCCAGCGCGTCATCCCGCACGTGCACCTGAGCGGCTCACCTGCCACCGAGCGGAGCAGACGCTGCTCCCCACCGCGCATGCGCGGTTCGTTGAAGAGCTCCACTGTCATGGCGGTGGCGAACTAAAAGCTACCGGAGCAGACCAGGAAGCGAATGCAGCGCAGCTGGCTCAACCGTGCCATTTAACCGCGTCTCCGAGTGTGTCGGGGAGCACAGAGGGCACCTCCGTCCTTTTTCGGCTTCCACCGGAGTTGCTGGCGGACATATCCCTTCCTGTTGGAGAGTTTTCGGGGGGTTCTGCCGAGCGCACTACCTGTCAAGTCTATGGAGTCCGTGGCACACAGGAGCAACTTCCACCGCTGAGCGGAGTTAAAGTGACTACCCGGTGAATAAAACCAGAGGAGAGGAGGGGGAAACTGCTTCACCTGCTCCTTGTTTGCTGCGACGAGCCTCTCCTCGGGCTTTTAACGACATTTATCCGTCTGGTTTCAAGTTACGGAGCAAGAGTTCACGGTGACATTTCCAGCCAACCGCCAAATTCTTCCTCTGCTCCTTTCGACCCCGTCGCTTACAGCCTTGGATGGGGAGGAGGACGCCCTGTAGACTGCCCACATCTCAACCCAAGAGGAGATAGAGCCCTCTTCGCTCCCCCCCTCCCTGCCCTCCTCACCATATTGGGAGGTGAACAGGTGCCTTACCTGTGCGCGCGACCTGTCCCGCTCTTCCTTAGCAAATGGCTAACGCGGATCCGGCTGAGAGGAAGGACGGCCAGGCTGCGGGGCTCAACCCCGGGGTGCCCGTCAGGGGCATCCGGATGAAGTTCGCCGTGCTGGCCGGCCTGGTGGAAGTTGGAGAAGTTTCCAACCGAGACATCGTGGAGACGGTGTTCAACCTGGTAAGCTGATTATCTGTGCAGCTCAGGACACAGGCCGTGTCCCGGCGTTGTGACTTCTAAACATCCAGGAAACCTTCACACACACAGAGTAAAAACAAAGATTTAGTTTGCTTGTTTAACAGCTAGTTCGTGTTTTTGTGCTTTGATGACCTCACCTGTTACTGTTTGAGTTCAGCTTCTTTATTTGGCTGAATGATGCTGGTTCAGCTTTGTTTACCTGTTTTTTTTAATGCTGTACATTTTGCTTTATAATCTAATTCACATACTCTGTTTTTTCGTCTTGCATGATGCGTATCAAAACCTGCAGCTCATTGGGTGCCATGATTTTTGGCTTCTGAAACTTTTATACAAATATTTCATCCATTATTATTATTATTATTATTTTTTTACCTGCTTCTTCGTTTTCGGGTCATGGAGGTCACTGGTGCCCATAACCAGCAGTCACTGTGGGAGAGGCGGGGGACACCCTGGACAGGCTCTCCAGTTCATCACAGGGACACACAGAGACGAACAATCCTCTCACATCTAGGGACAATTTAGAGCATATGTGTCAAACTCGAGGCCCGCTTTGACATTTTATCTGAACCCCCAAGATGTTGTTGTAAATGTAAAATTCTTTTATCACTTTAATTTTTTCAGTAATCTTTGATTATGATGTCAAAAGTGCAACAGAGAACGTCCAATGAGACCAATCAAACTCTTGTTGACAAACGTGCAACCAAGAAAAGATGTTGGGTCTCTGACTTGAGTTGATGTAGATTCTGAAACCGGCCCTTAGTTTGAAAAAGGTTTTTAGTTTTGGCCCCCTTTTGTAAGCGAGTTTGACACCCCTGATTTAGAGTTACCAATCAGACTAACATGCATGTTTTTGGTCTGTGGGAGGAAACTGGAGTACCTGGAGAAAACCCACGCATGCACAGAGAGAACATGCAAACTCCACCCAGAAAGGCCCCCAGTCAGGATTTGATCCAGGGCGACCTGCTCACTGAGAGACGGCAGTTCTTAAAACTAGGGATGCACGATATTATCGGCATGGTATCGGCCGATATTGATGATAAAGTAAAATATCGGACATCGGCCATTCTGTCAAAATAACTCGCCGATATAAAAGGCTTCTGTTTTTGTATGACGGCCCGGTGACAAGGATGCCTGCAGCGCCAGCACAACGTTATGACGTCACGCGCTCCGTTGAGTTTAGATTTGTGCAAATTTTCAAGTTTGTACTGTTCAAGTGTTGTCATTGTGTTAGTGAGAGTAAATGTCATGAATAAATCTGACATTAAACATAATTCAAGTTGAAGTGTTGCATCATTTTCAGTCCCCTTTTTGGCATCGGCATTTGGTAGCAGGTCAAACTGACAAAGACCATGCAGAATAATGTAGTATTTTAATTCTACAGCAGTAGTCTCTGTAAGTAGTTGTAGGAAAAAAATATTGGTATCGGTTATTGGCTAAATAAGTTTTAACATATGTGATATCAGCCAAAAATCCAATATCGTGCATCCCTACTAAAACCTGCGCCACCGTGCTGCTCCAGTTGCAAATATTTTCCTCATAGAAATATACAGTGAGCTGTGTACAATACTTTAAAATATTCTCTTTGTAATCTGATGCTTTACCCATATTATTATGCCTGTTTGTGCTTTCAGCTTGCCTAAGATTTTAGCTATCTTTTGATACTTGTTGCTAATATGTTGCTGCATCTAGCTAGTATTTTTCCATTTCTGACATTTAGTGTTTGCGTCCTTAAGCTTTTAGCTCATGTTCTGCTCGTCAGTTTTCTCTTCTTTGGTTAATTTCAGCAGTCATTCATTACTCAAGTTTCACACTGCATATCTGAAAAAAATACTGTTTTCTAGTTTCTCATGCTTTTGTGTTGTAGGAGTCACGTTCACACTACTTGTTATAATCCATAGAAAACTATTGTTTTCCAGTTTTTAATCGACTCTGACAGCAGAGAAGCTGCTGCAGCGTTATTTGTGACGTATCCAGGTCAGGTGTCTCATTTGTTACCTATACTGGTAACGCCAACACATTAGTGCTAATGAGTTATGAAAAGCCATTAAATCACACGAATGTGAATGAATGAAACTTGAAGGAAACGTAGCATTAAAGGACAGCATGCTCGACCAGAGTTTCCACTGAGGTGGGAGGAGACGAGGTGAAGGTGAAACCAGCTGAACTGCTTTGTCACTGTGTGGTAAACACTAGTCCTTCCAGAGGGAGGCTCGCGTCTGTAGTCATTAGTGAGCTGTAACCCCCACTGAGTAGGCAAATGAATTACAGACACCTTTTCTTCTGGTTATGACCTGATGTTAAAGTTTAGTGTCGTTTCATCGCCCAAACCCATAAAATACATTATTTATTTGGTATCAGTCTTTTTTCTCGTTATCTGCATTACACTATGTTTAGGTATTAATATAAAGATGATCAGAAATTTGACGTGTTTTAAATCCAGCAAGTATTTGTTTTAAAGTCAATAATTTGATTATCAAAGCAATTGCTGATTTATTATCATTTACAAATATATATTAGTGTTCTGATTTCGCAGTGAAACGGATTAAATATCACCAAGACAAAGGTAAATGGTCTACATTTGATTTTTAATTTTTTTTTATATATTTTTTTAGCAATGATGAAGTTGTCTCATGCTTATTCTCGTGTTTTTAATTTGCAAAGCAATTTTGTCCTTCATCGCTTGCTGTCCTTAATTTGAAACGCGTGGACTTGAAATTGGAGTTCAGACTTGTGAAGGAGACATTTCACTGAAGTAGTTTTGGGTTGCACGGTATATTAACAAAAGAGAATTGAGATGTCTTCTGCTTTCTTTTAGGTGTAATAGTAATTGTTGCAAACCTAGAATTTGTAGATATTCTACAGGCATCCAGAGCAGTTTCATATATTTAATTGCATCTTCTGGTATATTTGACTTCTTAATTTTTAGCTTTGTTGCAGTTATTTCAGGTCGCAAGGTGACGCTGCGCATTTTATTATGATTACCTCAACACTTTGTCTCCACTTGCTCTGCTCAACACCTCCTTTAGTTGATAACCTCATCCAGAGTTCTCACTTTAGTGACATTATTATTTATTTCTGTGTCCTATGCCCTGTATGTGTGGATAAACAGAACACTGTTTCTGGAGGAGGGTTGTCTCTGTGTCACAAGTCATCACAGCGGTGGTTGTGATGACTTGTGACATGTGGGCTGAGGTTATAAACACCAGGATTCACATGAGGTAATCCACTGGCTGTGTTTTTTGCCTGGAGTCAGGACTTTGATGAAGAGCAATAGGAGAGAGTCTCACACCACTATTTGACTTGTGCACTTTTCTGTTCCAGATGGTGCATCTGGTCCAAAGAGGCAAAATACAAGGTTCTAATGGAAATGGTCATAAAGTAAAAGTGCTGGTATATTGAATAAACTAGAGATGTACTTTCTCATTATTACTGTAGTGTGTTTTAATTTTTTTATTTTTGAGTTTTTGACAGTCAGATTTGTCAGTAAACTTGTGTGGGGGAGTATTGTAAACACAACAGTTTTGATGCCATTTAGACATTTTTCATGGCTCACTGGATTGTACTGGTACTCATTTTTGGCCAGGGTTGCCAGATAGGAACTAACAAAATATTGTGCTGTCTTTTTTTTTTTTTAATTGTTTACAATTTAGACCAAAACTATGTGCTGAGTGAGAGTGCCCTTCCTTGCTCTGATGGGTGCTAGTGCGTATGTGGGGTGGGAGCAGATGACGTGTTGTGATTAGCTGACAGGCGCATGGGAAAAGAGAGGAGCAAGCACATGCGCTGGCTGCTTGGATCAGACTTTCTAATGAATAAAACCATAAACAATAGTTGTGTGAATAAATGTCAAAACTATCATATATTTGGGCTTTTAAATCTACAATAGAGCGTTCAGAACCTTTATC
Source organism: Nematolebias whitei (assembly GCF_014905685.2). Lineage (NCBI taxonomy): Eukaryota > Metazoa > Chordata > Actinopteri > Cyprinodontiformes > Rivulidae > Nematolebias > Nematolebias whitei. The sequence goes on from NC_056513.1 coordinate 28,080,222, forward strand.
AGATAAATGCAATGATTATCGTATATCTGGAAACACTGGTCTTGGTTATAGCCCGACTGATATTTAAATTTTGGCCATTACCAATACTGATATTGGGAGGGGAAGGTGAATGCTGAGAACTGATAGAATTAGGGATGCACCAATCCACTTTTTTTTTACATCTGATCCCGATACCTAAATCTGGATATGGAGCTCGAATGTCCAACATAAAACTAACTTTACCGTGGTTTAATGTGGTGCTATTTTTTTATTAAGTTCGTTGTGCGACGGAGCTTTCTCCTCGGTACAGCGGCTCTGCAGACATTGCATGTTGCTGTCTTGCTTCGTGGTGTTTCTAGTGTAAAATACTTCCACACAGCGAACATGTTTTGATGAAAAGTGGGTTAGCTATTAGCCACAGTGCTGCTCAGTCCTCACGTTTTAGCTGGCTGCAAACTATGAAATGGATTTCCTGAATGTGAGGTGGGTCTTATTATTCTGGGTTTCATGAAACGCGCCTCCATTCAGGAAATCCATTCCACAGTTTGAAGCCAACTTGCAGAGCATCAGGCAGGGAATCGCATGAGATGTTTCAACAAACAGACATGCATCATGGATCGGAAATATCTGAAGGTTGGATCGGAAAAATCCGATGCGCAAATTATGCTTTTATCGGAGCTCGATACTGGATCGGATCGGCCCCATCCCTAGATATAGTGGTTGAAAGTTTTTGATCTTTGTCCATCCCCAAGAATCTAAAAAAACAGTGAGTGGAATGGGCTTGTTTATTTAGCCCGACTGTTGGCAACCATGAAGCTAAGCAAATCAGATCCACGCTATACGTAGTCCCACAGTACATTTCCAAGTGATGTACTGGTCATAAAAACAGTCTTCCTAACGTGCGTTCACATTTTCTTTCTTCTACTATTCACCATAAAGTTATCAAGCGTGTTACATAAATGTGAATTAAACTAAGAAACACCCCTCCTTGTTAATTGTTGAAACAGTCAGTCATATGGTGAAGGTCTAGTTACCGGTAGTATTGACCACAGCAGAGTTTTGTTTTTCTCCGTAGAGAAGTAAAGATTTCAAATAATGCATTTCGTTGAGGGCGACAAAGATAACGTTACTAACCCTGGATGTCCTCACAAACTGCAAGTTTAACGGGACTTGTTGCTGTAACTACTGACATCGGGGCTAATATCGTGAAGGCGGTGCACCTGAATACTAATGTTGGCTTGCTACCTTGAGAGGCACGTAGCTAACAACAACTTGTGGGTTTGAGGATTGAAGATAATTAATTTAAATTTTTTTATTTTATTTTACAGATTACTTAAAATAAACTTGCCATGCTCTGTTCAGCAAAATACGCTACAAAGTATTGCTCCCTGCTTCAGCTATGATGAACATCAAAAGTGAAACTTAAGGCAATGACTTGAAAGTAGTCGTCATGCGCCCTCTGCTGGATACATTGTACAATTACGGCTGGGTCACAACATTTTAGGGGTGAAAATGAGAATGTTTATATCTGTGTATAATGGGACAATTATCACAGATAACGATAGGTCCCCAAATGCCTATATCGACTTATATTATTGGTAGGGACAATATTTTATCGGTTATGCTCTAGTCTTGGTTAACCATTTGTTTTTTTAAATATGATATGGTTCGATGGAAGAGGAAAATAAAGGCCTGGCTAAGGTCTTGATGGCAAAATTCTCTAACAAATGCCTTTGTTTTGGGGAAAACAAACGTGCACAGAGCGCTCAACTTTCACTGCAGTGTTTCACCCACCATTATACAAGCAGGGTGCACCGCCCTGTCAGCAGAACAGAACCAAGCACCCTGCATACAGAACCTAACTTGCTCCCCCCCATCCCCTGTGTTCACAACTTCTGGCACTGATGTAGTGCTAAGCTAGCGACGCACAATACAGATGCGCTAGCAAAAAAGCAAGAGGTCCACTCCGTTTGCCTTCGTTTACCGCTCCATGCTCAAACTGTCAGTACAAATAGCGTGCAACACAGACGTGTCTCCACACCCCCTCGACAAAAATCACAGAAGACATGAGCGCCCTGCTACGGCAAGTAATTTAGGGCAGTAGTCCCCAACTACTGGGCCGCGGACCAATTTATATCAGGCTGCACAGAGAAAACCAAAACAAACGAAAAACTTTTATTTTGAGAAATCACCGTATTATCTCCACCACATCTGTCAATGACTCACTCTTGACGCAGGTCAACATACACAAGTGGTAAGTTTCAGTTTCTGTTAGACGCATGCACAGATTGGTTCTACATTGCTCGTTCGGGTGGAGTAATTTAGCTGCTGGTCTGGAGCAGACGGGATAGGAGGAGGTGTGCGGTCGTGTCTGCGCATTTGAAGGATCACTGCATATTTTTCAACCCACCTGACAAAGAGTGACTGTAAAACTATTAACTAAAATAAAACTATAATTTTAAACAAAGCTTCCTAATATCAAATCAGAGCTGGTTTTGTCTTGAACTTTTTTGAATTCACATCAGAGCTGTTCCTTCGCATTTCTGCTTCTGCTCTTAAAAAAAAATCTCCGCCCCTAAAAGTTCAAAGTCATGGGCAAATTTATTAAAAAACACAAACATAATTAAAGTTTTGCACTATACATAAGTTCCTGCACTTTTGTGAACAATCTGATGTGTGAATCACTGCGGAGCAGGGAGGAGGATGACGAGGCACAGCTGACCCCGGTGTGGGATCTACTAATTAAATGAGAAGTGATCCTGCACTTAATACACTTATAAATCACAAAGTGATTAAAAGTAAATTTGAAATACAGGTGCTGGTCATAAAATTAGAATGTTGTGGAAAAAGTTGATTTTATTTCAGTAATTCCATTCAAAAAGTGAAACTTGTATTTGTTACACACAGACTGATATATTTCAAATGTTTGTTTCTTTTAATGTTGACGTTTATAACTGACAATTAAGCAACTGACAAATCAGCAAATTCAATTTGTCTTGAAGTGAACGCCCCTTACCTGCAGAGCTGCAGCGGTTTTGCACATGAACGCTTTCAATAATGAGTTTACATCTTTTGATTCATGTTAATCTACTGTAATAAACCTTTTATAAAATACACCAGAATGCAGGAAATGGCATCAAAAATTCTCTGGGGTAGGACCCTCAGACTCCTCCCCCCTGGTCCGTGAAAATATAGTCTGACATTAAACCGGTCCGTGGCACAAAAAAGGTTGGGGACCACTGATGTAGGGGAAACATTGTGTTAATCATCCATCCATTATCTTTTACCCTCTTCTTCCATTTTGGGTCACGGGGGTCGTCTGTGCCCATGTCCAGCAATCATTGTGCGAGAGGCGGGGGACACCCTGGACATGTCGCAAGTCCCATCACAGGGCCACATGACAAACGAGACAAACAACCATTCACTCTCTCTCTCACACTTGGGGACAATTTAGAGTTACCAATCAGTCTAACATGCATGTTTTTGGTCTGTGGGAGGAAACCGGAGTACCCGGAGAAAACCCAGGCATGCATGGAGAGAACATGCAAACTCCACCCAGAAAGACCCCCGGACTGGGATTGGAACCAGGGGGGTAACCTGCTCGCTGAGAGGCAAGTAGCTCTACCAGTTGCGTCACCGTGCTGCCCCACTAGATCATCACTTTTTTGTAATTGTGTTAAAGTTTTTCCAGATCTTTGTCCACACACAAACGTGTTTTCTTTTATGTTTGTAATATGGTTCTCCCCCGCCTCTTTCCCCCAGGACTTGTCAGAAGCACAGCCGCACCAAACTTCATCTTCAGTACAGGCTGACTAATTACAAACACTTGTCTTTATTTTATCAGTTATCATTGTCAATAAAACCTGTAGTAACTACAATCTTCTGCAAAACCTTAAAGGCTACACAATGCATAGAACTTTAAATTAAATAAGAAAAGAACAGTACCTGAAACAAAATTTTACATGCAATATGATGACCATAACGTTAAAGTGTTGCGTCATTACCATCCATTTTTACCTTTATCTAAATTAGCTCTCTAAAATATTTCACACCACACTGGTTAAGATAAAATATATACATGTCATGCTTCTACCACACCAAGGAACTTTTAAATAATGACTAACTTTCAAGAAGCTGTAGAAACCACTCAGGAGCGTTTTCAGTCTTCATATTAAAAGTTAAACAAGTTTAATATTCAAAAATATTTTGACCCCATGCCAACATTTGAGCATAGGTGTCAATTTTTTATTTTTTGTGAAGGGGACGTGTACCCCTCACGTAAAAAAAAAAATAATAATAATAATTTGGA
>NC_056513.1:28084609-28091415 GCF_014905685.2 Nematolebias whitei
CCCCCCCCCCCCCCCCCGCATTTCATTTACCATGAAATATTAGTTCACCCAGTGCTGTTTCTATTTCTACGTGAACAAGTTCATTTCACTTGATGAATAGGAGAATACTTGAACCACTAAAAGTGCACTCTTCCTGGTTACCTACAACAACATACCACACCACATGCAGTGTTTCTCCTATGTCACTTGGCTTGGCAGTGCTCTCATCTCTTCAGGGTGTTTTGTCGACGGGGTGGGGGGAGGACGGAGAGACACCTCTGTGTTGCACGCTACCTTAGCGCTACATTAGTGCCAGCAGTTATAGACTGGGGTGGGGGATTAGGATGCTTGAAAGAAGTGGAATGTGCTCTTTTCACACAAGGAGAGCTGTTGGTCAGGCTACTTTTTGATGTGCTATGCTCTCTAAAATAGTTATTGAATCAAGTGTTTACTTATGTAGGTAAACATAGATGTTTAACAACCCGTTAAAATACACCAGAATGCAAGAAATGGCATCTACTTTATTCAAATTTTTTTGGGAGGTCCCCCAGACTCCTCTATCAGTGTGTTCCCCCACATTATAAATTCTTCTGACACTGTGTTTGAGGTGAAATAAGTACTTACTCATGGGTAAATGTTTTTTTTTTAGTAGTTGCCAGGTCTTTTTAAAAGGCAGTTAGCATCACATATCATACGAGCTATATGAACCCCTGTACTTGAAGTTGCTACCTGCAGTTTTACAGGAAGCGGCTTTGCTTTGTTCTAGTTGTTTTGGTTTCACTGAAACAGCATGCAGAAAGCTGCAGAGAGCTTTGGATGATGGTTGGTTTTTCAATTGGGGTGTTTGCTGTAACGGCTACTGAATGATGCGTTTACACTTTGATGCAGTTTTTGGGGGGTCTGAGGGTCCTTCCTGATATGGATGCAGGTTTAACAATTGCACATTAAGCAGTCATTTATATTTAGCGGTCGTGCTTAGTTCATTGCAAAAATCTCCTGTTTTTAGTGTTTTACATCACTTTATATTGTAGCTGTTTTTATGTAATTTCTTCTATTTACTTTTTCATTTTATATGCTTTTTATATGGTTGTCTACTGTACCTCATCTGTGTTTTTTGCTTAAAACAGGTCTCGCTTGTAAATGAGTCCTCATGGCTCATTGAGACAAACCTATAAAGGTTGAATGAACTTAACTGTCAAGATAGTTCAGTTGTTTCATGACAGAAGCATGTTTCAACAGTCATGTCTTCTATGGGTACCAAAAACAAGGTATTTAACACTAGTTTAAATAAGAACAAACCAAGGCTGCATTAGGACAATTGTAGTATGTTGAGTTCTAGTCTGGTTAACCAGCTGACCAATGAAATGCCCTGGAAAGACCAGGCTGGAGGCTCTGCTTCTAGATGACACAGAAGAAGAGCCAATGCTCAATGTGGAGAGTGTAACCTTGACTTTTTTCCAAAGTAAAATGATCTATGGCTTTGTGGACAGCAGATTGGACCAATTCTGGGCACACAACCTCTGCACATTTAGTACTTTGAGATTTACAGTTTATTAGCACATGTTTATTTTGACGGTAGCTTGAACAAGAATAGCGATGTCTCAAATAATTTGACCAACAATCTGCGTGAAAGCAGCTGATGGTTATTTACAACACATTCTCCAAGTGCTAACAGATCATTCAATATCACAAGTGATTTCACATGATGTTCATTTCAAGGATTGACCACATGATTTTTGAAACAAATGTTTTCTATTATTCCTGAAGTTGTATTTATAAATTTCTAAATGTGTAGTATCTGTTTGATGGGTGCTCACTTCACTGCCCATCGGGTTCATTTTGACAGTGATCTCCTCCTTTGGGTCTCTTAAGGAAAGTGAGTGCTTTTGGTCTGTTTGTTGTGTTTATTTAAATAATGTGCTGCTTTAATTCCCTTTTCAACACTGCCTGGGATTTATCAAAATTGTGAAACTAATTTAGTAGATTTATTTTTGCCTTCAGCAGATTAAGGTTATTTTGACATTTTTCTAGATAACAAATGGATCTGGCTCCAAGAGCAATCACTGACATTTACAGCAAACTTTTTTTTTTGTTTGTTTAAGAAGAAAATCACTTAACTTTTGATTTTTAAATGTGGTTGTTGAATATATGAGAAAACCAGTCAAATGGTTCACATTCGAAATTAGAAACCCAGAAATCAAAAGTACTACAAGTAGATCACTATTTCTCTGCTTACGAGTGAGAGGAATGCAAGCACCTACACAAGTAGCAGAGGAGTGAGGGAAATCATTGTTCTCACCCCGGGCATGTGCTGACCTCTGCAATAACAAGGAGCCTTCTAATCTGACACTTGAATGAAATCCTGTCTGATTCCCTCTATCTGTTGCATCAACCCAAACCCATGGTCACACCTTTTCCTCCCTCCTCCTGTCCAGCTGAAAGCAGCTTGGACCAAAGCATGACTTGAGTTTGTTGCTGATACTAAATGCATGATTCATTTTATTTTCAGCACAAGGCTTCATTCGTGTTTTGTCTTTAAGCGTGTCTTGTGTTTCCCTAACCAGAATGGATTCAACTGTTTTGTGGCCATTGTATCACTTGTACCTATAATAGTTGACAGGAGATGAGCTCAGTGCGCATTAACTGGATAAATCACAAGTTTAGGTGTAACACTTGTGATTGTCCTGGAAGCCCCTTTGTGCTTCTCTAATTCTGTGTCATGGTGGAGCATCAAGTATATGGTGAACTGTGTTGACAAGTGAAGCTTTTATTTGTTACCAATTTCTGATTGAATTAAAATGTGTGATACCAATATTAACATTTCTCCCCAAAAACTACACCTTATTATAGAGCTACCTACAGTATGGTGTGTTCAAAGACTTAAAAAAAAAAAAAAAAAAAAAGATTAACCTGTCACTGTTCAATTGATTGGTCCATGTCTAGTCAGTCTGGATGTGTATTTTTCAAGTTGTCTTTACACAAACTAGTTATGCAAGTTTGTTTCACGATGTACCAGTTTAGTGTCTAAATATCTCCCAAGTCTTTTTCTTTCTTCTATATTAATGATAACGCTGTACTTGCAGCACTGAGTTCGTACAATATCTGTCAAAGAATTGTGATAAATGAAAGCTCTGAATACTGTATTTTCTGCCGTAAACGTCACACCGCCCTATAAGTCGCATCAGTCCAAATATGTCTAATAAAATGGAAAAATCCATAAATACGTCGCTTTGCCGTATACGTCGCATCTATTAAGCATCACCGCTGACGTGTAGCGTTTGTTACGCGTCACCACTGACAACCCAGAAATGTGGGGCGGTGTTGTGCCAAAAATCGATTGGCTGCCAAATAGCGGCCACAGGAGCATGCACGGGAGGACTTTAACAAGATGAACACTTAAAAACAATTATTTGTTTGTTCAAAATTATAGCAAAGGTGTGTCTGTCTAACTTTTCCTTAATAAATGCACTTTGACGGTCATATCATCTGCATTTTCAAAAGCTGATATGAGGAAACATAACTCAGACGGTGACTCGCTGTCCATTTCTTCAAAATTTAACAAGATAACCACCTAAAAACAATTGTTTGCTCGACTTTATATTAAAGGTGTGTCTCAGTTGAACTTTTACTTAATAAATTCACTTCAGTGGTCAAATTAGCTGCATTTTGCCGGTGCGGCGCAGCAAAATGAAGCTGATTTGACGGTTGCTCCAGGCAGATGACTGTGGCAGCCTATGGCAAGCCGATTGTGTTATTAATAGCCACTTTTACCTATTACATGATACAATGGCATGCCATACTGCTCGACTGCCATGTAGCTGCTGAACATGGTAGTGTTCAATATTTCCAGTCAGAATGAATGAAAACGGTCATATGTCAGCCAAAAATTGGTTTATAAATATGGAGAAAAATCCATAAATGCGTTGCTTCGGCGTATAAGTCACAGGGCATGCACATCATCATCATCATCGCAAAAAACTGCGACTTATAGGCCGAAAAATATGGTAATTGTTTGTTTGTGCTTATCATGCTAAGATCCAATCTCAAATATGAATTTGCTGGAATTTTGTAAATTTGTTGGTTTGTTGCAACTAGTGTATATTTGAATATAATAACTTCATTCATTCATTCATTCATTCATTCATTCATTCAACCCTTATTTATACAGGTTAATCCCACTGAGCCGTGGAGACTCATTTACAAGAAAGACTTGATTTTCTACCCAGTATCAAGTATCAAGTATCAAAGTTTTCAAAGTTTAGTGTTGAGAACTCACACTTCATTGTCTACCTGATTTTTAGTTACTTCAATGACAGAATGAGGGAACCCTCCCACAAGAAATACAAGTTGTTTTTTTTAGTTGCATTGGTGGCTCATTCTTATTTTACTGCAGAAATGAGAATCCAGGATGAGGCTCTTTGAAAGTTTGATGACAAGTTGTAAGTTGTTGCTGTGCATGTGTGGGTTTTCTCCAGGATCTCTGGTTTTCTCACACAGACTAAAATCATACATGTCAGGCTAACTGACAGCTCTAACTTGTCCCTAGATGAGAGTGCAAATGGTTTGTCTGGCTTGTCTCTACTGGTGCTTTGCCACTTTTACTCATCTGTTCTGCACCACGCTGCACCAGTGAAGGACCTGCCCACTGCCAGTACCCACCGCCACACAGCCTAGTTTGTGGGACCACCTTGTTTGTGGTTCCAAGTGAACTGCTCTGAGGTGATGTATCCATAAGACGTAAACAGACGGCAATCGCTGACTGGCCAGTGGAGCAACATCACTGGATGACCCGCCCAGCAAAACGGCAAACTACATCTGAACCTCCATTTCTTCTCTGATCATCTTGAGTGTGTCTTGTTTTTGCTAGTTTCTGGTATGGAAGCTCCAAAAATAGTGCTGTGGACCTATGATGAAGTACAGACTTTTTTAACTTTATTGGCCGATATTAGGATTCAGCGTGAAATGAATGGCGCCACAAGAAATCAGCACATTTCCAGAGAGATATCGGAGATGATGGCGCAGCATGGCTACACCTGGATTTATAAGCTATGTCGGAATAAGCTAAAGTAATCGAAGTTCGATTATAGGGCTATTAAGGACCAGAACAGGTGGAGTGGCTCGAACACAATGACCTGTTACAATAACGTCCTCTTTGAATTGACAATCTCACCCACAGAGCGGGGAAACGGGTCACAGTGGCAAATCCCCTACACCTGAGATGAACCAATGATACCAGAACTGAGTAGAGTCACACTTCAATGGCAAAGTGGCTGCTACAATCTCTGCCCCCCCATCCAGAAGTGGTGTAGCTGCATGGGTGGGTGGGGGATTTAGTAGGCAGGGCGCTCTGTTCTGTTGACAGGGCGGGGCGCCCCCCATGGCTAATGGTAGGGGAAACCCTGAATGTATTTTAACTGTCAAGCAAGAACACCCATGGCATTATGTTCTTTGAAAGCTTGTTCTGTATTTTATTTTAATTACTAAAAGTATTCAACTTTAAATATGAGAACAAGTATTATTGTAGATGCCTTATCATTTCTGTTTAACTGCAGTGTTTGCAGTTTGCCTTGACCAGTGGTTAAACAAACACTTCATTATTACAAGTTGATGCAGCTGGCTCATGCAGTCAGGAGTTTGTCAGGCCCATTATGGGATGAGAACACCAGGCATTATTTACTGGTAATCCTGGAGAATCTTGTTTCTGGTAGAGCTGCAGCCTGTTTGACAGCTGTACAAAGGACAGCTGTTCTCAAAAATAACTGAAAGGATGTTAATTTCCAAACTAAAAACATAATTTATCATACAAATCAAGATGATGGGAAGAAAGGAGTGCTTTCTTTAACGCTGTCATGATTCCAATTTGATTTTATGAATATCTGTATCTATAAAATTTTATGTTCTGGTTCACAATAGCAGCATGAGCCAAGCAACTTGTTTTGTCTTTAGGCTTGGGTTTAACAAAATAAATTCCAGTCGAATAAAAACTAAATCACCGGTTTTACTCCTTTGACCTTTCATCACTCCTGTGTTGGCATGGCTGCTGTCTTGATACTGTTGGAAAAAATATCTTAAAACTTTGGTCCAAATAACAAATGCATAAGCTACACTGATAAATTTTGTGCTGTAACAAGATTAGAACGGTTGTTGTCAGTGGTGGGAATTTTATTAATCTAATTCTGTTTATTGTTGCTGCCATAGCTCGATGGTCATTACCGCGGCCTTGTAATCCTGAGGTTGTGGGTTCGAGCCCAGGTTGTGTCAGGAAGGGCTGTGTAAAACAATTGACAACTCTTTTATGCAAGTTTGCTTGCTGTGGTGACCCCTGAAGAAGGGTGCAGCTGTAAGAATATATTTTTTCATATTACTGCTTATTAAGGATATACATATTCATGCATTAGTGCACAGTATATTAGTCAATTCAATGAGTTGAAAAATCACAAATCAATAGAAAAAAACATGCCTGAACTACAGTGAATCATGACATCATAATTTGACACAATTTGTTTTCTGAGAACAGAAACAAAAAATGTTAATGTATTTGTCCCATGCATTTGGTTTTGCTAGTTAATATTTACTGTGTCTAAGGTGTTATGGCACATTGTTTTGTATTATTAGTGCTTATTAGTTTAGCGTATTTTAGTTCATATCTTAGATCTTACTACTGTTTTTCTTTACAATTTGTATTTTTGTTGGATGTAACTGGAACCCTGTGTACATAGTTTCGTTCCACCTCATGTACCACATGTGGTGAGAATGACAATAAAGACACCTTGACCTTATGCTAAAATCTTAGTAAATAACACTCAAACATACATATATGTATATGT
>NC_056513.1:28091815-28096808 GCF_014905685.2 Nematolebias whitei
GGAGAAAACCCACGCATGCACGGAGAGAACATGCAAACTCCACCCAGAAAGGCCCCTGGACCGGGGTTTGAACCAAGGACCTGCTCTCTGAGAGGCAGCAGCTCTACCAGTTGCGCCACCGTGCTGCCGTGGTCAGTGCCATTATCTTGTAATCCTTAGGTTGTGGGTTCAAGTCCAGGTTGTGTCAGGAAGGGCATTCAGTGTAAAACATTTGCCAAATCTTTCATGCAAGTTCACTCACTGTGGCAACCCCTGAAGAAGGGAGTAGCCAAAAGAAACTTACTTATTTTTGGTCATATCTTCCAGCTCTATCTCAGTTTTCAGTGCCTCTTAAGAGCTTCCTTTGTTCACAATAATTTTAGCATTGCCAAAGGAAGCTACAGTTGATCTAAACTACAGGAAGCTTGCTGAAGTGGAAGGAATTACATCTTCAGGATACACTGCAGAGGGCAGCTTCCTGGCTCTCCATTTAGAATTTCTCTAGCTCGCAAGCGCTGTTAGAAAATCTGCATGAATTTGATTCTTATGGTTTTCTATTTGATACCCTTTTGTTTTCTATAAACTCCACACAGAAAGGTCCCCGGGCTGGGATTTGCACCGGGTCGACCTGCTCGTTGAGAGGCGGAGACGCTATCAACTGCCCACCACTCTCTCTAACTTATTACTGACCAATATACATTAGATCTAAAACTCTAGGCTGCAGAATGTGTTAATAAATCCATTTATTAGGAAAGGTATGTAATTATAACGTACTTTTTGTTTTGGATTTTTTTATTTATTTTTTGTTTAAAGTCATGTGGTTTCTATTTAAATATAAAATGAATGTCGAAACCGAAATAATGTGGCTTTCAGACACTTTTCATAAATAACATGCATTTATTGGTCTTACACATAAGAGGACCGTGAGAACAGCCATTAGTGAAGGGTTCGTCTGAGCCAATATTGCTCATGACCTCATGCCATTATACACCCTTGCACTATGTTGTGTAGACCTCTTAGATCTGTATTGAGGAGATGACACTACATCTTGACTTGTTGTGGTTCTTTTTTGTTCTCCATTTGAATGTACTGCAGGGAGTTGTCATTGTAAGAAATACTGATAGTATCCTGTGACATACAGTATAAGGTTAAGAATTAAGTCTGTCAATAAAATTAAGGTAACCTGTCCTCTTGTGTGTCAGAGTAATTTCTTTGATTAAAAATAAATCTGTTGCTTTTTGTGCTAGAAGACTTAGATTCTTGTTAAGTGCAGTGAATTAATCTGCAGAGGGTTTAAATGTCTTCAAGGAGAGGGCAGTAGACTGAAAATTGAAACATTTTGTGAAATGTTACAATTTAACTAAATAAGTCTTCTATCATAGAAAGACCTGAGTAAAATAGAACTAGACATTCTGACTTTAACCAAACCAGTTATCACCGTTATTTTTCTGTTGTGAATATTAGATTTAACACAGTTTGGAGGAGGATTAAGATAGATTAGCAATCCAGTTACTGTACATACTATTAACCTTTGCATATATTGATACATGTGAAATGGGCATAATACAGTATTTTCTTGCAAAGAATTTGCAGGCCACTTTGTTGTTGAAGTGATCTAATGAGGGCGGGAGTTCTTGTGGCGTTCGACCGGACTTCCTCACTAATGACCAATGATTATCCATTCCCTTCTCTTTTTCTATGGTTCAGCTACTATTTTATTATGTTTTACTGCTGCTATGCAGACTAAAATCACAGAACACCATGAAGTTTGTAGCTTACCTACTTCTTAGTGTATTTCTTGAGTCAAATTTTTGCAGTCAGTCAGTCGTGTAGTGAAACTAAGACTTGAATCTGAGACTAATGTCTAATGAGAGCTATTTCCGGACAAGCCTTTTCCTTTTGCATACAGTAGCAGCAAGCCCTTCAAAGTAATCTGAATTTGGAGATGGTGTTAAAGAGGTCACTTACACAACTGCATGTGGTTACGAGTACCCAGTTCAAATAAAAGTAAATGTTCTTACAGTGTGGTTTATTGTTTAGCAAGCCAAAGGCTTTAGTTATTGTCAGACGTTTTACTGACTCATCAGCATGATGGTCAGAAGTACGTACTTTCAGTGATTTGTTAAGCCTTATCTACAGTTCTCTATTATTATTATTATTTTTATTTTTTCAACAACATATATTCTTCTTTGGTTCACACATTCAAACATATTCAACACTACCTAGGTGGTGACAACGTCCACATTTACATCTGGAAGTTCTAATTGAAGCGATCAGCCAGACATTTATTTTTTGTTTTTAGTGTTATTTTTAATAATAATTTTAAAAATTTTATTTCTTAAATAATATTGTAATGGCTTCAATGTCCTTCTAAAAACATTTATCAGCGTTTTTTTCTAATGCTCCCCTAACCTCCATAACATTTCTACATTCTAGTGTTCCTTATGGTAAAATCTACCATATTGTAAATCCATTATAAATTATTTTTTTGATACCATATCATCGCATCAGAAAATAATGTATTTCTCTCAGTAATGTTTTTTTTTTTTTTAACCTTCATCCCTATATTTTTATTCTTATATTGGCATATTATGCGGTGCTCCGCTTTTACATTTGGGAGCCTCTGTAAAAAAACAAAACTCCTGAACTTTCTGTGCACATGGCAGTTTTAACAGGCAACTCCATTTTGTACCATTTGTGAATTGTCTTGTATTGCTCTTCCAAGTTACCCTTTTGGGACAAGGCTGTGGTTACATAACATATATGAACTTCACATTTGAGGAAAAAAAATGGCCTTCCTCACTCCTAGTGAAAATATTTATTTACTTGTTAGCTTGGTTGTCAGTAGGGATGCACACTATTATTGGCATGGTATCGGTATCAGCCGATGTTGGTGATAAAGTTAAATATCGGACATCGGCCATTCCATCAAAATAACACCGATATAAAAGGCGCTGTTTTATATAAGGTGTACACGTTTGCACTGTTTGAGTGTTGTCATTGTGTTAAAGTAAATGTCATGAATAAATTTGACATTAAACATAATCCGAGTTGAAATGTTACATCATTTTCAGCCCCCTTTTTGGCATCTGCATTTGGTAGCAGGCCAAACTGACAAAGACCATGCAGAATAATGTAGTATTTTAATTCCATAACATAGAAAGATATGTAGTCTGTAAATAGGTCTGGGGGGAGGAGAAATCTGTATTGGTATCGGTATCGGTTATCTGCCAAATAAGTTTTAACACATTGGTATATGGGATATTGGCCAAAAATCCTTTATTGTGCATCCCTAGTTGTCAGTCATTTTGAACACCAATAACACAACATATTTATACACCATTGAACAAAACTGGTATCTTATCATTCAGTCTGTGGCAACTTTTAAGAGGCAAATTAATTTTGGTCCTTTTTTGTAGAAAATGTCATTCTTTGGCAAACTGCAAGAAGTTCTCACATTGAGTTGCTCCTACTTTTGTAAGAATACCTAAAAATGGAAAAAAAAAAAAAAAGAAATAAAATTAAACCTTAGTTCTAACTTTGGACTGTATATGGTGGCACTGGAATACTGATTCAATAACTGTGCAAAAGGTGGTAATAACCAATAAATCAATTAAATTGCACAGATTTCCAATATGGAAGCCCCGTAAAATGTGTTGTCCATGTAGAGTGGTGACAACTCTTAAAGTAATGTCTGTATAAAACTAGCATGCAGGGTTTTCCAAGCAAAGTGTTGCATTGTATTAGACCAGGGGTGCGTACACTTTTCCAGCATGCAAACTACTTATAAAATGACCAAGTCAAAGTGTCCTACCTACTATAAAACTAAAAAACAATTACTTATTTAATAACAAGTATTCTTCTTTTGTACAATATATGTTGATGTACCTTGCATAACTGCATGAACCTATAATGTGCAATACAACTCTGTTCATTTTTAATCATTACCTTACTTTGATGACTTGCACTATATGGAATCAGTCAGGGATAGGGGTTGAACGAGTATATAATTTTTAAACTCGACATTAACATAATAAAACCCAAGTAGAACTCGAGTATTTGATGACGTCATAGATCTCAAGATACAAAAATAAATAAAACCGCAAAAAAAGGTAATTATTTACAAAAAACAAGACCAACAAAACATTGGGAGCGTATATTATGCTCCTACCATATCATACTGCAAATAAGTCACAGGAAAAACTAAACTATTAGTTATTATTATTAAACTGCAAACTTGAAGAAACATGCAGCACGTCAAAAATGAAACTTAAACCGAAACTGGTTCTGGTTCGGTGGATTGGACCCAGTGTTGCACCATACTCTGTGACCTGCAACAGTGCAACACCGCCCCCTACGGTCATACGGTGTTCACATAATATGACGTCACTACGGATACCCGACGTTGCATTTTTAACCTCGATAGATGTCCTAGCAATCGATGTGTAGATTACTCAAGTACTGTGAGATGCATAGTCCAGGCAGTAGCTGCTGATAGCCAGCCTCAAGCACACTTCCAAATGATCAGTCATGGTGGTACAGTATTTGGACTTAATAGTAAGGCTGACTCACATAAGTAAGTGGAGCTGAATAATGCAGTCAAGGAGGTAATACATTTCCTCATGTTGGGATACTTTTCCTTCTGTGAGTAAATTCCAGAAGTGTCTATACCATACCATACCATAACATTTTATTTATAGAGCACTTAAAACAGCAACAAGGCCAACCAAAGTGCTGTACAGACAGAAACAGGCAACACAAAGCAAAATACAAAATGAGGTAAATCAGAATATAGACATAAAAACAATGCGGATAATAAATATGACGACTAACCAGTGTGGAGCATACAGGTTCAAAACACAGATCATCTGGTGTTGAAAGCTACTGAATAGTAGTGGGTTTTTAAACGGGACTTGAAAACCGAGAGGGAGGGGGCCTGTCTGACAAGCAGAGGTAACTCGTTCCAAAGTCTTGGTCCTGCTACAGAGAAGGCCCTGTCACCTCTGCGCTTAAG
>NC_056513.1:28096908-28107043 GCF_014905685.2 Nematolebias whitei
GTAATGTGCTCTCTTTTGCCTGTACTGGTTAAAAATCGGGCTGCTGCATTCTGGACCAGTTGTAGTTGTGCAATTGAGGTCTGACTGATACCAAACAGGAGCGAATTGCAGTAATCAAGCCTAGATGTAATGAATGCGTGTATTACTGTCTCAAGGTTATTTTTGGATAGTATGGGCTTTAGTTTAGACAGCTGCCTCAGTTGCAAGAAACATGATTTAACAATCATGTTTACATGATTTAAGTTTCAGGGAAGGGTCCATTATCACGCCCAGATTAGTGACTCTTTGTTTTTCTGACAGGGTTAGAGCAGAAAGGTCGATGCAGTGATTTGTGATCGTGTAGTTGGGAGGGAACAACATGACTTCAGACTTCTTTTCATTGCAACTTAAGAAGTTTAAAGCCATCCAGTCCCTGATGTCAGCCAGGCAGTCGAGCAGAGGTTGAATAGAGCATGTACCATTGTGTATTAGGGGGAAGTAAATTTGACAGTCATCAGCATAGAAGTGAAAGGGTATGTTGTGTTTCCGGAAAATAACACCAAGTGGCAGCAGGTATAAAAAGAATAGGAGGGGACCCAAGATGAACCCCTATGGAACCCCCATTTAAGCTCTGCCGCTGCAGAACTAAAATCCTTGATGGAGACACAAAAGGATCTGTCAGCGAGGTAGGATCTGAACCAATTTGGGGCTGACCCTGTGATGCCCACCCACTGCTCCAACCTAGCAATGAGGATCTCATGGTCGATAGTGTCAAAGGCGGCTGTAAGGTCTAATAGGACAAGCAGCACAGAACCGCAAGTATCCATGAGTCCATAAGCCCTGGACTTGAGCGAGTGTCAGCTTGTAATGTCAAAATTTCATTCTACATTCCAGATATCGGTAAACGCCATTCAAATAAAATTGCACAACTGGGCTGTGTCATTCACATCTGTAAACTCGTCCAATTGCAGTGAGAAGCACTTGCAGTCTGTGATACCTTTCCTTTTCTGGTTTGTTTTAAAAGTCTCGGAACAACGAGTCAGTTGCTTCAACAAATGACTTTTTCACCATCTTGGAAGGACTTTTTGTGCTGAATAATTATTAAGTGACTCACCCAGAATGATGCTTCGGTAGCTGCCTTCGCTGCTGTGGTCAGTCGTAAGAAAAATGACTGCTATAACTTGGATTTTAGTTTCTTCACCTTTTTTTCTGCTTGCTTTTTGGAAGGTTGTCAGTGTCGTAGTTTTTATGAAGTCTGATAATGCCGGTCTATATTTCCATTCTTCGGAATATCAATGATAGACTGGCATATGAGGCAAATGCACTTCGAATATGACAATGAGAAAAAAAGTCCTCCTCCCATTCCGTATGGAGATAGGTTTTTTTTTTTTTTTTTTTGCTTCTTACTTGGTACAGCACATCCTTTCTTGAATTTATAAGAAATGAACTGGAGGCTAACTAGGCAACTTGGTAGCTTTCTACAAACCGGATTCCAAAAAAGTTGGGACACTAAACAAATTGTGAATAAAAACTGAATGCATTGATGTGGAGGTGCCAACATCTAATATTTTATTCAGAATAGAACACAAATCACAGATCAAAAGTTTAAACTGAGAGAATGTATCATTTTAAGGGAAAAATCTGTTGTTTCCAAATTTCATGGCATCAACAAATCCCAAAAAAGTTGGGACAAGTCCATTTTTACCACTGTGTGGCATCCCCCCTTCTTCTTACAACACTCAACAGACGTCTGGGGACAGAGGAGACCAGTTTCTCAAGTTTAGAAATAGGAATGCTCTCCCATTCATGTCTAATACAGGCCTCTAACTGTTCAATCTTCTTGGGCCTTATTTGTCGCACCTTCCTCTTTATGATGCGCCAAATGTTCTCTATAGGTGAAAGATCTGGACTGCAGGCTGGCCATTTCAGTACCCGGATCCTTCTCCTACGTAGCCATGATGTTGTGATTGCTGCAGAATGTGGTCTGGCATTATCTTGTTGAAAAATGCAGGGTCTTCCCTGAAAGGGATGACCTCTAGATGGGAGCATATATTGTTCTAGAACCTGAACATAGTTCTCTGCATTAATGGTGCCTTTCCAGACATGCGAGCTGCCCATGCCACAAGTGCTCATGCAACCCCATACCATCAGTGATGCAGGCTTCTAAACGGAGCATTGATAACAACTTGGGCTATCCTTGTCCTCTCTGCTCTGGATGACATGGCGTCCCAGTGTTCCATAAAGAACTTCAAATCGTGACTCATCTGACCACAGAACAGTCTTCCATTTTGCCACACTCCATTTTAAATGACCCCTGGCCCAGTGCAAACGTCTGAGCTTGTGGAGCTTGCTTAGAAATGGCTTCCTCTTTGCACTGTAGAGTTTCAGCTGGCAACGGCGGATGGCACGGTGGATTGTGTTCACTGACAATGCTTTCTGGAAGTATTCCTGAGCCCATTCTGTTATTTCCTTGACAGTGGCATTCCTGTTTGAGGTGCAGTGACGTTTAAGGGCCCGGAGATCACCAGCATCCAGTAGAGTTTTACGG
This sequence comes from Nematolebias whitei, assembly GCF_014905685.2. Classification (NCBI taxonomy): domain Eukaryota; kingdom Metazoa; phylum Chordata; class Actinopteri; order Cyprinodontiformes; family Rivulidae; genus Nematolebias; species Nematolebias whitei. Next base: position 28,099,436 of record NC_056513.1, read on the forward strand.
CCTTGACCCTTAAGCACAGCGATTGTTCCAGATTCTCTGAATCTTTTGATGATGTTATGCACGGTTGATGATGATAACTTAAAAGTCTTTGCTATTTTACGCTGGGTAACACCATTCTGGTTTTGCTGCACTATCTTTCTGCGCAACAATGGTGGAATTGGTGATCCTCTTACCATCTTGGCTTCTGAGAGACACTGACACTCTGAGAAGTTCTTTTTATACCCAATCATGTTGTCAATTGACCTAATTAGTGTTGATTGGTCTTCTAGCTGTTCGTTATATGCTCAATTTCCTTTTTCCAGCCACTTATTGCTACTTGTCCCAACTTTATGGGGATTTGTTGACACTGTGAAATTTTGAATCAACCTATTTTTCCTTTAAAATGTTACATTTACTCAGATTAAACTTTTGATCTATCATCTATGTTATATTACGAATAAAATATTGACATTTGCCATCTCCATATCATTGCATTCAGTTTTTATTCACAATTTGTTTAGTGTCCCAACTTTTTTTGAATCCGGTTTGTAGTTTTTGGCTCACTTGTATGGCATGCGTGGTGACCCATGTGTCCGAAAAGTTTCGGTCTTGGATAGGAATGTGCGATATATACGGTACACGGTAGAAACAACAGAAATTTAGCCTACGATAGAGATCTGTCTTCTACCGGGTAACCGCAGTAATGCTATGTCTAATGTAAAATCAGAGTTGTCAGTTTAATTGGTAATTTTTTTTTAGTTGAAAACTGTTGCGTAAGTGGTGTTAGTCTTTTCTTCGAGAGCTAAGTAGCAAAGCTACAAGCTAATTACGGCCGGCTTTCCGTAGTATTGCCGTATTCTGACGCATGCGTAAAACGCTGTGTTCCGCCGGAAGTTTTTTTTTTTTCCCCGTCGAAAGTTAAAGTAAGCGTTGGTCAGCTTTTAGAGCAACCTGCTCTCTGATCTGTGAAAAGAACGCTGTGTTGTGTGATTTTACTGCAAGACCCTTTAGTCAAAGCCACAGACTCATTTTGTGTCAGCTCTCCATTAAAGCGGAAGGAGATGGACGCCCACTAGTGGGTTGGAGGGTGAAGTGTTTTCAGCGTGCACTTGCTGCTCTGTTGCTGTTCATTTCTTAAGTGAGAATAATGGAAACTGTTAAGCGTTAACATCATATTCTTTAGTTTAAAACTTATGGCTAAAACTACATTTTATATCTTTTGCACTGTTTTGCACTACAAGAAAGAAGCCTAATACTTGATTTGTTTTTTATTTAAAAACTCTCTGGACCTAGTAGTGGAATTTTCTTAATTCAAATTAAATTATGGCAAAAGGACACCCTATGCTTTTGTAATTTCCTATTGCAAGTTTTATACCAAAAACATATTGTGATATATATCGTTATCGCCTCTCTTCACAATACATATCGTGTTATGAATTTTTTTACCATATTGCATATTCCTAGTCTTGGATTTGCTGCCCTGTGTCTATCAAGTGACAAAGCTCACAGTGATGATGGATGATAGGCTGATGTCTATTTTATTTAATGCCATGCGATATACCCAAACTACCTTTGCGATTGACCGGTAGATCGTGATCGACGTATTGGGCACCCTTGAATTAGACTGTTCAGTTTTTTAAAGTGTAGTTTATTAGCATTTTAAGTGGTTATCAGTGCATCAATTAATTATGTGCATTTGTAAATTGTAAAATATATTGGAGTGTTATGTTTAGATGTTAAATGTTGCTATAATTTTAGAGAAGAGACTTCCATCATCTCTACTCCATTAGAAGCTTGTTGTATTATCATGCCACCATTAGTACTAGAGGGATTTCAGTTGCACAGATTATTTGCTTGACCTCTCTGCCAGGGCTGTTTTTCACTTTCAAAATATCAATGTCCATCATCAGCTTTGGAGAGGAGGATTATAAAGATGTTTTCATATGACTCGTGTTTTGGATCTCTGTTGATTAATATTTTAATTTGTTTCAAAGGAGCGCCTTCCCTACGTGACCCAAACAAACTGAATTTAATTTGACAGTATAGCTTTTTAAAATAGATCTACTTGAAAGAGCTGTTGAAAAAGTAGGTCAGCGGTTTGTGTTGGAGGCATGGTCACTCTGACAGCTTATTTAAGTTATTTGTTGGTTTAATTTACATTAAAATAGATTGAAAACTGCAGCCGTACTGAAATATTACACAAGCTGGCATTTAAAGTCCTCTTGTTTGTGACAGATTGAACTTAAAACATTTGCACGTTTTCAGCCTTGAGTTACCGCAACACTGTTTTTCTCAAACATAATGCTGGCTAGTGTGTTTTAAAAAAAATTATATAGCTTAAAAAAATTCTTAACTTCTTTTTAATACTCCTTTTAAACCAAACTGAAACATAATAACTTAACACATGTGCTGTAGTTTTACATTTCAGACCAGTTCAAAGCCATCTGACAAACTATTCATGTTTGGTATGAGGTCACTGTTGCATTCTCTTTAATGCAGTGCACTTTGTATTCAAATGATTAGAAATAATTGTGGTTTTATCAGGAAGTGAAATGAAGTACTAATGTCAACATGAGTGCACATAAACATACAGAGGGCCTCATTCCCCTGCAGGGACTTAGCAACATCAGTGTGTCTGCACGCTACTCCAAGCTGGGTAATTTTCTTCTCTTTGTTACAAAATGACCATCATTTATCTCCTTCTTTCATCTTTAGATAGACATGGCTGTTGGTAATAATTCACAGGAGTGTCTCATTCAAATAAGATCTTAGGAAACTGTGCTGCATTTAAATAAACTGGTTCTCTTCTATTAGTTTCTTCCTTTGGTTTGTTCAAGTTCAAGGTTCTTTATTGTCATTTGCATCGCATGTGGCACATGTAAGTTGCATTGCATTCTAGTAAATGATAAATTTAAATGTCTTAAAAAAATAACACCTTGTTTTTTTAAATGGTGGTAATCGGTAGATGGTGGCATGAAAAAGACCACATGTTTACAGTAGAAAATTCATAAATATGAAGCATACATCTGAAAAACCCAATTACAAACTTTTAAACTTGGTGTAGAAAGCTTTTTCCACTTTGCTTTTTCAACTCTGAATAAAATGTGCATTACAAAGATGGATGTAAAGGCATTAAATGCAGTGATTTTTTTAAATTTTATATTTTAACTGATTAATTTTATTTAGTGTAGCATTTAGTTCTCCACCATTAATCTCCATGGAGATGTCAGAGGCCTGTTTGTGCTTTGTGTTGCAGCACAGTGGCTGCTCAGCTGCTCGGCCATGATTAATTCAGACAGACCTCTGGAGAAAAAAGCTGGGCAGGGTTACCCAGCTAGAGATCTAGTGTCTAGCTGGCATTTATATGTTATAGATGCTGAACTCTCACTGGCTGTGGTCAAAGTTACAGTAAACATTAAATTTTTTTTCATCTGTTTTGGAATTGAAGTGATGAAAAAAAACAAACAAAACAAAAACTAAAGTTTCAAAGACTTAATGTGTTGTTACATCCTTGAGCATTTTCATAAGATTCTCGCCTATTGTGAGCAACAGGTTTCAACAACAGAAATAATTTGAGTTTTTTTTGCTTTTTAATAACTGCAGTTTGTTGTTTCAGCTGCTACCTGTTTTATCTCTGTGCTTGTGTGAGGTGTATGTGCTTGATGTAGTAAACGATGACTACAGGTAGTTGTGATGGACACACTACTGATCAACATGTAGTTAGTTAGCAAAAAGTGCCACCCCTCAAAAATTCCTGCCCCATTTCAGCCTTCTCAAAAACTTGAGTAGGAGGCTAATGCTAGGCTGCAGTCATTTGCAACATAAACACATAGATGTTCTGTGGCTGTGAAAATGTTGAACGCAGACTGTTTAAACATTGATCACGGATGAACATGTCTTACCGTCATCACAGGCCTGAAAAGAGAGAACATTTGTGTTAAATAGGACACATAGTGTGTCATTTTAGTTTTTAATATTGTTTAACATTAGAATATCACTTTTACTGTAAACATCCATCCATCCATTATCTTTGACCCGCTTCTTTCATTTTGGGTCACGGGGGTCGTCAGTGCCCATGTCCAGCAATCACTGTGCGAGGGGCGGGGTACACCCTGGACAGGTCTCCAGTCCATCACAGGGACACATTGAGACAAACAACCATTCACTCTCTCACTCACACTTAGGGACAATTTAGAGTTACCAATCAGCCTAACATGCATGTTTTTGGTTTGTGGGAGGAAACTGGAGTACCCGGAGAAAACTCACGCATGCACGGAGAGAACATGCAAACTCCACTCAGAAAGGCCCCCAGACCGGGGTTTGAACCGGGGACCTTTTCACTGAGAAGCGGCAGCTCTACCAGTTGCGCCACTGTGCTGCCCTTTATTGTAAACAATTATCTTGAAATGTAATTTTTTTTAAATTACACTTGTTTTATTTACTAAGGATGCATGATATTATTGGCATGCCATGGTATCTGTATCGGTCGATATTAGGGGTGGAGAGGATATCTGTATTGGTATCGGTTATCGGGCAAATACATTTGAACATATCGGCATATCGGATATCGGCCAAAAATCCAATATCGTGCATCCCTATTATTTACATAATGACTTTAATTGCTGGATGTCTGACCCCTGTTGGCTTTCAGAAACTGTGGCCCCCTGAGCAGTTTAGTTGAATAGTCCTGATCTACAGCATGTTGCAGAGTACATGTCATTCCAGAGCAGATAAGGTAAAGTCAAGTGCAGGAAAATGAATAAATGACAAGCCCCATATTTATTTTGTTTGTTTTAAACTCTGCCCTCCACATAATTTATAGATGTTGGAATTTCTACTCTATTAAAACCTTTACTGGCACTCCATATTTCAGTGTTGATTTGTACTTATCCTTCATCTTGAAGTATGAATCTTTAAAACTCTGAACATTTGAAAGTTGCAAAACAAAATGACTATATTTTCAGGGGTTTCTTCATGATAGCCTGAGTTGACTGCATTTGTAGCAAATACTGGTATGATGGTTCTACATGTTAACACATTGTAAGTTAAATTCATATAAAACTGCAGCAAGAGAAATAAAATGAGCCTTATGAATTCAATCTGAGGTAAATATAGCATTGGTGTTTTCATGTAGCATGGGAGAATAAATGTATGGCTGGTCAGAGTAAAGATAGGAGAGGTTAACTGTGTAATCCTAATGCTACCTTCTCCCCTATCCTTAAGATTCAGAAGCTTCATTTACTTTAAAATCTTTCACCCACTCATTTTAAAAGAACATTTACTATTTATTGCATCAAATCATATTGTTTTCATCCTGAGCCATGCTAATAGCTTGAGGCAAATGTCACATGTTTATTTTTTTATTTTTTGTCAGGTCACACTTAATTGATTCTGAACATGACAGCTTCTTTTGGCAAAATTAGTTTGATATGAACATTGCTATTTTCTTTATCTCTTTCTATTAGGCAGGGTTCAATAATAAAATTGTCATCAGGACTATTATAAAGATACAAATGATGACATTTATGGCTCATACATTTTTCTGCAGACACACAGAACATCATTTCTTTGCTATGAGATAACCATTCAACCCCGCTGCCCTTGAATAGGCTTCAGCTGGAAATCTAGAGGGTGACTAATGTCACATTTGTTTTCTCAGAGCAGGACATAAAACCTTTTAAGAGAATAGCTGATATCATGTTTAAATTGTAAAAAAAGTGTGTGAAATGGAAAATGATGTTTAGGTATCGGCACAAGGTTCACCTCGCAGCAACTTTTGCATTCTCTCAAATACTAACTTTAAATAAATCAAAGCATCTGGCGTGTCAGATGCTGTTAGTATTCCACAGCCACCTGCAGGAACAACAGACCTCTAAAATGTCTTCTACATGTTTGTGTCTGTCAGTATGTCTTTGTTACTTTGACATGACTGCTTGTGTTGAGGTTATTTCTATAAACGAGTTGATTTCTCAGCCTTAAAGGTAGGCTGACAGTTGCTTCCCTGACCTTTTGATATGTTGTCATCAAACCATTGTTCTTGATAAGTTTCTACACGGTTACATTAGCGTCTATTAATAATTAGCATTACATGTAAAGACAATTTGAATTTCATTGCCATTATGTCTCCTTCTCATCCAACCACACTGTCTTTTTTTGTTCTTGTTCTTGTTTTTGTTCTCCAGCTGGTTGGTGGTCAGTTCGACCTTGAGATGAACTTCATCATCCAGGAGCCGGAGAGCATTGTGTGCATGGTGGAGCTCTTGGAGAAGTGTGAGCCAAATTGTCAAGCCGAGATTTGGAGCATCTTCACGGCCATCCTCAAGAAAAGCGTTCGTAACCTGCAGGCATGCACTGAAGTGGGGCTCATCCAGCAGGTGCTCCAGCGTATATCGGCAGCTGACAGCATGATTGCAGGTACTGGGATCAGTCTCATGTAGAAAATGTGCAATAAAAAAACATTAATTGTTGAGTGTGTGAAATGGTGCTACAAACATACTGTTTTATAGCCAAATTATTACCAAAATGTATCCAATTTATCCATCTATACTTTTGTCCAATTATTCATTTGACTGCTGAGTTAACGTTATGGTTACAGCATCAGTAGGTAGAGTAGCCTAGAGCTGTCATTTCTAAACTGGATCTGCGCCTGGCCTGACCCGGAATTCGGGCCGGGTCAAAATAATGCGCTTGATGGGCCGACCGTGTCAAGTCTTGGGCTGTGGTGCGGTTTTATAAATCATACATCACAAGGAAAACTAAATAAGAATGCACAATATAAAACTGTGTTAATCTACTTGTTGAGGAGGAGGCAGGTCTGACTGACCGGTTGAAAGAGGTAAAAAAAATAAATAAATAAAAAGTCCAGTTAAGCTCAGATGGATCAGCTGATCACCGGCCGTGCGCGTCTCCGCACCTGCTGTCATCTGCGGTGAAGGAAGCATCAGCATCTACAAAAGCCTGCACGAGCAGCGCATTCAATTAAAATAGCCTTGTTCTATATTTTTCCCAAATAATTTTGCTCTAAAAATATTTTTGTTCATCTGTATAGTAGCCTATCTTTAGAGTAGATTATTTTTTTAGGCTATTCATTTTTTATGTTAATATTCATTTGGTGAAACAAGAAATCTTATATCTTCCTTTCTTTGAAATATATGTTTTTAAAATATGTCAAACTGATTTGCTTACAAAAGCAGTAAAAGCTTAATTAAAATTTTTTTTAATAATACATTTTATTTGTATAGTGCTTTTCTAAATACTCAAAGACGCTTTACATGAGTAAAAAATAAAAAGTAAAATCAACAATGCATAACACATAAAAACACAGTAAAACATTTAAAAAGGGCAAACTTAAACATTAAAAGCAAATTTAAACGGGTAAGTTTTGAGTTCTTTCTTAAAAGTGGAGAGATTGGAGCAGACATGATGCTGTTGGGGCAGTGAGTTCCAGAGGGTGGGGGCAGCGATGGAGAAGGCTTTGTCTCCCCTGGTTCAGAGCTTGGTCCTACAGGGGAGAAACAGAAGGCTGGCATAGGAGGAGTGGAGGGAATGAGAAGGGGTGAAGTGATGGAGTAGGTGGGTCAGGTATGGAGGGGCCAGATTATGGAGGGGCCAGATTATGGAGGGGCCAGA
>NC_056513.1:28107053-28124581 GCF_014905685.2 Nematolebias whitei
ATGGAGGGGCCAGATTATGGAGGGGCCAGATTATGGAGGGGCCAGATCATGGAGGGGCCAGATCATGGAGGGCTTTGAATGTGATTAAAAGGATCTTGAAATGGATGCGCTGAGTGATGGGGAGCCAATGGAGTTTCTGCAGGACAGGAGTGATATGTTTGCAGGAGTGGGTGTGGGTGAGGAGTTGGGCAGCAAAGTTTTGAATATATTTTGTTGAGAGTTTGGATGGTGTACCGTACAAAATGCTATTGCAATAGTCCATTCTGGATGTGACAAAGGCATGGATTAGGATTTCAGCAGTGGAGAAAGTGAATGATGGGCGGTGACATACTATGTTTTTGAGATGGAAGAATGCAATCAGAGTTATGTTTGACATGCGATTTGAATGAAAGCGTGGAGTCGAGAAGAATACCAAATTTATGAATGAGTGGTGATGGAGTGAGAGTGATGTTGTCAAAGTTGAGGCAGAAGTTTTGAGTGGACTTGGTAACACTGTTTGGACCAATGACGAGTGTGTCAGTTTTGTCACTATTTAATTTGAGAAAATTGTGCTTCATCCAGATTTTGATGTCCGTTAAGAAATGGGTGAGGGTGGAGTGGATGTTGGGGTTTATGGATGTAGTAGAAATGTAAATTTTGTATGTCATCAGCATAGCAGTGAAAATGGAGGCCATGATGACGGATGGTATTACCAAGGGGGAGGATGTAAAGGATGAAAAGGAGAGGACCAAGCACTGAACCTTGGTGAACACCCTGGGATAGAGTGGTTATGGAGGAGGAGCAGCAGTTGATGTGAATAAACTGTTGCCTGTCTGTCTGTGAGGTAAGACTGCAACCAGGACAGAGCGGAGCCAGTTTTAATTCATTTATTTTTTTAAAATGTTTGTTTATTTTTTTCCTGGTTCGGGTCTGTAATTACAGTTAATCCGTCGGGTTCAGGTTGGGCTCGTAAAAAACAAACCTATGAGTTGGGCTGGGCCAGATTTTTAGGCCCGAATGCAACAATGGAGTAGCCAGGCCCAGTCTACCTACTTTTACCAATTTCTTTCAGCTACTTCTGGTGATGATGTCCTCAATAAGCCTCCGGACACCACCAACACAGAAAAGGTCTTGCCTAATATTGAGTACAGCTCTCACTTTACATGTACAGGTACAATCCATAACGTAGAACAGAACAGAAGAACTTTCCACAAAATTTCCCAGGGGAATTTCTTTTGTTGGGAAACAAACCAGTGTTTCAGACTCAAGTTAACACAATCTAGTAGGTAAATGCAAAAGACTGATATAAAATATACCGATATCAGAATTTTTTAAAAATAGTAAATATTTGTAAGAAATACATGCAGTTTATAATTTCTGTTTAAAAACACCCATTTAGATTTTTGTATCCCATTGCTCTGCCCTGCTACCAACACAGTATTTAGACTTCAGTGTAGCAGGAAGTGGCTCTGCTCTAGTGATGTCACCTTCACAGGACAAAAATGAAATCACAAACCCTACTAGGTTCCCTTACAATGTGGGTGAAAAAAGGGGATTTTATCTAAGACGAAATGTCAGGAAACATTGGTTTCAGAATCAAATTCTGATGATGGACGAAATGTTAAGCCATAGGAAGAAATGCACTGTATGTGTCACCGAGTTTCACAACTGATATAAAACACTTTCTCGATTCATAAAACAGTTTGTTGCAGCTCCTCAGACTGAACAAGTTTTATGGATAAAAGACTAAACATTTCAACAGATAAACCCGTCAAATGGACGTGACTCACCCTTAGACATAACTAAAAACATTATTTTATTTTTAAATGTATGCTAAACTTTTTACAAAAGACAGGATAGTTGAAAACAAGTGCAGGTTGAAAATAGTTTCAGCTAACAAAAGTTGAAAGTCAATAGGCTAGCATTCAGAATACTTGTATAGATGGATGACAACAAGAAACTTAATGTCCCTCGCCTGGATGTGGGTTACTGGGGCCTCACTGTGGAACCAGACTTAGGGCGTTAGGGGCTCGTTGGTGAGCACCTAGTGACTCTGCCTCTACCCACGGGGCCATGTCAGACTCAGCCTGAATGTTACATGGGTTTGCCTTCCTCTATGTCCACCACCTGCAGGAGGGGCCATACAAGTCATGTGCATAGTGCCATGGACTGTGCCATTCTATGTGCTTATCATGTACATAGAAAAAGTAATTCAGCTCATGATAAAAGGGAGCAAATGAGTTTGAAGCAACTAGAATGAGGATCAGCCTCTCCAAATCTGAGGCCATGGTCCTCTAAGAAGGATTGCCGTCTCCTGGTTTGAAGTGCTGCCTCAAGTGGATGAAGTCAAATATCAGGGTTTTGTTCATAAAAGAGAGAAGAATGGAGCGTGAGATTTTTGTGGAGGTGGATCACCAAAGAATGTACATGTATTATTTTAGTTGTGCATCACTGACTGAATTATTCTGTAAATTCTCAGTCTAAAGTCTCAGCAGTACGTTGCTCATCTGCAAATTGTGATGAATTATTTCTCAGCTCAGTGAACTTTTTCATCTAGAACAGCACAGGCCTTGAGCACTTGTGCAAGTACAACTGACAAACTGACACAGTCCAGCAGTGACTGCGAAGTTTAAATCATTCTTATAGAAATATTATTATACTTATAAAATAAATATAAGTGTTATATTTGTATTTGGAAGCAAATCTTAAAGAGCTTTAAGAAGAATATTTCCTGCAGGCATAATCCATCAGCCATCATCTTTATACATGTGCAAATGTTTTGGCAATTAAGGTGACTGTGGCTGAGTGGTTAGATAAGTCGTCCTCCAATACAAGAGTTGGGGTTTGATCCCACCAGCAGCCACAAGCCTAAGTGTTCCTGGACAAGATACTGAACCCCTCATTGCCTCCGATGCGTGTACCATCAGTGTATGAATGTGATAAAGCACTTATTAGTCTTTGTATATATCTAGTAGAGTGCTGTATGAATGTGTAAATGAGGCACAGATTGTGTTGTAAAGAGCTTTGAGTATCTTGATTGGATCGAAAAGTACAGTCCATTTACCATTTACTGAAATATTTCAACACAGTTTGCAGCTGAATTAATTGTATATAAGTAGCACGTTTTACTGTAACTCCTTCATATGTCTGGATAATTAAATTACTTTAATTCACTATTGGTTCTATCAGTCCTGTCAGTCTTGCCAATATTCTCTGTGTAATATGTCAGTTTTGCTGTGTATGTTCATATGCATTTTACAGACCTGTTGGTGGACATGTTGGGTGTACTTGCCAGCTACAGCATCACAGTGAAAGAACTGAAGCTTTTCTTCAGCAAGCTACAAGGGGAAAAAACCCAGTGGGTGAGTCACAGTCATCATACAATGATCCATTTTGGTAGCAGGGATTCGGACGTGTAATGTCTAACACCTAAACTGCTGCTGTTCCTCGGGTTGTACCCTTGTTTGCATTGAGCCAAATCATGTGACACCAAAGATTACAACTTTAAGATCCTGAGAAACATTGCATTATATGAATTAAGTTGTTTGTAAGCATCTATACAAGTTATGAACTTAAAGTTGTAACATTCTTCTCCTCCTCCTTGACTATAAAGATTCAATTCCAAAACGTGCTTAAAGTTTGACAAAGAAAGCAAGGAAAAGAACGTCTGTAGCACACTGATCTCTAACACTAATTTAGTCTCAAAATAGAGCAGGTTTATTTTTAGGCTTTTAAATATTCAATTTACCAAAGGAGGAAAAAAGTACATCAGTTATAATGTGATTTGCTTTGGGCTCTAAAACTGATTAAGTTGTAAAAAATATTTTAGAACCGGTAAGTTGTAGTATGGTACATATTAATTTAATAGCAATAATTTGTAGCTCTCAATAGTTTGATTTTTGCATGCACGAGGAACATGTATGAAGAGCTGATATTTAAAATATATTTATAAGCAGTGAGCATAATACACAGCTTAAAAATGTTATTTTCTGTGTATTTTTTTCATCCTCAGCCACGTCACGCAGTGAAGCTTTTGTCGGTTCTCAAGTACATGGCACACAGAAATGGCCCTGACTCATTCTTCAGCTTTCCAGGGAAAAATGCAGCTGTGAGTATTCTAAATGATTCCACAAATCTTCTTCATTGACAATTACAAATACATAATGAGCTTTTTTGACATAAATATTAAGATCAGTGTCTACTCTTCATTGACAGACGACATGATTTATACTTTCACTACCTAACTATACTGTATATCCATCAATAGTGAGCGTTCACTGTTTAAGTTAATTGGGGACTGCCTAGTATAAGGCAGTACCTATTTTTATCCACCTAACAAAAGGTTTCTTAAATTTATTTATATCTTACTCTTCCGTCAACTTTAATGCAGCCTGAACCGCAATGTGTACCCCCACAAATGTTATATCATGCAGAGACACAGCTGAGCTGTGCGGTGTTTGTACCAACAGTTTTCAAGTAGGGGGGTGTCAGCATGAGGGTTCACTGTGAAGCAAGAGGCAGGTGAGCGCTGCCTTTAACTTTTAGCTTACTTGCCTGTATTGCGTGCCACTAGCTTAGCGCTATGTCGGTGCTAGTTAGGTCTGCATGCAGTTTGGTTCAGTAGGCGAGGCGCTCGGTTCTGTTGATGGGGCGGGGCGCCCTGCTTGTATAATGGTAGGGGAAACAGCTAATGCAAATCAAATCAAATCTACAAAATGGCCACCTTAGCTAAAAGGGGAAAAATATGATAACTCAGCCGTTTTTAGAGCTGTTCAGCTGAAATTTGGTGTGTTGGTACCTGAGAATGATCTCTAATAGACTCTGACTGCAAATCAAAAGTCCAAGATGGCTGCTTGAGCTATAAAAGAAATATACCATCTGCCAATTTTAATGATATTGAGCTGAAATTTGGTGGTGATGGCTGAGAACGCTTCCCATCAAATACTGCATCCAAATCAAAATCCAAGATGGCCACCAAAGCTACATTTAAATGTATTTAACTCAGCCATTTTTACACACACTGAGCTGAAATTTGGTGAGGTTATAGCTGAGAATGTTCCCCATCACATACTGAATCCAAATCAAAAATCCAAGATGGCCACCTTAGCTAAAACAGGAAAAATACAACTCCGCCATTTTTAGAACTATTCAGCTGAAATTTGGTATAGTGGTAGCTGAGAGCAAACTAAAATACAAAGTCCTGTCAAATTAAAACTTTAAATTGGCAGCAGCCTGGCAGTGCTGGTCAAATTTTCTCCATGAACTTACTGTACCCTCCATACCTAACAACAAGGTTGAGTCAGGTCCTCTGGATAGAGTCGCAGGAATGGACTCAACCTTGTTAGATGTATCTACCTGGATTATTGAGTATTCTTCAGGACATGTACCCTCCATAATTTTGGGGACAAGTCCTGCCTTCTCACCACATAGACATATTTCCCACTAATGAACAGTATGGAAAAAAATAGTGCTCATCTGTCTGAATCCCCATCATTCTAAGTGCTTTTAAGCTGCAGTAAGATCTGAGACCCCTTTCAAGACTTCTATTAGCTTGAGGAAAATCTTTTGAAGTGTCAAAAAAAATTAAGTGTCCTGGAGCCTGCTTTCTGATTATATCATTATCAAATCTTTTAAATAATCATTTGTGTCTGACTGCATTTATCTCATTGAGATTATTTTTGTTCACTTCTACAGTCACATTTTGGACATCTTTAGTTATATCTTGCCTTGAAAACGTTCTAAACATTTTCCTCATTATTCTGTGCCATTACCGTCCAGGTTGAACACATTCAGTGCCAGTCCTGGTTTAACCCAGCAATTCGTGTTAGGGTTTTTTTTTTCCTATTAGAACAGTAAATGGTATATTTTTGACATAAAAAAAAAAAGTTTTCATTCGTATGCTCTTTGTTTTTATGCTTGTATTTAGTTTTAGTTTCAATGCTGTGAAACATTACAGAAACACTGTTCTGTTGATGGTGCCACATACACTGACATTGCACTGTTGCGTTTTCCTCTTCCTGCCACAAGGTAGATTGTGGTATAGCTCTGTATTCATCTCAAGAAAAGTTTGTCACATACTAATGTACAAGTTGTTTTATGTTATTAGTAATGAAGTCTTTGGGACACATCATTTGGCAGTTTGTGCACTTTATCTTTGTTTGACAGATTGTGCTTGGTATCACTGTGACCTCTCAACAGTGGGCATCGTACAGGAAGCTATTTCTCCCCGTGTGTAAACCTTTTCCCCACTATAATATCTAGTTAGACCCTTTGAACCCGTCTGTGTTCAAGTGGTTTCTTTTGCTGCTAAGATAATTTAAGAATGCTGTATTGTGAGATTAGGTGACGTGAATGATCAGAACTCAGTTTTTATTATTTGTAAAGCTCAGCAATAAGTTGTTGCAGCTTCCTGTCTGAATTGCCATGATAACGAACGTACAAAATTTAGAGGCCCACAGACTCTGACAATTATAAATGCATTAACTCTTTTTAGGTCACTTCTTATTCTGTTTGCTATTGACATTGTCTTGTCTCTATAAGCAAATGGTTTTTCAAAAATCTTGCGTTGATATTCCACATGTTGCTGCCTCTCTGTGTCATTGTTTTATTCGGTTGTTTTGCTCCACAGGCAATAGCTCTGCCCCCGATTGCAAGATGGCCATACCAGAATGGATTTACATTCCACACGTGGCTCCGAATGGACCCTCTCAACAACATCAATGCAGACAAAGACAAGCCTTATTTATACTGGTAGGCATCACTGGAACAACAAGTACTGGCTTTGATTATGTGAATTTGAGTTCTGCTTATTGTCTGCTATTTAAATGTTAGATTATCTGAGTTTCATCATACATCTAACTGTCTTTTCTTATGGTAAGGGTGTACATGTATACAGCAAGAAAACATAGAGAGGAATTGCATGAAAAGTGTCAAACAGTCGTAATTCAACAGAGAAAGTTTAACAATATATTTGACACCAGCACTGTACCACCCAAATGCAGCATCCAGTAACACAGATGAAAAACAATTGTGGCATCTCCTTTGATTCTACTTTTCGATTGTTTTATGATTAGTACTGAACCAAAATTCACATTTTATACCAAAGATCTATTTGAGCCTCTGTAAAAATAACTAAGCGTGCCAGCTTAAGATCTGAGAAAACCTAATTAAAACTCTTCTTCAGCCCTGTGCCCCTTATTTCAAATGGATTAATTGGCTAAATCACAGAGTATGCGTAGAGGTGTCCATGAAGTTAAAGAGATGACCATAGGCTATCCTAATCATTCTGACAATCCTTGTAAAGTCTATTATTTATTGGGCACTATTAGTGTTCCACTTGAATGCATTCAGCATGAACATGCAAAAGCTCTCACAGCGACTGAATCTGAACATTTGTATTTTTATTTCATTGTTTTCTTCCAGTTTCCGTACCAATAAAGGCATGGGTTACTCTGCGCACTTTGTGGGCGGCTGTTTGATAGTGACCTCATTAAAATCAAAGGGCAAAGGTTTCCAGCACTGTATAAAGTACGACTTCAAACCACAGAAGGTACGAAAGGAAGCAGTGACATCACACACTCATGCACACAAAAACACTAAACCTTATAAATAGATCAGATAAGTGTCTGATCTTGTCCGATGTTAGAGGAAAGTAGAGCTACAAAATGGAGAAATTGGATTTTGTTGGGAAGGAACTTATCTAAAACTGTCCCCTTTAGTTTCCTCACCTTTGGAAGACCCATTGATTCAGAGAGGTCTTCCTGTCTGCGGGCAGTTTAACAGTGTTTCCCCTACCGTTATACAAGCAGGGCGCCATGCCCTGTCAACAGAACCAAGCACCCTCCCTCCCCCCCCCCCCCCCCCAACTTCCCACAATTACGTAGCGCTAAGCTAACGGTGCGCAATACAGACGCGCTATCTAAAAAACTTCAGTTAACACCCTGTTTCCCCCAAGCTGAGCCGTATCTACCCACCCACCCCCTGTCGACAAAAATCACGGATGATATAAGTGCCCTGCCAAGGCAAGTAAACTAGGGGAAACACTGTAATACTTTCTCTTTCTCCCCCAGGGGAAAGGCAACAGTATATACCAACTACTAGCAAGATGGAAAAAGCAAAATTTAGTTGATATTGCATTCCAGTGTTTCCCCTAGGTTACTTGCCTTTGGAGGGTGCTTGTCTCTTTGGTGTTTGGTGGGCGGGGTTAGTTTGTAACCGTGACAACCATACGCTACATTTGTATTGCACGTGGTTTGTGGTCTAAAGCTCCCCAAACGGAAGCGGCGGAGCTGCATGGGGGGTGGGGGATTTGGTAGGCAGGGCGCTCTGGTCTATCGACAGGGCGGGGCGCCCTCCTTGAATAATGGTAGGAGAAACACCACTCTATTTTTAACACATCCTCAGGTACTATAAAAATGTTACCATTCTGGTAAATTAAAGACATGTAGGGGATTTCATTCCTTGACAGCATGAAGCACTGATGTAGGCTAATTAAGTTCTCATAAAGATCAATGAGTCTCCCGAAATACAAAAAAAAAAAGCCATTGTAATGCTTCTTTTTGTTGTTGCAGTGGTACATGGTGACTCTTGTACACACCTACAATCGCTGGAAAAACAGTGAGATTAGCTGCTATGTGAACGGAGAACTGGCTTCCTTTGGAGACATCGCCTGGTTTGTCAACACCAGCGACGTAAGCAGCAACATTTTAGAATATTTTGTGCTCTTGTTTATATAAATATGCAAGTGATAAAGCTTTATCACAGGTTTAAGTTTTAATTTTTAGTCAGTAGATTTGATTGCATTATCCTGTAAAATTTTCTCATGTGTAATTAAAGAAAGACCAGGTTGTTTTTGGTAGTTGGAAGTTAATTAGATTATTTTGTTTATAAATATAACACTTTTTCAGGAGCTGGCTATGAAAATGGTTTCCCAATGTAATGTAGTTTATTGCTGCTGTCTACGTCCGTGTGCTGGGATTGTGTTTGTTCTGTTTTTGTCATTTCTCATCTGCAACATGAACTCGTTCAATACTATCATTACTTTTACTTTTTTTTCAATAAATTACTCTCATTGATTGTTATTGTTAAGCACTCTAGTAACAGCTGCTGTTTTAAATGTACTTTATAAATACATTTGATTTGCCTTGACTTGACTGGTTGACAGAAAGTAAATTAGTCTTTAATTTGACATGTCATAATTTATAAAATTTTTTCTGTTGCATCGCTGACGTTATGCAGTTTGCTTCAAGTTAGCTTGCTCTTCAGATACTTCTTGCGTTTTTGTGTCAATTGCTCATCGTTTCTGCCTTTGTTCATTATTTTATTTGTCCTCTCTTGCATTTAAAAAAAAACTTTTTAAAACTTTATCTCTCTCCCTCTTGGCATGTTTCTCCTACAGACGTTTGACAAGTGTTTTCTTGGCTCATCTGAGACGGCAGACGTGAACCGTGTGTTCTGTGGGCAAATGGGGGCAGTGTACCTGTTTTCAGAAGCTCTCAGCGCTGCTCAGATACTGGCCATCTATCAGCTGGGTCCAAGCTACCAGGTTAGAAAACACCAACACTTGGGACAGATTTTTGTGTAGTTGTAATGCATGATAAAAAAATAGGATTTATGGTTAGCTAAACCAGCTAACGTTGATTGAATTCAAGTAGCTGAAACTGGGCAGAGAAATTTTAGGAAATTGTCGAAAGAAACATTAAAGGCAGAAAAATGCAGATATATATTTACCAATAAAAATGAGAAATGGTGGAGCTAAGGTCAAGTGATGCAAGATGGCTTTCTTTTTTTTCCCCTCTAGAGAAGGGGCATTCAATTAAAACGCACTGAGGTCCCGTTACTAAAATTTCCTCCTAGTAAAAGGTCTGAACAAAAGTCCGTTTGACTGTTTTGGTCTTCCCTACCCGTATTCACATTTTCACTGTTAACAAACTGCACTTTAAAGTAAACAAGTAGCTCTTTTATCATATTTAAAAGTAGTCCCAGGCAAATAAATTTAAGGCCTTTATTTCAGATTAAAACAGAAAGCTCAGAATAAAAAGCATCTTAAATGTGCAAACGGAGCCCAATAAGTTTTTTTTTCTTTTAAATTGAAGAGGTCCATTCCTAAAGAATTGAATACTTAGTTAACATCTTTAGAAAACATTGAAAAAACATTGAAACATTGAAAAAAAGTGACTTTTTTTGTATAAAAAAGTAAAAAAGTATAAACAGAGACAGTAAGTTGGAAGATAATATAATATAATATAGATGCATATATTTAATAATAATATTCAATAATTATGTATATTTGAATACACGTTTTGATTAACATATGAAAATAAACAAAAGAACATTTAATATCTGTTTAGCTACTGGTATAATTTAATTCAAACCATGCCAGTACTAAACAGCATAAAACCGCCGCTGGAGCAGTTTATCAAAATGTTACAAAAATACCTTAAAATAGTTCAAATAAATCAACCAAAGATGTCTTTTAATTACTAAAGGTATGGTTGTTTATTCAGCGTATTAAATAAATACATGGTTGGGAAGGTCATATTGACCAGGGTAAAATGCTAGCCAAATTAGCCGTTAGCTCTATGGAGTCTTGCATTGTAAGTGCTGGGATTTTTGCTGCAGCGTTAACGCAGCTACTAACATGTCCAACAGTATTTTAAAACAAAAAGGCAACTCACCATCGAGTAGATTATTGAATAGTTTCAAATTTCACTGATTGTAGAACTCGCCAAAGTTGTTTAGTAACAACAGCAGAGGCGGAGCACAACCACATTGAGCAGCAGCGTGACGCCACAAGCAATGACATGGGAATTTTATTTTATTTTTTTAATGACATGGAACTTAAAATAAATGGGGTGCACAGTAGCAGGGTCACATGTGGTTACACACCTCTCGCTTCTCTGCTTGGCTCTGCACCTAAGCTGTCGATCGCTGGAAGAATGCTCCATGAAAATGATCAATTTTCATGAATTTATCAGATTGGGCACGGGTCCGGACAGAACAATCATTTGGTCCGGATCTGGACCAAGGTCCGCCTATTAGTGACCTCTTCTCTAGAGCAAGGTGTATTTAACCTTAACAGAGCTCACTGCGTGTCCAAACAAGGCTAGAAGGTTAGACATAACCGGAGCGCATGCATCACCATGGTTCTGGGCATGGTGGGCGAGGAGCCATTCTTTACTTCTTTGTGGCCTGACAGCTGATCTTGTACAAAGCCATAAATGGAATCTGTATCTCTTTGACCTTTAACCTGCTGTCCAGAGCAGTCATAGGAGTTGTTTCTTAAAAATTAACAAGTATATTAATTTACCAGATACTGTGTTCTAGTAATGAAGTCAAATTCCTGGAATATTTAGCTAAAGCCTCATCATTTTCATCAAGTGTTGTAAAGCACAAAAACTGACACAAGGTGTAGATGCAGATTAGACTGTCAGTCAAATGCTAATTAATGGTCAAAGATCTTCTCGGTAGTATAAAAGTTATTCATCTTTCTATAGACGCTGATTAAGTGGAATGCTGTCCTTCTTGTGGAAACTAAAAGAGGAGTAGCTATGTATTTTTGAACGGCCAATGTTTTGTGTAAACATTTATAGATCAAACCTTTGCTCTTTCAGAGTAAACATTGACTTTTCATTATTGCATTCATGTTTATTTTTTGTAAGTCTTTAATTGTCAGCTTTATTTTGGACAGTAGTTTTTTTTTTTTTACTTTTTGCTCTTTGACAGAGTTTTCCCCTCTCTCTTTGTGTCATTGCACAGGGCACGTTCAAGTACAGAGCTGAGAGCGACTTGCTGTTTGCCGAGCATCATAAGACCTTGCTCTACGACGGCAAGCTGTCCTCGTGCATTGCCTTGACCTACAACCCTCGCGCCACAGATGCCCAGCTCTGCCTTGAGTCCTCTCCCAAGGACAATGCCTCAATTTTTGTTCATTCACCTCATGCTCTCATGCTGCAGGTAATCATACACCTTCAATTTTTGCTTGTTTATCACAAAGGAACCATTCCCGTCTGTGTTGGGGTTTGTATTTCACATGTATGCCATTTTTTTCATGTGAACCTGACGTCATTCAGCAACAATGTTGAAGAATGGACACCCTCTCCGTTTTTTCCTCTGTCCATCATGTATGGTTCTTTAAACATATTTATTAGCTGGTGTTTTTATTTGAATAGGGGTAAAACATGTAGTAGCTGGTGAACTTTTCAAGAAACTCCTCAGACTTTGCTCTGAAATTCTCCACACACCACATAAACAGTGTATTAACAAAATACACACACTTAAAACACACAAAGCAGTTTTTAACCAAGTCTCATTGTTTTATCAGTCTTGTGTCCTTGAAACAAACTTCTGCTTGAGAGGAAGGCTACTACCAGAAAAATATTTACACATATTGTGAAATATGAATGAATATGTGACTTATATTTACAGCTTTGCTTGGCCTTGTTCATACATTTTTATCCTATCCACCTTATTCCTAGCCCTCACGGCGCCTTTTGTGAATTTTGGGTGCAACTTCCAGCGCGGACCAGAACCATCGTTTATGTGCGAACAGTACGAGCTAATGTTTCTCCGAGCATTGTAGGTTTAATTTAAACATGTAGGAACACCACCTGTCAGAGCTGCAACAGGACAATATAATCATACTGCTGCGTACTGAGGATGAGGGATGGAGGAAGAGCTGAAGAAATGGCTGCACATTACATCTACTAGCATATTTAGCTACTTCACTGACTCTTGTTCTTCTGACGGTGAAGTGATGAACAACCTGAAAAGCTCTGAGGTGTATTGTTGTCTACACAGTAATAAGGTCGGTGGTGTTTTGTTAAGAGGTGGGACACGATCTTATTTACCTTAAAGCAGACACAGAGCCCAGCCAAACACTTAAAGTCCTCCATCACTGAGCTTGGGTTCATTGCAGAGAAAATCGTAATATAGAAGATGAACAAATACAATGATGCTGCTTCATACACTTGAAATCAGACCTGATATTCTTGTCACTGTTATCAATCCTTCTGAGGATCCGGCGTCTCTTCTGGTGGTTTATTGTAGTCCAGACACAAAGTAGGATGCAGGTTTTCCCCCTTCAGTCGTTTGTCAACAAAGTGAAATGAGCTCACGTACAGTGTTTTGGGTGGTCTCTTAGATTTTTCAGCCACATTCTTCTAAATTACTCATCTGTAGGCAGGAGCTGGAAACTGTACCGCTTTTCACAGGAACACTCTTTTTGTTTTGGGTCTGTGTTCAAAACTGTCTAGTTGTAGTCACTGATTTAGTTTGGTCTGGTTGTTCATGTAGCTGTGAACACAGCAGGTTCCTGAACTCAGCACGGCTATTTTAGTAAACTTTATGGTTGTTAATCAAATAAAACACTGTTTTTGTTCTGTTTATATCTGCTAAACTGAATCCAAATTACTTTCAAATAAACTGCAGTCTGTGCTCCGCTGCCATAATTAACCAATGCTTACTGCTACTACCTGTCTGACAGGAAGTTGTACCATAATCATTTATACAGTAGAGCCTCCAGGAATAAAGTTTTTAAAAATCCATTGTTGGTTTTACAATGTATGACAGACTATTCAATTTTGCTTAACTTATATTATTTATGAACAGTTATTAACATTTTAAAACACTATTCAATCTTGAATTGTTTTTTTTTTTAAACATGTTGAGTGGAGTTTTATTAAAGAAACTGTATAAAAACAACAGTAAAATGCTGCCAAGGATGAATAAAGCACAACTGTTGTTCACCATGTTCATTTTACTTTAAATATATAATTTTTGACATCAGTTTGTAGAATTTAATTATTACACTTTATTTTGTCCGTATAAATATGTATCCGATTTTTGTTTTTTAACCAAGTAGAAAATTATTGAATAAAACGGACAATAGAAAAGAACAACACGTTTTTGTATTTGTGTGTTTCTGTAGGATGTGAAGGCTGTCGTGACTCACTCAGTCCAGAGTGGCATCCACTCCATTGGAGGCGTTCAGGTCCTCTTCCCTCTGTTTGCACAGCTGGATTATTGCCAGCCCTCCAGCCAAGAGCTGGACACCTCCGTGTGGTAATGCCAAATAATGTGGGCGTACGCTGACAGTAAACTCTCCATGACATTTAGTTCAGCGTTCAATGTGCTGGTTGAATGGTTGTATGCCCAACAACCTTTTTGTAAATTTTGTCTTGAACAACTTTGAAAATTACAAATTGTTAAAATACAGAGTTTGTTCATTTAAGTGAAGAAATGTCTTAATCTAAGTTTTTTGTTTTAATTTTGTAACTTGTCTTACAAATAAAATGTTTATTGAGATTCTTTGGAAGTGTTAAAAGCTACATTTGGGATATATGTATACTTCATGTATTTTTTAAACTGCTCACATCCTTCAAAACATAAGACTGTAAATTTTGGTGACATAAAATGATACTTTGACGCCATCTTAACTTTGAAGGGCAGTGTAGTTGTATCAGCTTCCCTTAAGGTGATGCTAACTAAAATCTGCTTGATCAGCTATTTAGGGACACAACACCCTCATTCAGTCACACTTCATACTGAATATAGCTTTAATAGTGAGGGCTTTGTCAGCAGCTCACACTGAATATCGTCACGTCTAACTTGCTGTTTGTCTCTCCCTCGACAGCTGCACTTTGCTGTCCTTTGTGATGGAGCTCTTGAAGAACTCTGTGGCAATGCAGGAGCAGGTCTTGGCCTGCAAAGGATTTCTCGTCATTGGCTACACTTTGGAGAAGGTGAGGCAGAAATTGTGAACCCTGCTTAGAAATAAGACTGTTTCTGCTCTGCTGGAAATCCACGAACAGCAACACTCCCTCTGAACCAGTATGGAGGTCACCTCTGGCTTGTGCGCATGTTAATCAGAAGAGGAGCCCTTCCTCTTCTTTCCTTTTATGTCCTTCACTTGAAAATGGACATTATTTATCCTTTGTCTTCCTTGTACATGACATTTTCTCCTCCCCTGTGTTCCAGTCTTCCAAGCTGCATGTGACGCGGCCTGTCCTGGACATTGTTCTAGCCTTTTCCAGATACCTTAGCAACTTGCAGAATGGCATCTTGTTGCTCAAGCAGCTTTGTGACCACATTCTGTTCAACCCCGCCATCTGGATTCATGCTCCAACCAAGGTAGTGTAAATCCCCAGTCTTGATTTTTAGAAAGATGGATTAATTTGCACTTTTAGATAGATCCTGGAAATTATTGTTTTTCAACCTTTAAAGAAAGTTTGAAATTGTATTAAGTCAAAATCAAGTTTTATTTCATGTTTAGCATTATGATTCATAATTAAGGCTTCAAAAGAAAGCATGTAATCATCCCTCCAGATATGTGCATATCGGTGGTATCCACTTTTTCCTCTTAAGAACAAAAATAACAACAAAGACCACTTTTATTCCACTCAAATCCGAACTTGTGGACTAACGTGTTTGCATTTACCTGTGCAGGTGCAGCTGACACTCTACACCTACTTGGCAACTGAATTCATCAGCACAGTGACCATCTACAACGCTGTTCGCAGGGTTGGCACAGTTCTCCAAATCATGCACACACTTAAATACTACTACTGGGTGGTCAGCCCTCAGGATCGCAGTGGAATTGTACCCAAAGGTCTTGGTAAGACTGCACATATTTATCAGTAATGTCCTAAAATAACCGATCTGTATACATTTTTTTTGGTCCAATGATTATTGTAAATTGATTTCATTTTCTTTTCTCAATGTTCCTTTGTTTATTGGGGGTTGCAGATTTTAATAACGTCTGGGTTTCTTTTAATCAGGCTGAGGTCTGGACTCTTAACTCCGTCACTGAAATGTCTTATTCGTGTTATCTTTCAACAATACTACTGACCTGTTTTGTGAATCATTTTAGGTTTTGTTTTCGATTTATTGTCGTATGCAGGTCAACACAAGGTCAACAGTGCAATGAAATGCTCAGGAGGAGAAGAACTGTCTCGACTCACCCCCAAAAACAACAAGGAATATCAAAGCATGTGACAAAAATACAAAAACAAGGCACCAAAAGTGAAAAAGAAAATGAATACATCTAGAACAGCTTGGTCCTATTAGTGGTTCTGTTGGTGGTGAGGTTCTCTTAGAACCACAATGCTAACAGGACCATGTTGCTGTTAGCAGTATGGTTCTGTTAGCAGTATGGTTCTGTTAGCAGCGTGGTTCTGTTAGCAGCGTGGTTCTGTTAGCAGTGAGGTTCTGTTGGCAGCATGGTACTGTTAGCAGCGTGGCTCTGTTAGCAGTGAGGTTCTGTTAGCAGTGAGGTTTTGTTAGCAGTGAGGTTCCGTTAGCATTGAGGTTGTTTTAGCAGTGAGTTTCTCTTAGCAACATGGTCCTGTTAGCAGCATAGAACTGTTAGCAGTGTGGTTCTGTTAGCAGCTTGGTTCTGTTAGCAGCGAGATTCTGTTAGCAGCGAGGTTCTGTTAGCAGCCAAGTTCTGTTAGCAGCATGGTCCTGTTAGCAGCATGGTACTGTTGGCAGCATGATACTGTTGGTAGCATGGTCCCGTTAGTAGCATGGTACTGTTAGTAGCATGGCACTGTTAGTAGCATGGCACTGTTAGTAGCATGGCACTGTTGGTAACATGGTCCCGTTAGCAGTGTGGTTCTGTTAGCAGTGTGGTTCTGTTAGCAGTGTGGTTCTGTTAGCAGTGAGGTTCTGTTAGAAACATGGTACTGTGAGCAGTGAGGTTCCGTTAGCAACATGGTCCAGTTAGCAGCATAGTACTGTTAGTAGCATGGTACTGTTGGCAACATGGTCCTGTTAGCAGCATGGTACTGTTAGCAGTGTAGTTATGTTAGCAACATGGTCCCCTTAGCAGCATGGTACTGTTAGCAGCATGATACTGTTGGTAGCATGGTACTGTTAGTAGCATGGCACTGTTAGTAGCATGGTCCCGTTAGTAGCATGGTACTGTTAGTAGCATGGCACTGTTAGTAGCATGGCACTGTTAGTAGCATGGTACTGTTAGCAGTGTAGTTATCTTAGCAACATGGTCCCCTTAGCAGCATGGTACTGTTAGCAGCATGGTACTGTTAGCAGCATGGTACTGTTAGCAGCATGGTACTGTTGGCAGCATGATACTGTTGGTAGCATGGTCCCGTTAGTAGCATGGTACTGTTAGTAGCATGGCACTGTTAGTAGCATGGCACTGTTAGTAGCATGGTACTGTTAGCAGTGTAGTTATGTTAGCAACATGGTCCCCTTAGCAGCATGGTACTGTTAGCAGCATGGTACTGTTAGCAACATGGTCCCATTAGCAGCATGGTACTGTTAGCAGTGTGGTTCTGTTAGCAGCATAGTCCTATTACAGTGTGTTTTTTTTTTTGGCAGCATAGTCCTATTACAGTGAGGTTCTCTTGGCAACATGGTCCCGTTAACAGCATCGTACTGTTAGCAGTGTGGTATTGTTAGCAGCATCGTATTGTTAGCAGTGTGGTACTGTTAGCACAATGTACTGTTAGTAGCATGTTACTGTTGGCAGTGTGATTCTGCTGACAGTGAGGTTCTCTTAGCAACATGGTCCCGTTAGCGGCATGGTA
>NC_056513.1:28124591-28139938 GCF_014905685.2 Nematolebias whitei
AGCGGCATGGTACCATTAGCAGTGTGGTACTGTTAGCAGTGTGGTACCATTAGCAGTGTGGTTCTGTTAGCAGCACAGTCTTATTAGCAGAGTGGTTCTGGTAGCAGTGAGGTTCTCTTAGCAGTGTGGCTCTGTTAGCGGCATGGTCTTGTTTGCTGTGCGGTCTTGTTAGCAGTGTGATTATAACAACGACTGTGGCAACAGATGACTGCCCTCCAGAACTGTGTTCAACAGATGCAGAACATCCAAAGTTTCCCCGCGGAAACTTGGGCCAGACATCAACTGTTAAAACGATTACTTCCAATTGAGTTTAAAATGCTTTGATTTACAGAATAACACCCAGTCAACCTAATAACACCCAGTCAACCTAATAACTGCAAGACTGCTAAAGTTAAACCACCAGCTCACCACCACTGTGCCCAATAGCTAGCATTAGTTGTTTTTCTTTTTTTTTTTTCTCTTCTTGTTAATCAGATGCGGTGTTATGAGTTTAGGCCAAACATTTCCACTTTGGTCCTGTCTTTCTGAAGAACATTTTCCTCACGCCTTCTGTTTGTTTATTTGTCTTGCAGGTTGATGTATGCAATAATCATATGCTCTATTCTTCTGCATAATTATTAACCAAAACTGATGTATGTTTTGATGTTTTTCAGATGGTCCGAGGCCAAACCATAAGGAGATGCTCTCCTTGCGAGCCTTTTTGCTGTTGTTTGTCAAGCAGCTCATAATCAAGGCAAGCTCAAAGCTCTTGTTCAAACATTTAAAACATAGTCTTACTTTTTTAGGAACCTTATCTAAAATATATGAAATACTATGTTAACTAAAATGCTATACTGTCATAGGTTGTGTTTTTTGTATTATGATGGTATTTACCAATATATAAATATATCCACTTGAAATGTATTTTCTTTTAAGATTTCCTGACTACAGAGTTATTTGTTTCAAAAAATAATCTTTAGAGGGCAGACCGTGTACTTAATATTAAGTTGAGGTGTGCCTTTGTGTTGCAGGATCATGGAGTGAAGGAAGATGAGCTGCAAAGTATTCTGAACTACCTCCTGACCATGCACGAGGTGGGCCTGTAAACTGATGCTCATGCACAACAACACATGGCCACCAGATGGCAACGCAATACTGCTACACTGTGTTTATTGCTCCTGACCTTTTAGACATTGTAAACATTTCATGATGGTAGAGACAGAAATACAGTTTTATTTTCCAGATCGACCAGTTTTCAAGCCTGACAGAAGTGTTTGTTTAACTTGAGGTTCTGTGTAGTAAATTAAACGGATCAGTTGGAGCGATGGTGACCTCAAAATCAGATTACAACCATAATTTGCGGTTCCTATTTTAGAGATTGCTCAACTATTGCTAGTGGTTTATGTATTTTTATCTCCATATCTGCAAATATCTGTGTGGTCATGTGTCCAAAATATTTGATTTACTTTATATAGAAGTTCAGTTCAGCTGAAAACTCATGGTTTAGTGTGCCACTATGAAAACTTGTCTCACTGCTGGACTGGTTTTGATCCCTTCAGCACCTTTAACATATTCTCCCCTGGTTTGACAGGATGAAAATCTCATGGATGTCCTGCAGTTGTTGGTTGCTCTAATGTCTGAGCATCCTGGCTCCATGATTCAAGCCTTTGACCAGCGCAACGGGATTCGGTAATTATTGTTTCAATTTTTTCATAACTGCTTGCTTATGCCTTCAGTGACAGTACAAATACATTGAAGCTTATATTTTTGCTAGTATACACAGTGTGATTAGGTTGAAATTGTGATAAAAATGTAATTTGTGACATGATGTTTGATTACAGTATTGTTGTTTTACCCACAGTGTGATCTACAAGCTTTTGGGCTCCCAAAACGAGGGAATAAGAGTCCAAACACTGAAGGTCATGGGCTATTTTCTTAAAAATCTATTACCAAAGTGAGTACCTCAATCCATTTTTTTATTATTATCTCAGGTTTTATTAACTATATACACTACAAATAAACAAAAAACCCAAACAAAACATACATGACAACAGGTTGACAACTGGCAGAAACGTCTGCTCAAATAATTGTTGAGCAGTTAAATAAAACGTTACAATATGAGTTAAAAGGGACAATTTACAGTGAAGAACTAGTCTTATGCTAAACATGAGCTAGACCTGAACTGATCTATTCAGATTTATATTTTAGTCATTCTAATCACTTGGTTGATTGGAAACCTCCAATTCTGCCTCATGTTTAAAAAAAACAACAAGGAATTACAATTATTTTCAGTCTGTGTCTGTTAAATTATTTAATGTTGCATTTCTGTTTTATTAATTTTAACTAGTTTGTGCTAGTGAAATGTTTTCCCACTGAGTCATATTTTAAACAAACTGCTCTTTACTGCCACGATCAGGAGAAAATCTGAGGTCATGCTGAGTCATGGTTTGTTCTCGCTGATGACTGAACGTCTGATGCTCCACTTTGGCCAGTTCACTATGACGACCTACAACGTGCTGTACGAGGTCAGTCTGCCCATGCTGCTTCTCGTCACGAAAGAACAGAATTGAAAATGTATATTTATACATTTATAATTTATAAAACACACATAAATGAACAACAATATGTTTTAATCGCTTCCTTGTTTTGTGTTTGTGTCCTGCTGAGTTAGTTGCCTATTCAAATTTAACATGAAGCAGCAGAAATCAAATGGGACACTAAAAAAAATTGACATTAACACATAAACATAGATTTGTATTTTCTCTGTTATTGTTCAGAGCAGCCTTTATGACTCTGTGTCCCCTGGTAGATTCTTACAGAGCAGATCTGCACTCAAGTGATCCATAAACAACATCCGGACCCCGACTCTACTGTGAAGATCCTCAACCCACGTAAGTGCTTCCCTTGCGCCACATTGCTCTCCTAAATCATCTGCTGCAGTGCACCCTCTGCATACCTTTAGCTACATGCTGCAGGAGGGTAATCCCTGTGGAACTGAGCACTCGCTGTTTACCTCACAGAAAAATAATTAAATAAATAAATAAATCAGCCACGCTGTCTGTATTCACTTCATACTCGATATGTTTCACATATTGAAGCTTAAATGAAAACATGACTTAAAACCACATTTATGGTGGATGTTTTTCTTCAGGATTATTTGCGTATAAAGCAAAAACAAAAAGATAGTCAATTGAGGTTGGCAATAAGATTGTTGAAGATTTAAACATCAACTTTGAATTCAGACAAACGTAGATAACTTGAGTCTTGTAAAATAGTTGCTAAAACTATAATAAACTTTACATTTATTTTGTCATGGAATCAGTTGTATGTGTGATGAAAAACTATTACTTTATTATTTCACTGATGCCAGGGCTTAATTTGAACCGGATCCTGTTCCGACAGGATCCGGTAACTCTCAGATTTACTAATAATAAAGTTATGAACAAATTTGGTTGCCTTGAACGAATAAAACCTGTATTGGATATGCAATCTGAAAATAATTACATAAACACTAATTTTAAACATAACAAGCTTCCTAATATCATATACGATTTGCCCTTTCAAGTAAGCATTTCTGCTTCTACCCTTGTAAAAAATTTCTGCCCCTAAAAGTACAGTCATGGGCAATTTAATTAAAAAAACACAAAAAATATAATTAAATGGCACAAATAAATTGCAAATCAGTTTTACAGTTTAAGTGGGGCATTAATAAAATTTTGATTATTTATAAAAAATACGAGAGAATTGTTTGATGGGAAATCATGTTACGTACATCACGTATGAAAAAACGGCACCAATTGTCAAAATAACAGCGATCAAAATGTCTAAAAGACAGTCCAATTTACTTTCATAAAAAAAATGTCTTCTCGTACATCTAAACAACTGAGAACTGAAGCACATGAAGGCAGTGGCAATGGAGAAAGTACTCAACGCGCACGAGGGTGCGGGGGGTTAGGATGCTTGTTTATTCACACAAGGGGAGCTGTTGGTCAGGCTACTTCTTGTTGCTCTCTAAAATAGTTACTGAATCATGTGTTTACTTATGTAGGTAAACATGGATGTTTAATAACTCGTGAAAATACACCAGAATGCAGGAAATGGCATTCTACTTTATTCAAAATTTTCTGGGGGAGGATCCTCAAGATCCCCCTTCCCCCGACGATTTGTGTTCTGACATCGTTTGGTACTGACAGTTACTAACGTTAACAATTACTTTTATATGCCAATATTTGATACATATTAATTGGAAAAAAAAACTGGGCATACAATCGTGTATTTGTATGAAATGATATACATTGTTTGACTATCCAAACACACAGTCTGCAAACTTTTAGCAACATTTCAAACTGGTGCATGCCGGTTTTACTTTCAGACGTGGCAACAAAACTTTCACAAACGATAACCTCGGTTTTTGTTGACATCCCATGTTTTGATGCTATAGCTTGGGTCCAATTTCACATCCCGCCAACAGATTTTTTTTCTCCCCATGTTGCCATTTTCAGTATTGTCAAATAAGAAAACTTTCTTCTACTGTTGCTTCCAGACGTGCACATGTGCAGAACGGCTTTAATCAGTTTGAAATTCAAGAGCTTGCTGTAATCACAACCAAGGTTTACTTCCAACCAGCCTTAATCTGACAAGGTCTCGCTGCAGTCACACACTGATTATCTCGAGCCTTTATTGTGTTAAAAACGTTCCTACCCAACCATCCCAGACAGGCGGTGTATGTATACATCATAGAGTAGGGGTTTGTGAATGTGTGCGCGTGCTATGGAACACAGGACTGTGGTCTGTTTCTCCTTTGCTGTGTATTCTCTTGATTTAATCTGTGACAAACTCTCAAAATGGCCCCCTGATTGCAGTCTTTAGTAACGTCAGAGCCAATCAAACAAACCGAGGAAGTAGCGTTTCCCTCAAATTAACTTTGGGGGGGAAAAGAACCAAGAGCAAATGGAGGGGAAAAAAAAAAGACTGGAATAGGCCATCCCTCCAGCCTCATACCCTGTACATGCTGGGGTAATTTTCTGGCGGTAAAGGTTCAGTGACTCATAATTTGAGTGACTAAGGCATAGAAACAACACAACTGTCTGCTGGGGCACAAGGGGAGGGGGGCGGGCGGCATCGGTTAGCACCAAGATCTGAAAAGACGAGAGAAACCCAAACCTCACCATCTCTCAACTCTCCAAGCAAATGCACACCGACACCGTCTAGATAATTCATCTAAACAGTCAGTCTCTTTGGTTTAACAAAGGCCAAGCCGTTCACAAGTGTCTGCAGCTCTGGCTCGCTCGTTTGAAACCGTACCAAAACCATTACCGCGGGATGAAGACCAGTATCTTGAGCTTTTTATTTTGTGAATGTTTATGAAGCATTCACACTATTGTGATCCATTTTTATTCTGTAGGTTTTTCAGCAGCTTTCTCGTTCCACAATTTTTGTGCTATTTCAACAAATCGTACATCAAAACGTTGAGCTTGTTTAGGAAAAGGGTGCTGTGACTTTTATCGCAACTTTAGCTTTTTGAAAAATTTAGTCTTTTCTGCCTTTTTTTCCTCACAGAAAATGACTTGAGCTCATTTTACATCCTTCAAATCTTTAGATCTGTTCACAAACTTTTACTGCTTCTTTCACATTTTGTTCTGCTTCAGCTTCTTTCAGCTACTTTGTGCAAATTAAATTTTTTTTCAGCTAATTTCAGCTGTTTTGTGCTTCTTTTAGATTCTTTCTGCCAACTACAGCATGTTTGTGCTTCTTCCAACTTCTGATAATTTCAGTTTATGCTCCTTTCAGCTTATTTATGCAAGTTTCAGCTTTTTCTGCTATTTCAGCTACTATTTACCTGTTTTTATGCTAATTTTAGCGTTTTTGGCTAATTCCACATTTTTGTCACCCATTTCAACTTTTTTCAGCCTAATTTAACAAAATGTACACTCTTCACTTTTTTCTAGTAATTTAAGGCATTTTCTGATGTTTTAGCTACTTTTCAGCTGTGCTTGGCTAATTTGAACTTTTTTCAGATAATTTCCACGTCTTTGTGCTCATTTGTTTTTTTAGCTTAATTGAGCAAACATATTATTTCAGCTTTCTTCTGCTAATTTAAGCTTGTTAAAAAATTTCAACTAGCTTTTCAGGAAATTTCAGCTGTTTTCAGAAAACAAGTTTTTCATGGTAATTTCTTCTTTCAGCCCAATTAACCTCTTTATGCAAATTTCAGCTTTTTTTCTGCTGGTTGCAGCTTTTTCTGCTCTTTCAGCTACTGTTTAGCTCTTTTGATGCTACTTTCAACTGTTTCAGCCAATTCCACATTATTTTTAGCTCATTTCATCTCTTTCCACATCCTTCTGGTAGTTTAAGCTTCTTTTTGCCTTTTCAGATATATATTTTTTGCTGATTTCAATTTTTGTAGCTAATTTCCTAGTTTTTGTGCTAATTTCAGCTTATTTCAATCTAATTCAGCAAATATGTCTTCTTTTTGCTTTCTTCTGCCAATTTAGGCTTGTTCTTCCTGTTCAGCTACATTTCAAATGTTTTTTTTTTTAGCTAATTTCAGCTGTTTTTCAACAAGTTCTTCACTGAATTTTCGCATGAAATGCCATTTCTCTAGTTATTTTCGATGGCCTGTGACAGTGATTTGCACGTGATGAAACCAACGTATGGTTTAGTTTGGGATTTGTGTATTAAACACCCAATGATTCAAGAGTTAAACATTTTTAATAATAGAGTACAAAATGGGAAAAGCAGACAAAGCAGATATTTTTCAGGCTTTAGTTTTCCCTCTCTTTTTGCAAACATTTGTACCTCCGTCTGTAAAGACATTTTATTTTTCTGTTTCAGAAATTCTGAAGGTAATCGCTGCCCTCGTGAAGAACTCTCCCTCCTCCCCTGAAAGCATGGAGGTGCGCAGGGCCTTTCTGTCAGACATGATCAAACTGTTCAATAACAGTCGGGAGAACCGCAGGTAAGAATAAGCATTTCTTTGGACAGAGAGGTGCTTCTCTCAGGAATCGGGGCACTTGATGATTACTTTCAGCCTCGCACCACCACATCACAGCCGTGCATCTTATTGTTTCAGGAGCCTGCTGCAGTGCTCAGTGTGGCAGGAGTGGATGCTCTCTCTGTGCTTTGTCAACCCGCGCAACAGTGAGGAGCAGAAAATCACAGAGATGGTGTACGCCATCTTCCGCATCCTGCTCTACCACGCCATCAAATACGAGTGGGGCGGTTGGCGTGTCTGGGTGGACACCCTGTCCATCACCCACTCCAAGGTCAGAGCGCTCATTATTCCCACACACTCCTCAAATACACAAAAACCTCATGAACATTTTTTTAAAGGGAGACCTATTTTAGTGGCCAGACTTTGCTCCTCTTTGCTTTACCTCACTCGCACAATGTTTTTGTACACACTCAAGAGTGGACACGCACACACACACACTCACACACTGGCATCTTATTGTAAGATTTTCAACCTAAACACAGGAAGCTGTTTTTTAGTCAAATCCATCAGCTCTGCCACCCATATTTTTATCTCTGAAGCCGACAAAATCCAATTCATTAAAACAGAAAGCTACGCAGTAAAATTGCGTAGCTTTTTAACTTTCAGTGTAGACTAGACATTGCAACTAAAGCATGCTTTTCCTTGCCCATCAGATTAAAGTATGGAAGCCGTACGGGGATTATAATTTAAAGCTAGTTGCAGCATGAACCAGTTGGAATGAATCCTTTCAGTGCTTTCTTTTATTTATGTAAAGAGTCTCTTTCTTTCACACTGAACAGATAAAAATAAACTTCTGGCACTTGTTATTTCCAAAAGCCAAATTCTACATGCTGCTTTAGAAATTCATTGTTGATATCAAATTACACGAGCTTGTTCCAGAGCAGTGAAATAATTGAGGTTGGTGTCAGATTGTGGTCTGGGGGCTTTTTAAGCCTGGCAGATTGAAAGGAGAGTTAAAGAAGTGCATGTGATATGAGACTGCCACAGTAGAATGTGGCGCTGTGAGAGCTCCGTCCAACAGGGGGCACAGACAGACTTCCATGGAGGAAAGCTGTGTGTGTGTGTGTGTGTGTGTGTGTGTGTGTGCACGTGTGTCTCTGTGCTTGTGTTCTGAAATTCTTCATTCCTTCCAACAATGTAGAGCAGAGAATACAAGAAAGCACAAAGAAGGGGACAAATAGGTTCTTAAATTCTTATAGAATTATTTTCTTCAAAGGCAACACAGTTGTTTGTGTTGTAATTTACTTAAATAATTTTAAAATAATTAAAAAATGTGTGTTTTGCTGGACAATGAGAAGAAAATACAGGTGTAAACGTGTTTGTACTTTGAAATTTTGACCATTTTTGGGTAAATGTTTCCACGAGAGATTTGCCTCGAGTTCTAGTTTTGCAGCAAAATTAATTTATTTCCAAAAGTCATTCAGAAACTGTCCTTTGTTCTTAAATGACTTTAATAGTGTGAATATTTATGAAGCATTCATTCACACCACTCTGATCCATTTTTCTTTCGTACATTTTTCGGAGTGATTCTCGTCCCACAGTTTTCAAGCTATTTCAACAAATCATCTGTCAAAACGTTCAGCGTGTTCAGGAGAAAGGTGCTATGGGTTTAGGTATTGGTGCAGCTTTAGCTTTTTTGAAATATTTAGCCTTTTCTGCCATTTTTTCTTATAGAAAATTAATTGAGCTCATTTTCCATCCTTCAAATCTTTAGATCCGTTTACAACCTTTTACTGCACCTTTCACATTTTGTCCTATTTCAGCTTCTTTCAGCTTACTTGTGCAAATTTAAACTTTTTTCAGCTACTTTCAGCTGTTTTGTGCTCCTTTCAGAGTCTTTCTGCTAACCACAACATTTTTGTGCTTCTTCTAACTTCTTTCTGCTTATTATACTCATTTCAGCTTATTTCTGCAAGTTTCAGATTTTACTACCATTTCAGCTGTTTTATGTAAATTTAAGCTTTTTCAGCTAATTCCAGTTTTTTTACACATTTCAACTTTTTCAGCTTAATTCAGCAATAATGTGCACTCCATTCTTGTAATTTCAGCTTCTTTGTGCCTTTTTAGCTACTTTTTGGCTTTTTTTTTTTTTGCCCATTTCAGCTTTTTTTCTGGTAATTTCCACTTTTTGTGCTCATTTCTGCTTATTTCAGCAAACCTATTCTTTCTGGTTTCTTCAACTAATTTAAGCTCGTTTTGCCTTTTCAGCTACCTTTTTTTAGTTTTTTCATCTTATTTGAGCTGTTTTCAGATAAAGTCAAGCTTTTCACAGTAATTTTTGCTGCTTTCAGCCTAATTAATTTATTTCGGCTAATTTCAGTTTATATTCCTTTCAGCTTTTTTTTGGCTAGTTTCAGGTTTGTCTGCAATCTCAGCTACTTTTTAGCTGTTTTGTGCTAAATTGAGCCTTTTCAGCTAATTCCACTTTTTAGCTCATTTCAGCTTTTTCCGCTTCCTTCTAGTTCTTTAAGCTTCCTTCTGTCTTTTCAGCTACTTTTCAGGTATCAGCTTTTTTATCAAATTTCCTAGTTTTTGTGCTAATTTCTGCTTATTTAAACCTTATTCCTCAAATATGTGTTATTTCTTCCTTCTTCTGCTAACTTAGGCTTGTTCTTCCTGTTCAGCTACAATTCAGCATGTTTTTATAGCTAATTTTAGCTGTTTTTCAGCAAGTTCTTCTGCAGTTAGCATTCACACTACATTTTTGCAGGAAATCCAGTTTCTTTAGTTGACTTTTCCTTCCTATAATTGCACAAGCTTAATTCTATTTTCTTCTTGGCTCCATTTAAAAATGCAATCTAAAAGAATTGTTCTCATGTGTGTGCGTGTGTGTAAATTAACTTATACCTTTTTGCTTTGCAACAAATACACACAAACGCACACGGCACATGAAGCCACCTGTGAACTGGAGAGCTGCAGTGAGCATTAGCCACCAAGATGCATGCATCTGCTATAAAAAAAAAGCTAAAGAAACTCAATTGCAATTTTATTGTCCCGTTTGATAGATTTGCTGCCAACTTTGCAGCACCGGAGCTGTTCGTCACTGTTGCTCTCTCCTCCCACTGCTGCAGGGCCATGCATTTGTGTGTGCCTTTGATGGTGCACGTGTGTCTGTGTTTGGGTGATTGTGAGCCACAGCTGCAATTTCTTTTTGCCCTTCTCTCTAGGGTTTCTAGCAAGTCCTTCTTTCTGGGCATACTGAATATTCATTGGTGCCATGAAAGAGCAATCGGAGAAACAAATGCTCAGATACGATCACCCCACTGGGAGCCTCTTGAAATGAAAAGCAAATATGCTTTCACCTATACATACTTGCACACCATGCACACGCACCGAACAAGTGGACTGCCGCCCTTCTAAAACAACTTCCATCAACCAAAAATTTCATAGCGGTTAATTTAAACACGATTTCATAAACCCTTACATTGCTGTCCATTTTACATAAAATTGTTATTACAACAAAAATATTGTGCCTATACAGCCTGAGGTGCCACAATTAGCTGGTGACTCTTATTTTTTTGTTGAAAATAAGTATAAAATTTAATATAAACCATGTACATTGAAGGGAATGCAAAGGTTTCTAAAACGCTGAACCTCTATGAAATCTGAGGTTGTGGTTCTTTTAAACAGCAGCAATTCACTTTGGTCTTGGACGCACTCAGACTAGCGGTTAGCTCATCAATCCACCAGATCTAATTTCTTTTTCTCCAAGAGCCATCTACGACAGGTAAGGTATTAAAAATTCATAACCTTTTCACAGAACCCCACTTCAAAAGATCTGAACACCTCCAGTCCTCAGAATAACAGTATGTGTACTGCTTTCATATAGTAGGCAACATTCTGTGTAAAAAAACAAACGACAAAAACAAACAAAAAAAAAACCTGATTATAATTCTGAGAATCTTGCTCTTTTGTGCATCTTTAAGAACAACAATGAAGCATTATCAGCATCATCAAATTGTCAATTTTAATCTGACTTCTTAATGGATAAAATATGTCTAAGATGAATACGTATAAACATTTAAGTTGTTTTAAACATATTTGTGTGTTTTTCTGAATCATTAATAGTAAAGTGCATTGGCATGCATGTCTTGTGGATAGGCAGATGTTCCTGCAGGTGGGCAGTGTGACACAACAGCCCTCCCACTCAGTCTCCACATCCCTTCCAAGGTGCCCCATGACCATCTATGAACACAGATCAGTCTGAGATGAAGGACCTTTCCAAAAGAAAGAGTCTGATGTGTGAAGGTCCCAGTGCCCTTCACTGTCCTGTAGATGGGTAGCTTCATTACATGTGTCGGGCACCCCAGAGATGAAGAAGCATGGAAATGAGCACACCCACCTTTGGCAAAATATAATGTATATGAAAGTAATTTTAACAATTCCATCCATTAATTCATGATAAAGTATTTTTGAGATATTACAAGAACAAGCAGTTTTCTTTACAAGGAGTTTAAGGTTGAAGCATTGCTGAGTAGATGTGCAAGGAAAAAACAAACAAAAAGTCTTTATAATATACAGACTGAAGCATTGGCTTTCAGCTCCTAATGACTTCTGTTGTTTCTTCTCCGGCAGCTCTGGAACAAAGAACCACTTTCATCTTGACCCACAGGCAGGATTATAGATCAAGAACGTATTAAGAGCGTCACATTTAAAAACGTGGTATTGTAACAAGATTTTCACATCTGTTTGCAGGGATAATGAGACTTGCCCTGTTTTAGGTCTAGATCATTTCTCTCTCTGCACCGTGATCCTCTACAGAAATTCAGAACACAACAGAGATTAAATGATGATTTAAGAGCATTCTGTAATGATGTGAGTCCACGATGGCTCGCTGGATGTGGAAAAAGTAAACTGGTTCCTAACAGTGTTTTGTTTAAGCAGTAGGCCTGGTCTGCTCTAAAAACTGCTTTGGTGGAAAAACCATAAGAGTTTTGAGCAGATCGCCATCCTGTATTATTCCCAGACTACAACCTAAAAAGAGCTGATGGGATCTGTAGGCCACGAAAAACCCCACCTTAAAATCCACAGGGTCAGAACAATATACTGACCAACACTTTGAGGATACATTTACAGTTTTTTCTGCCGTATAAGTCACATCAGTCCAAAAATGCTTAATAAAGTGGAAAAAACAAATAAGTTGCTTCGCCATATAAGATGCATCTATTATGCATCACCACTGATGGGTAGCCTTTGATATGCGTTACCTCTGACAACCTGAAACATGGGCTGATGTTGTGCCAAAAATCGATTGGCTGCCAAAATGGTGGCTGCGGGAGTGTGCACGGGAGGACTTTAACAAGAATTTAACAAGATTCAATCAACCTTTATTTATACAGGTAAATCCCATTGAGCCTCGAGGACTCATTTACAAGAGAGACCTGATTTCAACAAAGAAAGATGACAACAATGGACAACAGCAACAACAATAAACAATTCTAAAAAGTCATACTGCAGTTTTTTTTTTTTTTTACAGATAGGATGGCTAAAAGGAAAAGGTAACAAAAAAACATCTAGATTCTAAGGCAAATGTAGAAAACTAAAAACAGGAACATGTCTGCATTGGTCCCTGCCAGGAGTCCAACAGATTCTTAAATTAATACTTCTTAGATTGACACTTAAAAACAATTATTTGTTTGGTCGAAATTATATCAAAGTTGTTTCTCAGGTGAACTTGTCCTTAATGAACTTTAATGGTCAAATCAGCTGCATTTCGCCTGGGCGGCGTGGCGAAATACAGTGATTTGACGTTTGCTCCAGGAGTTTCAGAGTGAGACGAAGGTGGCTTGGTATGGCAAGCCAAGTGTCTCATTAATAGCCACTTTTACCTATTAATGTGACGCTTGGCTTGCCATAAGGCTTGAGGGCCCTATAGCGTCTGCACATGGTAATGTTTAATATTTTCCATGTCAGAATGAATGAAATCGTCAGATCTCAGCCAAAAGTTGAGTAATAAATGTGGGGAAAAAACATATATTAGTCGCTTTGGTGTATAAGTCACAGGCCTTGCAAATTTATGCAAAAAGGTGCGACTTATATGGTGAAAAATATGGTACATGTTTTTAGTCCATGTCCTGTTTATTCAGAATTACTTTTTTGGTAGAATGAACCATGTGGTGAAAATGTTGCCAAAGTCATTATAAATCTATAAATGTTACTATGAGTAAATATGCACATTACAGGAACATGAGAGCTGAAGGACACTAGGAAGAAAAATGCTTTAAAAATAAGTAATTATGGATGGTATTGTGAACACGAGTGAAATTGCATTACTAGAAAAATTGTAAGTTTACATAGATTCTGAGGAAGAATTTGCATTTATCCATTTTGGAATAGGAGTGTACTACCATCTGCTTTCTATTTGGTTTTATAGTTTTAGGTATGTCCAAGCTCAAAGACTGACAAAATTAGCATTTTGTGTAAATACACATCTTATTGCAGCTGGGATTTCTGTGCGCATCTTAGTATATTTGTTTCCCCCACCCAAAACAAAAAGAAAAAAAATCTAAGCTACATTTTCTATTGCTACATTATTTATTCTATCGCAATGGACTTTTACAAGAAGAGTTTGAGGCTTTTTTTTTGTATGATCTGGCCTTGTTGCACCCAGTTAATGCATGTTACCTGTCACATTAGAAAAGCCCACCATGTTATTCTACATCACCATAACATTTTTCCATAACCCACTAAGGCTAGGTCGAGTTATTGAGCAGCCTGAAATGAGATTAGGTCAGTACTGATGTGTAAGACACCAGTGGCAGTTTCTATATATTGTAGCAAGCCTAAATGCTCTTTTAAAAACCACAGAGACATATACTACCTCTGTCTAATGGTAACTGGATCTGTTACAGAGCCCCATTTAAGACCAGCATACATCATCCTAATGTACAGACGGCATCCTTAATCTATGATGTTATGTGCTTCACCACTTTTCTGCATAATGTCTGTAGCAGTACACCCCTAATGCAGCCTTTTAATTGCTAAAAATGATAAATGTCAAATTAAGCTCAAACTAATGGGCTAGAAGGTCTTGCTGGGTGATCACTGGGAAAAAAAGGGAGGAAGAGAGAAAGAGACGGACCACTGGCACATTTAGAGCAGACTGTGCACTCAAAACGGCTATGGATTACCAGTCACTGCTTCCCACTACGCAAGATTAATGAGCACCCGTGTAGCAGGCTAATTTAGAACAATAACGCCTAATTAATTACAAATAATCAGCTTCTTTCTCCCTCTTTCCTTTCTTCCTCTCTCAATTACTCTTTCTTTCTTCTCCTTTGCAATTTATTTTTTTCCACCCCTTTTCATCTTCAGCTTTCTCATTTTCTTTGTTTCATTCTCACTCGTTCTCTTTTACTTCCTCCTTCTGTCCAAATAGCCTCAGGTGAAAAATCAGCAAAGTAGGTCTAGTTTCTTCTACCCCCTTGCCTTTCCGCCACAGACCTATCTTTGACTCTGTCTTTCAAGGCCAGTGATTAATGCAGGGTCTTAAATTAGGCGTGGGAGGATTTGCCAATGCTAGACACGCACTCAGCACAGCTAAAAGACACTAACTAATAGTATCTGCTGCTAATCTATGACTGCTTACATGGATGGGCTCTTCCTCAAATGCCACTGCAAACCATTGTCAGTATAGACTAGCAGTCTAGTCTACCCCCTATCAGATGAGAAGAAGACTGATAGAGGTTAATAGGCCTTGAGCAGCTGCATAAGGAAGGATAAGTTTTAAACATGGCCCAGTTATCCACAAACAGCCCTAGTGGTAAGATGTAATAAGCTTGCAAATGAAAAGGCATTCTGAAAATATTTTGGATACAGGCAATTACTTGTACTTGCCTAAAAGTAAAGTACATTAGTACTCCACCTAAAAACATCCTAACGTTACAGGTTTATTTGTCATATGCAAATCAACACGTCATCAATGCAATGTAATGCTCAGGATGAGAAGAATCATCTCGACGTGCCAAAACAACAACAACAAAAGCATTTAACAAAAATACAAAAACAAGGTGCTAAAAGTGAAAAAGAAAGAAATGCATCTACTGCAGCATGGTCCCATTGGCAGTGTAGTTCGATTAGCAGTGAGGTTCTTTTAGCAGTATGGTACGGTTAGTAGTGTGTTTCTGTTAGCGATGTGGTCTTGTTAGCATCGTTAGCTGCTGTTGTTACGATTGTTATGATTGTTACGGATAACAGACTTTAAGCTATTTCCAGTTTGGACAGCAGCAAAGCTGAGTGAAGCTGACACCCCACCCACTTCCAAAATTAAAGCAACTAGTCTGAATGGTTAGTGCTCCGTTAGTGCTGGTTTGTGCCGTTAAAATTTTCGTTAGTGCTGCTTTGCTTTCTGAGATATTAAAGATTAATTTTTAGC
>NC_056513.1:28140338-28168574 GCF_014905685.2 Nematolebias whitei
GCTAAAAATTAATCTTTAATATCTCAGAAAGCAAAGCAGCACTAACGGAGCACTAACCATTCAGACTAGTTGCTTTAATTTTGGAAGTGGGTGGGGTGTCAGCTTCACTCAGCTCAGCAGCAACCGTACCCTATGTTTTTTTATTTTTTTTTATTTTTTGAATTTTTTCAAAGAAACTGCCCTACCTTGTTGAAGCATGCACATAAAACTTTAATGGATCCTTTGGGGTTGTGTGGTGGTCCATCTGTGGGTTAATGTGTGATCTCCACAAGTAATTATTCAGATTGGGTTTCTGGAGAATTTCAAGACTCTGTCAATACTTTGATTATAAGAGCTTGTCTAAGATGTTTACTGCGTTTTTTTACTTCCAGTAGAAGCAGTGTTTCTAACATCGCATTAATTTTTGCATTGACAGGTGACCTTCGAGCAACACAAGGAAAATCTGTCCCGCATGTTCCGTCAGTACCAGCAGCAGGAGTCTACAAGCTCTCAAAGCACAATTAGAACGGTCTCTGGTCTCAGCCAAAGTGCAGAAACTACAAAATGTGTTAATGGGCCACCCGGAGAAGAAATGGCAACCTCGACTGTCATTGAGCTTAAAGTGGACAAACTGTCTCAGAAATCCTTTGACTCAGCAACTAGTCCCACTATCACCTCTGGGCCACTGGAGGTTGAGGAGGATAGAGGCCAAACATCCATCACTGTGTCCAACATTCTGGCCAGAACCGAGGATGAAGAGCAGAAGGCGGCAAAAGAGGAGGAGTCTTCCAAAGGTCCCTCAAATGTTGAAAAAGAAATTGAAGCTGCTCTGATACAAAAAACTAATACAGAGGAAAAGACTGAAGACTTTAAGAATGAAAACACAGTGACTGAGGTAGCGGCTGAGAAAAGCAATGATGATGAAACTACAGAAAGCAGCCAATCAGTGACAGCTGATATTAAGACGGAGGAAGTGGAAGGAGACTCGGCAATGCCCCCAGGTGATGATGCACACACAGATGATGAAAGATCAGTTGAGGACACCAAAAGAGAATCATCAGTCTCAGCTACAGAAGATGTTTTAAATGAAAAAGTTCCAGAAAAAGTAGACATGCCACACCAAATGTCCCCTGAGCCTGTAGCTTCTCTGGATAACAGTGTTGTTGGAGGAACTTCTGTCTTCAATGAAGGCTTGGCTGATGTACCGTCTGTTGGTGACCAGGTCCATCCTAGTGATTCAGATGACAGTCAAGAGTCCTCTTATATTTCTGCTGCTACTGGAGAGGAAGGGGAAGTAGTAAAAAATGAACAAGATACACATCATGATGACGATGAAGGGGAAACGAATGATCACCAAGAACAGGAGTCGAGAATGGAAAATGAAACCGAAATGCAGGATGTTGAATTAAATGAAAATGAAGAAAGTAAATCTGAGGAGAAACCAGTGTCTTGTTTGGACAGTCAAGCTCCTCGAGCTGAAATGCCTGAGGAAAATATCACAGAATCACCCAAAGAAAAAGTTAGTGACCACCAGTCTTCCTCCAAAACTGAAGGTGCTTTTGAAGACACGCAGTCCTCTGATGCTCAAACACCCTCTTCAGTCCAAGATGCTGTTGCAGCTTCAGACTCCACCTCCCTAAACCAGCCTACAGAGACCAGTGGGAACAGTGAAGGGAAGACCCCAGCTGGGGACTCTGATAACACCACCATTATCTCCAGCTCTGACACCCCAAAGAAAACAAATTCTGTCAGCAAGACCAAAGAGATCAAAATTGCCCGACTAGACGTGTCCAATGTGGCCTTGGACACGGAGAGACTTGAACTGAAGGAGACTTGTACTACAGTACGCATCTGTTTTCTGTTTCCAGACCTAAAATGTCCATTCTCCTGAGCTCACTCTATTTTAAGGGTTTTGTTGGTGTATATTTGCAGGAAACAAGCCAAGGCCAAGCATCAGTAGTATCATCAGCAGCAGGAGAAGCTGGAAGTACTTCAGGCCAACCTAGAGAGAGCAGCACACCAGCTCCTCGCTCCACTATGTTCCGTATTCCAGAGTTCCGTTGGTCCCACATGCATCAGCGCCTCCTGACTGACCTACTGTTTTCTGTTGAGACAGACATCCAGGCTTGGAGGAGGTAGGAAGACCACACATTAACAAATTATAGTAATTAAAGGAATGAAAATGTTTTATGAGTTGTCGAGAGATCCAGTTCAGCTATTCGTGTTTTGTTGTTTCTTTTGAAATCAAGTGTTGTGATTTCCAGGAGTTATGGGAAAGTAAGATAGACTAGAGAACAACAGTTTTCTTGAAATGGTTACACTGGTATTCACTTGTGAACATTAATACAATCTAAAACCATTGCATGTGAGGAATATGTGTCACTTTAGAATATCACTAATTTTATTGCATTTTTTAAATTACATTTTTGAATTCTGTTTATTGTATTAGTGACTCAATCCAGCAAAACAAACTAATTTAAAAGGTAACAGATCATTTTAATATTTGGTTTATTTACAAATGAGCCATGAGCTGTTGGCTTTCAGTAACTGTGGTCCCCTGAGCAGTTTAGATGACTAGCCCCGTCTCAGATTAAGCAACGTGAAGCTATTTCCCAATCTGACATGCCTTTTTTATCAACACCACTTTTAGTGAGTGATTCTATTACCATTTTATATTTTGACATCTTGAAATATGTCTGCAAGTTTTATAAATACAAAAAATGTACAGATTTCAATATTTGCTGATGGAACTTCTTAAATATGTATATCTCTCTTAATTAATCTTTTATTAATCCTCTGGGATTAATAACGTATCTATCAGTCTGTCTAGCTCTCTGTCTGTCTCTGTCTGTCTGTGTAGCTCTCTAGCTAGTTCTCTAGTTAGCTCTCTCTATGAATCTATTTCTCTATCTATATGAATCTATGAATCTATATCTATTAATCTAGCTCTCCATTTATGAATCTGTGAATCTATAAATCTATCTATGAATCTATAAATCTATCTATGAATCTATCTTTATATGAATCTATATCTATGAATCTTATCTATCTATGAATCTATGAATCTATCTCTATATGAATCTATGAATCTATATCTATGAATCTATATATCTATATCTATGAATCTATATTTATGAATCTTATCTCTATCTATGAATCTGTCTAGTTCTATCTATGAATCTTTATCTATGCATCTATCATTCTATGAATGAATGCCTGTTTTTGTCAAATAAAGTAATAAACTCTAGCTACACACCTTGTTGCATTAAAAGCAGTGACACATATTATTAATAAGCACTATCAGTTATTTATGCAACAGAT
Source organism: Nematolebias whitei (assembly GCF_014905685.2). Taxonomy (NCBI): domain Eukaryota; kingdom Metazoa; phylum Chordata; class Actinopteri; order Cyprinodontiformes; family Rivulidae; genus Nematolebias; species Nematolebias whitei. Next base: position 28,143,639 of record NC_056513.1, read on the forward strand.
GGTGCATCTGATTTCATACTTTTGATTCGGTATCAATAATTAGTTCATCAGTCTCAAGAATAAAACGCGTTCTCTAACGTGTACAAAAGCGTGCAGGACACATAATTTGAGCATTTAAAAAAGTTAATAAATTATTTCTATAAATATGAATGTAAGACACAATGCATCAACAATTATAATTAGCTCTATGTTGCTTCATCCATTCTTTCATTATGGAGCTGAGCAAATAAATCCTGCTATTGTTTAGGGTAATTTAAAGGTTGAATGCTGTTCATGTTTTGTATTTTTAGAAAATGAATCTTTTTGTCTTTTACCTTTTAGTCACTCTTCAAAGACGGTCCTGGACTTTGTGAACAGCAGTGAGAATGTTGTGTTTGTGCACAACAGTATACATCTCATCTCCCAGGTGGTGGACAATCTCATCATGGCTTGTGGAGGCATTCTACCTCAGCTGTCTGCTGCCACATCTTCCACTGTGAGTCCCTTATTGCTTGCTGCGTGCTGCTTGTGCTGTGTGTACGTGGCCGATGGCCCGGGTCAAGAGAAGTTATCAATCCACCCTGACCTTTCCCAATCACATTAGACTGCAGTTAGCTGCCTCCTAACAATGTTAGTTTGTTTCTGTCTTGGCTGACCTCAGAGGCTGCAACGACTCTGTCTGTGACCTGACCAGCCTGTCTCACAAATGGGTCAATTCTGATGTAATTCAGTTACCTTCAGCTTTGTGTGACCTCTAACTAAATTTAAAACTGAATGTAAAAAATTGCACTTGTACATCATTGTTGCGAAACAGTGTGAGCAATCCTTGTTGTTTTTTCTGTAGAATTAGTTGTAATTAATATGTCAAGTTCCTGAGTGGACGTTAATAGTGTGAATGTTTATGAAGCATTTACACTATTGTGATCCATTTTTCTTCGCTACGTTTTTTTTTTTTAAGCATGATTCTCGTCCCGCAGTTTTCAAGCTATTTTAACAAATCTTATATCAAAACGTTCAGCTCTTGACTTTTGGTATTGGTGCAGCCTTAGCTTTTTGAAATATTTAGCCTTTTATGCCATTTTTTGTCTCATGGAAAATGAATTGATCTCATTTTAGATTCTTCAAATCTGGATCTGTTTACAACCTTTTACGGCTTCTTTCACATTTTGTTCTGGTTCAGCTTCTTTCAGCTTCCTTGTGCAAATTTAAACTTTTTTCAGCTACTTTCAACTAATTTCAGCTGTTTTTCAGCTGTTTACACTCCTTTCAACTTCTTTTTAACTAAATTTTTGTGCATCTTCTAACTTTTTTCAGCTTGTTATGCTCATTTCAGCTTATTTATGCAAGTTTCAGCTTTTTCTGCTATTTCAGCTACTATATAGCTCTTTTATGTTAATTTAAACTTTTTTTCAGCTGATTATACATTTTTCACACTCATTTAAACTTTTTTCAGCCTAATTCAGCAAAAAATATGCTCTTTTCACTTCCTTCTGGTGATTTAAGCTTCTTTCTGCTTTTTTAGATACTTTTCAGCTGTTTTTTTTGTTGTTGTTGCTAATTTGAGCTTTTTTCATATCATTTCCACTTTTTTGTGCTCATTTCTTCTTTCAACCGTGTTCTTTTTGCGTTCTTCTATTATTTTAAGCCTTTTCAAGAATTTTTATTTTTTTTAGCTAATTTCAGCTGTTTTCAGATAAATTAAAGTTTTTGTGGTAATTTCTGCTACTTTCAGCCTAATTAACTTCTTTCTGCTAATTTCAGCTTGTTATGCAGCTTTTTTATGCTAGTTTCAGCGTTTTTTGCCATTTCAGCTACTTTTAGCTGTTTTGTGCTAAATTTAACTTTTTCAGCTAATGCCACATTTTTTAGCTCATTTCAGCTCCTTCCACTTCTTTCTGGTAGTTGAAGCTTCTATCTTTTTCAGCAATTTTTTTGTTGTTGCTATTTTCAGCCCTTTTTAAAACCAATTTCCTAATTGTTGTGCTTATTTCAGCTTATTTAAACCTAAATCAGCAAATATGCTCATTCTTCTGCTAACTGGCTTGTTCTTCTTTCTCAGCAAAATTTCTGCATGGTTTTAGCTCATTTCAGCTGTTTTTCAGTAGGGATGCATGATATTATCGGCATGGTATCGCTATCGACTGATATTAGCGATAAACTTAGATGTCCAACATGGGCCATTCCATCAAAATAACTCACAGATATAAAAGGCGCTGTTTATTTAAATATACTGTATATTATATATTTATATAGTGTTAAATAATTTTCAGTCCCCTTTTTGCCATCTGCATTTGGTAGCAGGCCAAATTGACAAAGACCATGCAGAATAATGTAGTATTTTAATTCCACAGCAGAAAAAACTATGCAGTCTCTAAATATTTCTATGGGAAGAATATCTTTATTAGTATCGGTTATCGGCCAAATAAGTTTTAACATATTGGCATATCGGATATCGGCCAAAAATCCAATATCGTGCATCCCTATTTTTCAACAAGTTCTTTAGCAATAAGCATTCACACTGCATTTTTACAGGAAATGCAACTTCGCTAGTTTAATGTTAAATTCCTATGCAGAATAACCAAACTGACTTGTACTTGGAATGAAAGTTTGCTGCATAAAAAAATACCCATTTGTTTTACAGTCTTGCATTTTATGCATTACTTACTGTAGATATTTTTGTTCTTTGTCTGCCAGCATGAACTAGAAAATATTGAACCATCCCAAGGTTTGCCGGTGGAAGCTTCAATCACCTTCTTGCAGCGTCTCATTAACCTCGCAGACGTTCTCATCTTTGCCAGCTCCCTCAACTTCACAGAGATCGAAGCTGAGAAGAACATGTCATCGGGTGGGATCCTGCGACAGTGTCTTCGTTTGGGTAAGAACATTACTTATTCAAAATTGTAAACTATTGTAGTTTATTTTAACTACTTTTGTCTTGTAATTCTTCTCCAAATATCTTAATTAATTATATTAAACCAGCAAAAGAAGAGAGGGAATCAATTGGACCTCATGAGCAAAATAAAATTCATTTTAAATTTTATTTGCTTATAAACTTTTGTTGCCCCTTTAAGCTAAAAATGCACATTAAATGTGAAAAACATAAAAATGCTGTTAAAAGATGAATCTGGAAAAGTCACAAGAGAATATAATAAAGATAAACAAAACTTTAAGATGAGAAGTATAACTCCTGAGTTTATATACGTTTAACATTTCTCCTTCATATTTCCTCTTATATTACTGTTTGTTATTGCCCACCGCTGAAGGTTTTGTCCCGGCGTGTGTGGTTGTTTCTAGTGTTAGCAAATTCTCTCATCCCCCACAGAACAGATTTGAATGAAACTATCAGAAAGTAATCATTTGAAATACGTCCACAACTGTTTAAAGGTTTGGAGTCACCCTAATTTAGGTTAGCTGCCATAGGTGATTTAATTTTAGCCAAAATAAAAATATATATAACTTATCAGTTTGACAGATGTAGAGCACATTTCTATCTTTTGGTAGCTTAGTCGTCTTCAACACACACCGAGTGCTAACTCATTTCATGAGCTCTCAATATTGCATGAGACTGTGCATCATTTGAAAGACCCCCCCCCCCCCCCCCCCCCAACATCCCAAACTACTACAACTCCATCATTTCTCAGCATAAGATGATCTCGGTCTAAAACTCTTGAATAAAGCTGCTGCAATATGGATTTCTTCACAAAATGCACAGCCTTTAATTTTCCCTCACATGCTCCTTTTTCCCCACTCTTTGTTTCAGTCTTATTGATTTTTTTTCATCAGAACATCAAGAAATCTTGGATATTAGCCTCACATTTTTTTAACTTAAACGTTTTTTCTTGTTTCTGCCTTCTTCCTCTCAATTTGCAGCTTAACGCAGCCCTTTTTATTCTTCTCATATCAGCTCTGTGCCATCATGGTGTTATAACCCCACTGCGTGGCAACACTTTACAATGGCTGCTAGTATGATGTAGTGAGTTGTCCATAATACTTTTGGCTGTACCGTCTTGCTGTGTAGCCAGAAGTGATGTTCTGCTCTTCGTTCCAGGCTATTAAAGTTTCCTTGGACCGCAATGAAAGCTTGACGTCACAATCAAATATAAAATACATGTATACAGTAGTCCCTTGTTTATCGCAGAGAATCTGTATATTGAAGCCCTGCGATTAGTGAAAAACCACGAAGTAGGAATAGTAGTACAAGCAGTAAATAGTAGTTTTTATATATATGTGTGTGTATGTATGTATGTGTGTGTATGTATGTATGTGTGTGTGTGTATGTATGTGTGTGTGTGTATGTGTGTGTGTGTGTGTGTGTGTGTATGTATGTGTGTGTGTGTATGTATGTGTGTGTGTGCATGTATGTGTGTGTGTATGTATGTGTGTGTGTGTGTATGTATGCGTGTGTGTGTGTATGTATATATGTATGCGTGTGTATGTATATGTATGCGTGTGTATGTATATGTATGCGTGTGTGTGTGTATGTATATATGTATGCGTGTGTATGTATATGTATGCGTGTGTGTGTGTGTATGTATATGTGTGTGTATGTGTATGTATATGTGTATGCATGTGTGTGTATATATGTATGCGTGTGTGTGTATGTGTATGTAATTTATTATTTTTTAGGAGTTTTAAACCCTTCCCACACTCTTGCAATATTTTAAACAATGTTTCTAAACTCTAAACGCTCTAAAAGAGCGCAGCATGTCATGATTTCAGTTCTCTGCCTCCTCTCAGCCACTTGCAAACGTTCTTGGCCACGTCCACTTCTCCGCTCTGCACGGACAGCTGATCAGCTGCAGCAGGAAGTTATCCTGCAGTATGGGCTGCACAAAGGTGCAGCAAGTGCTAAATAATTTAAATACTTAATTTTAAATAAAAATTCCATGCTGATCATGTGGCTCATCTAGGCCTGTCACAGTAAACAATAAATCAATTAATCGCACGATAAATTAAAATTATCGACCTTATTTTCATTTATTGGCTTTATCATTTCTTTGTGTCTTTTTCTACTGAAGACACTGGATGACAAAAGACTCGACTCCAGTGCTCTTCACTGACCCCTCCCTTTCTCTTTTCTCTTTAAAATCCATTTTAACCGTCCTAAATCTTTTTTTTTTGATTGTTAAAAGCAGCTAAGCTGAGAAGCTAAGCTACGAGATAAGCTAACAGGCCGATCGCGGGGGGGGAAAAAACCTCCTTCTTGTCCATGCTCCAAAATTCACGATTGAAACCCGTGCCTTTGTGTAAAAAGTTTTTCTCTGCAAAAAGAAGCGGAGAACTTGTTTACTGATTAAAATTTTTTTTTTTAATTAAAAGCTGTGTGAAAAATGCTATGCTGAAGAGCTCAAACCACACAGAGTGTCCGCCATTTTGAGAACTGAAGAGAGACAGCCCATGTCATGTCAAGGGGCTTCCCTCCCATTTTTCTTGAAGATCCACGCTGTTCGCTCCCTCACTATCCATCCTTCGTTTCAGTCTTGTACTGCCATCTGGTGGTTGAAAAAAGGTACTACGTGCAAAACAAATGAACAAACATTTCTTCTTAAATTTGACTAATTACTAATTATTGTCAAATTTCAAACAATATTATCGTTTATCACAATAATTTCCGAGACAATTAATCGCCCAGCAAAATTTGTTATCATGACAGGCATAGGCTCATCCATTAATCAGCCAATTGTGTGTCATGTCCAATCTTATTTTGAAAAAAACCACGATAGAGCGAGTCTGCGATAAACAAACCACAAAGTAGCGAGGGACCATTGTACTCTAAATATACAGTATTTTTCAGACTACAAGACACACTTAAACTCCTTTTAATTTTCTTAAAAATTGATAGTGAACCTTATGTATTAATTCTGGTTGTACTTACTGACCTCAAACCGATTTTATGTTATTATTGTGAATGAGTTGAATAAAGTTTGACTTATCTGACTGTTTTGCTTTGCTTAACGCGTCTTATAATCCAGTGTGACTTATAGTCCAAAATATACAGTATTGAAGGTGTGTGTGTGTGTGTATATATACACACATTAGAAAGTTTTTGTGGTGGATACAATAAGGATAAATGTGTAAAAACAAAATTTTAAAGCAACACATACACACACACACACCCTCGCTGCGCTTTATTCATTTTTTTGTTAACGGCAATGCTGTTGACCAATTAAAAAAATGCTTTTTACGTAACCGTGCATGGACTTTTTGGCTGCAGTAACATTTACCAACAAAAGCGCCTTCACAGTACCAACTTATTATCCAGAGACGCCCGTGTTTTCTCGGATTACATCGCTGCTGCGAGGGATTTGCTGTACACGTTTTAGAAAGCAGCCTGTATGAAATGAATATTTGATGAGGTATGCGTTCCCCATCGCAGCCACCTAATCTGATTTAGGAAAACTAACAAGATTTTGGCGTCCCCCCCCCTCCTCCCCCACTCTCATTTTATAAATGGTTGTATGAAAGAGTGGTCTTAATGGAAAAAGCAAGCCCATTTTCCAAACAGAATAATTCCCCTCTTCGTAATCTTAATGCGGCAGAGTTAGCATTTGTCAGTTGTCAAGTGCACACAGCAGTGGGTGGGGGGGTTCTGGGGAGGGGCTGGAGAGAGAAGCAGTCCATTAAACTACAAATGGTGAGCATGTCATTTCTGAACCCTTCTAAAGTTGTCGGGCAATAAGATATTTTTCTGCGGCGAAGGACTCGTCTTGTTGCCTACTCAGCGTGTGCACACCCCAGCAGTGTCATTTGTTATGCGAGCTGCACACGGCGGGTGTGATTCAGGAGAATGCCCCCGCACAATAACCTTGGGAGGAGAGGTGGAGCAGGGAAGAGTGAGCGGTGCTGCCAGAGTTGGCCAAAGCACTGACCTTGTCATGGCCCCACTTTTTCTCTTTTTTTTTTGTCGCTCGCAGCTGATTCCTTTCTTGTCTTTTCGCTTCACATTTTGGATTCTCATCTCTTTCGCTGCTTTTGAAGTATAGAAGCAGAAATACAAAGAGTTTAACTTTAGTGCACGTTTCTCCGATGTGACTTTGTCTAGCGTGTAAAATGCGTCCTTTTCCTTTCCTCTTTAGTGTGCGCTATAGCCGTGAGGAACTGTCTGGAGTGTCAGCACGCCCAGTTTAAGCATGAAGGTTCAGCACGAAGCTTCACCGTCATGCCCAGCACTGTACTGGGAACAGCCATGTCTGCCACTGCCCAGGCAAGTCATTAAGAAATTGTCTTAAAAAAATGCTGGTTTGAATTGGTGTCAAGTTTTGCCTATTAAATATAATATTTCAAGGTTTGTAAATAAACTCATCCTTATTGTGCTTGCTCATCTCTTGTATAACACAACTGGACATAATTAAAAACTTGTGTCTGTGTTTTTATATATATAATTAAGTAAACTTTATTTATATAGCACTGTTCATAGATAAAATCACAAAGTGCTTTACAGCAATACAGAAACAGGCTTGAAATTAAACAAAAACTACAAGAACAGCTGATAAAAACAGTAAATAAAACATTTAATTAAAAGCTTGTCTGAATAAAAATGTCTTAAGCTGTTTTTTAAAGGAATCAACAGACGGCCACATGAAGAGACAGGGGCAGGGCATTCCACATTCTGGGGGCTACGGCCTGAAAGGATGGGTCACCCCGAGTTTTAAACCGTGTCTTAGGGACCTATAGGAGGTTCAGCACTGAAGACAGAAGGGTGATGGCTGGAGAATAAGGAGGCAACATTTCAGTGATGTACTGGGGGGCCTGTCCATTTAAAGCTCAAAAAGTAAAGACTAAAAATTTAAAATTAATTCTAAATTCAACAGGCAGCCATTGTAGAGAAGATAAAACCAGTGTCATGTGAGATCTTCTATTAGTTCCTGTTAAAAGCCTTGCAGCAGCATTCTGGATCAAATGGAGATGAGCGACAGCAGATTTTTAAAATAATGTAAAAAGGGAATTAGAATAATCTAAACGAGACTAGATAAAACCATGAATTATCATCTCCAGGTCAGATTCGGATAACATTGCCCTCAATTTTGATATGTTTCTCAGATGATTAAAGCAACTTTTTACCAGAAGCTTTGAATGTTTGTCCAAGGACACAGACTGGTCGAACAGAACACCAAGGTTTCTGAGGCTCTGCTGAGAAGAGGAGCCCAGAGAACCGAGGTGTTGCATGATCCAAGGAACTTTCTGTTCAGGAGCAATGATCAGTGTTTCAGCCTTGTTAGAATTTAACTGAAGGCAGTTGTTAGCTAGCCACGCCTTTTAATATGGTAAACACAATTTAGTAATTCAGCCAACTTGTGTAAGTCTGAATCATAGGAAGGGACAGTACAGTTGAATGTCATCAGCATACAAAAATAGTAAGACACATAACTGAAGCTACTGATAATCTTTCCAAGGGGGCTGATGTATAGAAGGAACAGAATAGGACCTAAGACTGAACCCTGAGGAACACCATTCAATAACAGAGTGATCTTAGACTGTATGTTATTCACAAACATGAACAAGGTTATCTTGCTCAGATAAGAGGAAAACCACTTAAGAACAGTTCCACAAATTCCCAACATTTTTGCAATGTAACAGAAATTTGTGATCGACTGTGTCAACATTGATGACAGATCCAATAAAATCAATGCACTGTACCTATCGTGTGTGTGTGTGTATGTATATATATATATATATATATATATATATATATATATATATATATATATATATATACACACATGCACATTTTATTTTATTCATTTTATTACATTTAACAGTGAACCACAAGCAGCCTTGCCCCTTTGTCCTCCTGTCTAGCAGCAGTAGCAGCTGACTGTTATTGTATTAGCTCATGTCTTATTATGTTACTGCACACTGTGCTATTTGTTACACAAGACTAAGCTGTTTGTCATTTCCCCCTTGATTTGATACAGTGACTTCCAGTAAAGTCCTGTTGTTCTTCCCTGAACTGGGTGCTAAAGCTAATTTATAATGCAGTGGCTGTATAAAAGCCCTCGTGTTAAGGACTCAATGTCTGGAGGGGTAGCTTCACTTAACTGTTAAATTTTACGCTACACTACCAATTTATGTTCATGGATTGATGCAATAGATATTTGCAGTATACATTTGATGTGTTAATGGACTGATTTTCATATTTGTATTCAGAGTCCTGTCGATGTAGTGACAGGTGGCGTGTCCCCAGTCAGAGACTTGGACCGGCTCCTTCAAGACATGGACATTAACCGCCTCAGAGCAGTTGTTTTCAGAGATATTGTGAGTTGTACAGGAAAGACATACCTATAATGTACACAAACCTGCTCCTCTCATTTTAGATACTTTGTAAAAGAAGACATTACCAGACTGTTTTAGTGTATTTTGTTTGTTTCAGGAGGACAGTAAGCAGGCTCAGTTTCTGGCTCTTGCAGTCGTCTATTTCATCTCTGTCCTCATGGTGTCAAAGTATCGAGACATATTGGAGCCGCACAATGACAAGAGACACCCTCAGCGTTCACAGTCTTCAAGGAGTACAGGTATGCAGAAGTTTATTATTGCCCACTGCCCAAGATGAAGACAGAATGTTTTTGTCATTGTCTGTGTATGCATTTAAAACCAACGTGTCAATGAATAAATGAATGTGCACTTATAAGAAGTTTGTCATTTCCTTTAGCCAAAAGTAGAAGATAATGCTTCTGTCTGTGTTTGTGTGTCTGCATTAGTCTATTATCAAAAATACATCCTGAACAAGTGGACAGATTTGAAATACACTAGGAATTAAACTATCAGAAAAAAAATCTACAGCTGATTACTTTTGAAGTCTGTTCTATTCAAGATGGCCACCATAGTAAAGCCACCTTAGCGAGCACAGAAAAGACAATAACTGAGCCATTATTACATATATTACACTCTAATTTGATGTTGCAGTAGATGAAACTCCTCAACACGTTCTCTAAGCACCAACTGATTGATCAAGATCTGTTTTTAAACTTTGTCATTAACATTAACAACTCTGTCTATTAGCAAAAACAAATTCATGAGCCGCTGGATGAATATTATCGTAACCTTCAGACAACAGTCATCAGGTTTATATATATCGGTACAATTGGATACATTTATTAGTCATCTCATTACAAAATGGCCACCACAACCAGTTGACCATGGGGCACACCAAAATGTCTCTAAACAAGCCAATTTTACAGGTAAAATTTCATGTAGTAGTAGCCAAACTTTGTCCCCATTATATCCTTGCATGAGATCATTGCCTTAAACCAGTGCTTCTCAATTATTTTCTATTACACCCCCCCCCCCCCCAGGAAGTTGTAAACATTTTGCGCCCCCCCCTCCCAACTCTCCGCCACGACTGTAAACAGTATCATTTGTCTATAAAATTGTTATAATGTAGATGAACAGATGCTGAGATATATTCATCAATTAAAACGGATTCTTCATTTTTCTGGACTGAATAAAACGTGCATTGAATTTAATGAAATGTAACGTGAGACGTCATTTATCTTTGACCCATCAAAATGAATGTGGTCATTTATTTTACAGAATCAAAGTTTAACATCAAACATTTACATTAATTTGGCAAAATATGAAAATAACAACATCATTAATCAGCGAGCTGTACAATTATGATCAATTATCCACACGGCGGTGGATGAGAACTTTGCTTCAGACATTTCTAAAAATTATCTGTAATGATTTTAGCAGATAGGAGAGTTTAAAGATGGAAAGATGGAGTTTAAAGGAAGTAAAAGATGGTGTGTGAGGGGGAGTGTTGACCAGAACCGACACTCTCCATTCGAACCCAGCTTTTCCTCGGTACGCTCGGTAGTAAACTTGACTCGTTACCTCTCTGAAGATGAATCAGCAGATACGGAGTTCCAGTTAACTCTACCTGTCCAGCGTCTCCATAGGATGGCTGTGACTCGTCCGAAGTAGTGACGAGATTCCGTCCGACACAAGCTCACCTCAGCAAGTGGACTTCACATGAGTGGAGTCCTTCAGAAGTTCCACTCAGAGGTGGAAGATGTTATAATCCAAACTCGGAAGAGCCTTATCATGGCTGGACTTCTGTTCTCCCAAACGACTGGAGCTGCAAACTCTCCAGCCGACTCCAACGGCAACTCACAGAACAACGACTTCACAGAACTGCGAACATCTCAGAACTGCCACTTCACCGAACTGAGAGAACTAGGAAGTACCGGCATTTAAAGGGCTCTATTTCCGGTATATTTGAGCGTTCCTGATTGGTCAATATCAACCAGACAGGGGTGTGGTTTGTGACGTAAGAGGTTACTAGAAGTCAGAAAACAGCAAGAATGTTATTGAACAGATTAAAACTGTTCTCAGAGACAGAGAGAGTTTTGTTTTGGCGAGTTTGGAGAAACAGGTGCCAACTCCTCTGTTTACGTCTGAGAGGATTTTAAAACAAGACAGTTGTTCCAACACATGTCTGCTTCGACTCCGACCTTGGACAAAACTTACACTTGCTCATTCAAAGACAGCAAATCAGAAAATGCATGATTACTCTGTAACAGGCCTTAACATGAATTCTAACTTTGCATGAGGATTAAAAAAATCATTACACTATTTCACAGTTAATAAAATTGATTAGTTCATTGCAACATCTAAAATGGTTTGAACTAAGACACTTTGATTATCAACATTTGTAAAATAGTAATGATAATAGAAAAGAGAGTGTTCTTTCACTTGAATTTTCAAGAAAGAAAGTCTCAGGATGGGTGAACCTGTATTTCTGGATTCAAATCAATGAAATGACAGTTTCTGTCCCACAAGGTTCTTAAGGTCAAGGGTTTTGACCTTAGGCTTAGTTTTGACATCAGGTCAAGTTCACTACAATAAGTACACCTCTGCATAACATTGTCCTTATTAACTTAAAAAAATAATGGATATAGATCAACTTACAACAAAGAATAACTTTAAAACATTGTTTTAGTCTGTAACAGAAACTAATTAAAGTGCATCAATTTGCCTGAAAAAAAAAATCAATCCTTATTTCAACTGTAAACATTTTTGACCGTTTGATACTGAAAAAATAATTAAATATAATCAATAAATAATAATTAATTCAAATTGATCAGCAACATTTTAACTCAGGAGTGTTATAGAAAACACTTTGACCTGCAAAACAAAATGTCACAGCTGCAGAGGGGCGTACACGATTCAAGCATGGCTCCCAAAACGTCAAGGCAGTCATATTAGTTCATAACTTTATTATTAGTAAGACTGAGCGTATTGATCCAAGCAAACAGTTGCCAGATCGCACCCTGACAAAATGAGAATGTTGCAAAAAACCAAACAAAAAAAACTACTCCCTGCAGCAAAAAAAGCATGTTCCCCGGGGTCACACACGCCCCCAAAGAGGTGCGCCCCACTATTTGAGAAGGACTGCTTTAAACCTTTGTGTTAACTGTTTTCTGGGGTTCCTCTCCCAGAAAATTTTTAATAAAATGGATTGATTTCCTGCATTTTGGTGCATTTTAATGGGTTGTTAAACAGCTATGTGCTTGTAAAAAAAAAAAAAAAATTAATTAAAAAATAAAATGCGGACCCCCAAACACCAGCTTGTAGACCCCCTGGAGATCCAGGGACCCTAGTTTGAGAACCACTGCTGTAAATTATCTCAGGAACTTTAGGACAAATTTTAATATAACTTTCAGGAAATGATTTACAACTGATTTACGTTTTGGAGTCAGTCCAATTCAAGATGGCTGCCACAGCTAGACTTTTCTGTTTTTTACCTTTAAAATGTGAAGAATCAAAACAAGACTCCAGTACCTGAATATCTTTCATCTACTGGAACTTTTAAAGAAATCCATTCTTTTTCTTTGCTAGCTTTTTTTTTTCTGGGTTGCGGAGGAGCCTGTTTCCATCTTTAACCGTCACTGTGCAAGAGGCGTGCACGTCCACACAGAAACAAACGAGTCGAGCAACATTTCACACTCCCACTTACACTTCGGAACAATTTAAAAACCTATATAAATAAAATATCTAACAACATTTTGAGAAGTATTTTAAATTGTTACCTCGTTTCCCTCAGTTTTAACCACCTCATGAATCTTTGTGGCTCTGTGCTGTAACAAAATCATTTTACCGTGACTTTATGACTCATATTTGTCACCGTTATCTGTGTTTTTAGACAGCGATGTTGTTTCTGGTGGCGCTGAGGTAGAAAACGGCTTCTCTCTGAGACGCTATGATTCTGGTCTCAGTGAGGACCACACCTCGGCTGCAGCAAGCGAGGCGGATCTGTCATCCTCTGGCGTAATTCATGGTCCAGACGCCATCTCTGAAGCCCTGTCTACGCTGTCGTCCGAGGTCAGACCCGCTCCGTCTGACTCAAAGGGCAAGAATGTGAAAGACATTTTACGCAGCCTTGTCAGCACCCAGTCTGATGATTTCACGGTAGACCCGAGTCTGCTGCCACCAGCGTTCCTCGGACTTGTGGATGATGTGGCCCGAGACTCATCCCTTCAATTTCGCTCTTTTGATAGGTATGAACATTTACACCAGCATACATACAGTTCAGTGTGTTATGTTTTGCACTACACCTTGCTGACCGTGGGGAAATAAGTTGGGGGTGGGGGCCCTATTTATTGAGACCTGACAGGTTTGTCATCCTCTGAAAACCCAACTGACACAAAGTTGACAATCGGATGCCATTTTTCCAACATACCTGCAGAGGACGTTTGAAAGTGAGACCTTGAAGTCATCTCGGTTTGTATCCTCAGAGGAGGCCTTGGTGGATCTTTCAACATATTCTGTAACAAACACTTTTATGCCAAGGAGCCGTAGTTTTTTTCTTTGAACTCCCACTGTTCATTCTTTTAAGCAAAAATGTACTGAGATAAAGGGATATATGGAGATCTTTGGAAAAACAGGAGACTTAAACACCAAGCTCAAAGGCAGCTGCTTGTTTTCATGTGATGTTTAAAAGCTCTCTTTTCCCTCCTTTGCATCGCCCTGTCAAACATTCACAAAGCATCTTCCACTTTTCCTGAAAAACAAATAAAAGAAGAGAATAGTTTGCATTACCTGTGATGGTACGGGCTGAACAGTCAGAAGGCTTCAAAGACAGCAGGGTTCTGAAGTCTCAGACAAGCCCAGGTGAGAGAAGACAGCTACTGGTCTGGTTTCTATTTAGAAGCATTGGTTCTTAGACATTTTGCACACGGCAGAGAGCAGGTTTCTGGGTAAAGAGGAAGGGAAAAGTGAGATGGAAGGAGGGGGTGAGGAGGAGATGGGATTCAAATCAGAGTTCTCATGTTGTGAAGAAAATGCTACGTTTTTCTTTCTCTCACTCACAAACACAGTTGGACAACAGGCCGCCGACTGTGGGAATTCCTTAGCATTTCAGCGATGGCGTGCCGTTATCTGCGGAATGCTTTGTCAGGTCTCGGGATGCTCCTCATATCAGGGGGATTAGACTGGCTCCTGTCCGCTGAGCGCACTCAGTAGGAAGAGAGGACGACAGGAGAGCTGGAGAGCGTAGACTAACAGCTCACTCCACGTCCACAGGAACCTCTTCCTGCAGAGAGCAAACCTGATTTCTGCTCCTTTTTACAAAAAAATAAATGAAAACTTGATCTACACGCATAATATTAATAATTTTATTATGAAAAAAATTGACAATCTACTTTTTTCAGCTTAATAAATTCTAACTTAAGACGATGTAATGCATTTATGTAGGGTAGCTTACTAATAAAACTGAACGATTAAGGTTTTACACCATCAACATGGTACATGGTACCTTTTTAGATTGTATACCTGGATTATTGAGCATGGACTTTGTTGTTTTCAACCAGTTTGACATGACTGTCAACAAGGAAGAGGGCCGGCAATGGAGGAGGGGGCGTACCAAAGAGACCATCTTAACACCAACCAAACTGGTTTGTTCCACTTTGGAGTAAGCTGTTGGGGGAAGAATCAGTTTTGTTGTGTGTTTCCTTGACTGATGAAGCGTTCCGGATCAAAGGCGAAATGTTCCAGCACAAAAAAAGAAACTGTCCAGGTGACCTGACTGAAAAATGTTGGATTGTAGACCTGGATTATTGAGCATGGACTTTGTTGGTACCTTTTTAGATTATTATTATTTTTTTTTTGTATACGCATTATTAAATGTTTGTTTATGATTTCATTCTTATCCCTTAAAATTTTTTTGATTACTATGTAATAAGTTAATCAAAAAGTGGTTTTGATACTTTTTTGGCGGCTAACATTACTTCAGAAATGTTCTTTGTCACTGGATATGCATCTACAACAGACTCAATTTTGAAGTTAAACTGATTCAAAGTGGCTGTTGCAGCTATTCAACCTTAGAAAACACAAACGTGGCCATAACAGTCAGTTTTACACTTATTGAGCTAAATTTTGATGTAGTAGCTGAGAGCCATTTCCAGCACATGCTGAGTGCTAACAGATGGCACACTTTTTTTTGTTTAATACTTTGACAAGCAAGGCAGCAGGTAATATGTTTTCTTTCATGAAATGCATTTAAAAAAATAAAATAAAATTGTGGGATATGGTCTGGAAATGGCTGCATACAGTTGATATGCAGAGTTGTATGTGCATGCTTTTATGTTGCAAAATCATGATCATATTAGAGGTCAGTTGATAAGATTAGAAATATATATTTTTATTGCCAATGTCAATCTTTACAAATCTGGGTAGCAAATATACAGATCGATCCTTCCTTCCTTCCTTGCTTGCTTGCTTCCTTCCTTCCTTCCTTGCTTCCTTCCTTCCTTGCTTGCTTGCTCGCTCGCTCGCTCCCTCCCAAGCAATCACTGTGCAAGAGGCGGGGGACACCCTGGACAGGTCTCCAGTCCATCACAGGGACACATGGTGACAAATGAGACAAACAAACATTCATTCACACCTCGGGATAATTTAGAGTTACCAATCAGTCTAACATGCATGTTTTTTGGTCTGTGGGAGGAAACAGAAGTACCCGGAGAAAACCCACGCATGCACGGAGAGAACATACAAACGCCACCCAGAAAGACCTCCAAGCCAGGATTTGATCCGGCAACCTTCTCGCTGAGAGGCGGCAGCTCTACCACCTGTGCCACCGTGCCGCCCTCGATATACGGCAGTGGTTCCCAACCCTAGTCCCTGAGAAACACCATCCTGCATGTTTTAGTTGTTTCCCTGCTCCAACACACCTGATTCAGTGATTTAATTACTTCATGTTCTGCAGAAGCCTGTTTATGATCCATTAATTAAAATCAGGTGTGTCAGAGCAGAGAAACAACTAAAACATGCAGGATGGTGTTCCTCAAGGACCAGTGTTGGGAACCCCTGATATACAGTACCATTTTTTCAAAACATTTCTAATATTTTCTCATTTCAACTTTATCCAATATTTATTTTTTTTACCAACATTTTTACAATTGCTTTGCAAAAATCAACATACAGTGGGGAGAACAAGTATTTGATACACTGTTGATTTTTCAGGTTTTCCCACTTGCAAAGCTTGTAGATGACTGTAATTTTTATCATAGGTACTCTTCAACTGTGAGTGATGAAATCTAAACCAAAAATCCAGAAAAATACAATGTATGATTTTTAAATAATTAATTTCCATTTTATTGTGTGAAATAAGTATTTGATCATCTATCAACCAGTAAGAATTTTGGCTCTCACAGACATGTTAGTTCTTCTTTAAGAAGCCCTCCTGTTCTCCACTCATTACCTGTATTAACTGCACCTGTTTGGACTCGTGACCTGTATAAAAGACACCTGTCCACACACTCAATCAATCAGAATCCAGCATCTCCACAATGCCCAAGCCCAGAGAGCTGTGTAAGGACATCAGGGATAAAATTGTAGACCTGCACAAGGCTGGGATGGGCTACAGGACAATAGGCAAGCAGCTTGGTGAGAAGGCAACAACAGTTGGTGCAATTATTAGAAAATGGAAGAAATACAAAATAACGGAAAATCTCCCTCGGTCTGGGGCGCCATGCAAGATCTCACCTCGTGGAGCATCATTGATCTTGAGGAAGGTGAGGAATGAGCCCAGAACTACACGGCAGGACCTGGTCAATGACCTGAATAGAGCTGGGACCACAGTCTCAAAGAAAACAATCAGTAACACTCTATGCCGTCAAGGATTAAAATCCTGCAGTGCACGCGAGGTGCCCTTCCTCAAGCCAACGCATGTCAAAGCCCGTCTGAAGTTTGCAAATGACCATCTGAATGATCCAGAGAAGGAATGGGAGAAGGTCATGTGGTCTGATGAGACAAAAATATAACTTTTTGGTTTAAACTCCACTCGTCATGTTTGGAGGAAGAAGAATGATGAGTACAACCCCAAGAACACCATCCCAACCGTGAAGCATGGCGGTGGAAACATCATTCTTTAAGGATGCTTTTCTGCAAAGGGGACAGGACGACTGCACCATATTGTGGGAAGGATGGATGGGGCCATGTATCGTGAGATTTTGGCCAACAACCTCCTTCCCTCAGTAAGAGCACTGAAGATGGGTCGTGGCTGGGTCTTCCAGCATGATAACGACCCAAAACACACAGCCAGGGCTACTAAAGAGTGGCTCCGTAGGAAACATCTTAAGGTCCTGGAGTGGCCTAGCCAGTCTCCAGACCTGAATCCCATAGAAAATCTTTGGAGGGAGCTTAAAGTCCGTGTGGCCCAGCGACAGCCCCGAAACCTGAAGGCTCTGGAGGAGATCTGTATGGAGGAGTGGGCCAAAATCCCTGCTGCAGTGTATGCAAACCTGGTCAAGAACTACAGGAAACGTCTGATCTCTGTAATTGCAAACAAAGGTTTCTGTACCAAATATTAAGTTTCATTTTTCTGGTGTATCAAATACTTGTTTCACACAATAAAATGGAAATTAATTATTTAAAAATCATACATTGTATTTTTCTGGATTTTTGTTTTAGATTCCATCACTCACAGTTGAAGAGTACCTATGATAAAAATTACAGTCATCTACAAGCTTTGCAAGTGGGAAAACCTGAAAAATCAACAGTCTATCAAATACTTGTTCTCCCCACTGTATATTTAACTACTTTTTCCACAATAACTTTTACACTTAAAAATAATACATAAAAGAACATTCTCACCTAAAATTGCAGACTTCAGTGAACTGGTTGTTTCTTCATCTTATTTTTTTATGTGTTAATTGATTAAGTATGCACAGTCATGGAAGATTGCCAATTTCTTTTAAGGTTAAGTTTTCAAAATTGGCTGTCGATCGATTGAACGGTCAACTACTGACTTGTGTGCTGTTGAATGGAAAAAACTTAGCTTATATTTTGTGCTTTAGTAAAGGCATACCTATGATGTGGCTCATTAAACCGTCTTCTTTTGATTGTGAGGTTTTGCACAATTATAATTCAAGTTGGTCATTTTGTACAAACAAAACAAAACAAAAAAGGACATATTTTAAAAGCCAAATGCACTAAATGTTGCTTTGTCTTTGCTTCATCAGTGGTCCAGCCAGATTCAAACCAATGTACTTTTTTGGACAGTTTTAGTGATAAAATGTTAAGTGTTTCAGCACCTAATCAAAGTCCGTTTTTCCCGCTCAGATTTCCGAAGGTTCACTTGTCAAGTCTCACTGTCAAAGCCGTGTAACTTGCCGCCTTAAATTTGTTCTCAGTTTACAGCTTTTTAATAAACACGCTGCCTCTTCTACACTTACCAGTTGCCTTTTGACACGTGTAGATAAATTCCAATCGTGTCTATTATGTATATGTATATCAGCGCTCAGCATCTCCCACTAACCACTAAGTCTTCCAGTGACACCGGTCCAAACCAGAGCTGACATTCTACACTGACATCTCCTGTCAAAACATGGCAACTTTCAGCCTGCGCAGAGAGCTGGATTTATGAGAGCGATGCATGAAAAACGCAAGGATCTACCAGATAAAAACTGGGGGTGGGTCACAGGGGTGAAGTATCCAAACTGATTTATTTACAAGTGGAGATCTGCTGGGTTTCTCCCATGCATTTCTCAGCTATGCCCCTGTTATGACAGGCAGTCTGCAAATATTTGCTGACACTAACCAGAGCTAAACAGTGTCATTGTACATGTCTGTGATTTAGACGAGATGGTTCAACAGAATAGGCGAGTGTTGGACACTGGGATATACATGGCGCGGTTGTTTGCATTCCTGATAACAGACTCGGTGTGCATGTGTGAGCTGACGAGCACATCACTCGTGTTGTTGGTGAAACCTTGTTATTTTAATGCAGATAGGAAGCACGTCGTACAAAAGTCAACTTTTAGTTTTGTACTCATCTTTGGCATTCCCATTTCAGCAACACTCATGGTCTTTCTATGTTATGTGAAATCTTTTATTTTCATATCAAGAGACACAAATGTTGTAGTGAAAATCTTATAAATTAAAGTAGTTGAAAGATGGATAATTTAAAAACCGTCAGTAATATAAACATTTGTCAGTATAGGTTGCACATGCTACCAATAATACATCTGACCACAGAATTCCTGTGCAGTAGTCCCTCGATTATCGCTGGGGTTACTCCCCCCCCCCCCCCCCGCTATAGGTGAAAAACCGTGAAGTAAGAACGCTATATTTATTTTAATATTTATGTATATTTAAAAACTTTATAAATCTTTCCCACTGTTTTGCAATGTTCTAAACTCTTAAACCTACAGTATGTCATTTTAACAACATATGTATATGTACTGTACAGTACTGCAAAATGTTAGTCACCAGCTCTGCAGACCAGCAGATCGGTTCTGGTTTTGCAGAACTACCTTGCAGCGACGAAGCCCATCGCCCCGTCCAGGTTGTTGTGCGTACGGATGATTGAGCTTCAGGATTATTTGCGACTTTCTTGCCAGTTCTTATCGTTACTTCTGACTTTGCATTTCAAAACTTTCCCTCCATTTCAGCAGAAAGCAGCGGCCAGAAGCACTGTTGGCTTCTGGGTAGTGTAGTTCTTTTGACTGGCGATTCAGTATAGGCTTATTGAAAGAAAACCACGAAATGGCGGCACCTGTCCGAAGTATTATTTTTTTGTAAACTTTTTGTCCCATACCGTCCCAATCCCGTGAGTAATATTAAAGTTGACAATCATCGAAAATCAGTGAAAAAGTGAGTTTGCAAAAGTCGAACCATGAAGTAAGGAGGGATTACTGTTTTCCATTGAGTTTAAATGATAATTAAAATATTTTTTCAAATAGATTTTGCTAAACTAAAATCACTTGCATCAAAAACTTAAATCCAGGTATAAAATCCAGGTTCTGGAATTGCGCCGCTCAAGGTGGCTGCATGTTGGAGCAGCTCTGTTACTTTCATTCTGAGATTTTGCTTTTGAAAACTTTGATTCCTCTTTTTCTGGATGTAAATCACATTTTTTTGGATGTTTGTTTCCTCTGGTATCGAATGCTGTGCAGCTGGAAGGATTTTTACTGGAACTTTTTTAGTTTTGGACATTTGTTATTATGCGTAACTATGGCAACAAGGCAGTTTTCTACAACCAACAGCAGCTGATTAACATCTCAAAAGCTCAAATAATATCTCAACTACAGCCCCAAATCTCAAATGAGTTGAAAAGGATGTTCTGTGGATGCATTCTCATCTACCTGCCAGCTGTGCTCTAGTGCCTGACCACTGAGATCCTGGAACTAGCAGGAAACATGGCTCATGACAGCAGAAGGACAGGATCGTCCCTCGGCACCTACAGTTGGCTGTCTGCAGCGACGAGGAGCTCGGCAGACTGCTGGGAGGAGTGGGCATTGCTCTGGGAGGAGTTCTGCCCAGCATTTGGGCGGTCCTACAGTCCAGGGGAACCGAGAGGCCAGCCGTGTCTGGGTGTACGGATCAGATGGCATCTGCAGCCAGTTTCTTAGGATCCACTGTGGGATGGACCTTTACAAGAGATCCTTCCTGTCTACAGCCATCAGCATCTATAACATCTCTTAATGAAATGAGGAACGAGTTACAACAACAAATAATTTCCTTCTGGGATTAACAAAGTATTTTTGAATTTGAATTTGAATTTGAAAAATCGAAAAAGTCTGAGTCAGGTCAGGTTAATTCATCCAATTTCATTAAATATGCTGTAGCTTCGATTTTTTTCCTACTCTTTCATAAAACGAGACCACATTAGTTATGCAAATATGCTGACATATTTTGAATTGATGTCAGTATTTTTTTAATGTTCCTATTTATAATTGTCTAATAAAAGTTTAGCATTGAGCACAAGGTAACTAACTAACTAACTAACTTAACTTAACTTAACTTAACTTTGTGGAAGCCAAAGCATTTGTGCATAACTTTGTTTCTGGTGATTTTAAAGATGCACAAAGTTTTAAGCAAATCTGTATTTATTTAAATCTTTATGCATATTTGAAATGACTAATCTTGCCTACATAATACTGTAAAACATTAACTATTTCAGTCATTTATAACCTCACACTTGGATCAAACACTTTTTTTTTAAACCGCTCTTCATTTTTTCCAAGTGTACTTTTTTAAAGCACATAAAACATTAATATTGCACTGATCATTAAAATGTATGTGGAGTGTAATATTTCTCCAGTTGCACACAAATGCACGTGGAAAATTTTGGGATTTGTCTGTTTTTTACCTTTTTGAGGGGTCCTGCTCATTATAATTCTCTAGTTTTATTCATTTATTTTATTTTTATTGTTCCTCTCATACAAACTCATTCTTCAGTCGCATGTTGTCTATGAATGTTGGGACTTGCACTGTAGATTTGAGAATTTAGTGCAAACATGTTTGATTAATAGTTGAACTTTTATGGAGTTGCATAAAGCACGTGTTTAGACGGCCAAATACTGCTTTAGTGAAGCTTTTTGCACGTCAGACATCTTGTTACGTCTGTACATTGTTACGCTGCCTAAAATACCAGAGATTACTGGAATCGCAGTGTTGATGGCACTTATCCATTGTAGGCTGAGGGCTTTAAATAATTCAGCCTCAGCTAGGCACACAGACTCGTTGCTCTGGGCTCCTGCTTGTGGGTTGAGTGGGACCGCTCTTGGCTGATTAATCGTATGGGGCGGCCCACTCATGATAAGTGTGGCTAATGACCTGCTGAATAATTCACAGGGCCTTTGCTGCGAAGCAGATGGAAGGCCAAACACATACACAAACTTGTTCATGAGTCCACTCATAGGTGCTTCTGTACTTGTATTGGAATATTTCTGGGCATGTTTACACACATACACGCACACTTCCAGCCGGTGGTGTAGTCTACATTTTTGTAGTGGGTATACTGCGCTTAGAAACCAAAGTACACCGGTTAGTACAATGTAATCATTAATTTATTTAGATTTTTAAGCATATTGAACATTTCCACATTTCTCTGATGCTTTATAGTACAACAAACTTTGTACAACAGTTGGTTTTGTAAAACCTTTTGTATAATTTATAAAACGGTATCAAAGCAAAACATGTTCAAGTATTAAGTAGAAATAATACAGAAGTATTACTTATACAAAAAAAAAAACATTAATTAGACAAAAAAAAAACAGGTTGAACCAACTGAATGTGTCAATAAAATGTGTTGACAATGACACGAGCCCATGTGATGTCACGTGTCACTGCCAATGATACGCGACATGGGCTCGTGTCATTGGGCACTTCTAAGTGGTTATACTGAAATTCCCAAACTTTTCTAGTGAGTATGCTCTGTATACCTGCGTATCGCTTACACTACAGCACTGCTTCCATCCTCCCGACACCAGGGACCCTCTATCTCTTTCCTTCTTTACTCCTGTTGACACCCAGGATGCTTCACGTCAGCACCGCCCTCGCTCCCAGATACCACCACCCAGTTGCTTTACTATCGAAACGGAGAGCTACAAGACACTTTTATCTTTAATATTACTTATTATCAATTCAGACTTATTTTGGTTTTTATCAATGTTTACGTGTGAAAACAGAACCTGTTGGTATGATATTTTGTTTCTAACACCGTTATCTATCATACCTGAGGTGTAAACACGCATGGTTAAAATCTGATCAACTGCCTTTGATGCTGCAGCCAGAAATCTGTCTGCGCCACGGGAGGAGTTGATCCACATGTCGTGTTATGTCAGTGTGCACACGTGCACCAGCAGTGGTCACGGAGCGGGGAATGTATGTTAGCTCATCTGTTCGCCCCTGCTCTTCTTCTTTCATATTCAGATTCTGTGTGTTTGATGTCTTGGAGCATATCTTTGGCGAGCCCGTGTTGGTCTGTGTTTCTGAGAGGTAGCAGTAGTTAGTGATTAGGCCCTGCTTTCTTTGTGTCAGCACTGATAAGCAAGGCCAGGCACTCTTTGATATGGCCAGTGGTCTGTCAGAGCCCTGGTTTCAACTGACAGCTTATCTGCATGCTGCTCTCCTCCCGTCTTCTGTTTGTCGGACGGCAATTAAACTCTGCTTGCTCGTACCGCAACACGTTTTCTGGCTTTACCAAAGTGGCCTCTTAAGAGACAAATTTACTATTACTGCACTAAAGTAATCTGGCTAACATTTTTTTTCATCCCCTCTGCTGAATAATATTAGTTTCAGGGTACAGTGTTGTAGCCTACCTTAAATAAAATAAAAATAGTTTTTAATTAACCTAATTTTAAATTAGGTTTGAGTTGAATATTTGAATTGTAAGTTCATTTCTAACCTGATACACAAGGAAGTTACCACTCACTCGAGTTGAAGAAATGTTTTCCTTTCGGATTTTAGTGACAATACCACACAATGAACTTAAACTTTTATACTAGAATTTATAAGACAACTTCTGAATTTATTGCATTGTTGTTTAGAGCTTTAAAACTGACCTAACTACTTTAAGGTTTATTTCTTGTACATTTAAATAGACAAAAAAAAAAAAAAAAAAAAACTGGAGTTAATGGCAACAAAGTTAGACACATTTTTATTTGTCACCAAACATTTCTTACAAGACATTTATTATAACAAGGTTTCAATGCAATTCAACTTAAAATAATATTCTAGCAAAAGATAAAGGGCAAAAAACATTGAACTATGATGATTAAAAAAAAAAGAAGCCAGGACTGGATTTACATTTAAGATAAGTACACTTAAAATACATAAGGTGTACCATGTATTTATTTGACTTCCACTTTTACCCAAAGTTTCCTTCTTTTAATCCCAAAGACCATTCAGTTTTGCAGTAGAAAATAATTCATAAATGACATCATACTAATCTGTTGTGTTTGGAACATTTGCCTTGATCTATTTCTTTATAATGGCGTTTCTAGCCACTACACTAAATATTCTAAAAATACTTTTTTTTTAAATTACTATAAATGAGTGCTGAATGAAAGAAGCCAGAAATGTTCCTCACATTTACATGTAATATTTTCTTCAAATTAAGTGGCCAGTTTTGCCTTAATGGCTTGCCAATAAATTGTTTGAGCACGTTAAAAAGAAATAAATGATTAGCTTCCCTGGTTCCACAGTTTCTCCAGCAGCTGGAAGAGCTTGTAAAAATGGTGAGATAAGACATATATATTAATTTTCCAGCCAAATGGCAGAGCTTCTATGGAGATTTAAAAATATTTTGACCACGTTTCATCTAAATTTTAACTGGATTTTTTTTCCTCCGTTACCAATTTGCGAAGACAAATGGCAAAAAAAAAAAAATGATGGGCCACATCATCAATTTAATTCATTCTAATAAGCTGAAAAATAAATTATGAGCTCTGCAGCATAAAAAGACAAGGGCATGATGTTTGCATGTATGAAGAAAAACTTACAGTTTACGATTTGAAGAATACGTCAGCTGTAAAACACAGGCTCTTTGTGATTGTATGGAGCTCCATGGCATTAAGTGATACACAGTCTCCCTTGTTGATTAAAGCAGCTAGAAAAATCAGAAGGATGCAGGGAATCAAATGCTGATTGGTTGATGCTTCACAATATAGATGACAATCCTCCATAACACATTCAGAAAATGACAAATCAACCAAAAGAGATTTTATATAT
>NC_056513.1:28168974-28183091 GCF_014905685.2 Nematolebias whitei
ATATATACATACATACATACATACATACAATAGTGTGCTGGGCAAAGATTAAACATTTTAATCACATTATGCAAAAAATTAAATTATAACTCAAAAGACATTTAGAGTATTTTAAGGTACTGTTTTATATAAAAAGGTTCAATACATTTTCAAAAAAGGCACTTTTTAACAGCAGTGATCCTCTAGCTATTAAAGTATTTCTAGTAACATGAACATATCAAATATGAAACCAAAGCTTTTTGCCAGGGTAACATACATATTTTTTTTAATTTTATAGATCAAAAAAAGATTCCTTCAAACCCATAGCCACAATCATAACAGATTAACAACAAATTAAAAAATATACACTTTTTTTTCCCCCTGAAAAATTACAAGAAGAAACATTTTTAAATCAGGGAGCATCATGCTAATTTATGTCCCGATGCTGCTCAATAATCCAGGTAGAAAATCTAACCAGCTTAAGTCAGGTCCTCTGTACGGATTATTACTGTCTGTCAGCAGTTAACAGAATAGGACAGTTTTTGACCCTGAGCTTGTCCTCCTGAATCATTACTGTGGAGAACTACATTTAGCTACAATCTGTGACAAAGAAGAAAATAGGCATCATTACTTATCTCCAAAACTTCACAACTTCAAACCACAGTTTCAGTAGATATCAAAAATGTAAATGGAGTTTGGAGACCTGTCAACATCCAAAGATGTCCATAAGGTGTTGTTGGAAATTTGTGGATAAAATTAAATAATCTTTAATAAGCCTTTTGGATGGAGGACGAAACGTCTCGGCACAAAAAAGAAACCATCTAGATGACCTGACTGAACATTTTTGGATTAAATAATCTTGACCTTTGTTCAATTATATGTAACAGACTAGAAAGTTCCTGGAGAAACTTTGACGGGGACTGCCTATTTATTATTACATTATTATTAATATTAAATATTAATAATTATTAATAATCAAAACTAATTACTAATACTAACAATTATTAATATATTGTTAATTTGTTGATTATTATTAAAATATTAATTAATCATCAATATTAATAATATTCACACCAATATTAGCATTAATATTAAATATTACTTTTAATATCAATTATTATTAAAATAGATAATTATTAACATTAATAATTTAAAATTAATAATATTTATTGTTATTACTAATTAATAAGAGTAATGGGTGATAATAGGTAATAATAGGTGCCTTTCATGCAGTGCATAATTCACTGCCTTCCTTGCATGTTGGACCAAAATGGCTCCATATGTTACTCAGTTTCTGTGAAGAGTTTTCTCCTATTAATTTCCTATGGGAAATTTGGCATCTTTGTTAGCAAAATATGTCGCCATGGTAACTGCGAATGCCAATAAAAGTAATTGCACACTTCCCGAAGCCGGTCCGCTCGTTTTGATAACTTTTGTGGGGGTCCACGTTGCGGTTCGGATCATATTAAAGTTGAAAAAGATACGATTTTCAGGTGTAGATTAATAAGTGGGCAGTCACCAACTAGTTCCTGGAGTTGGTGAAATATTACGTCTTTGTTTGCAAAATACGTTGTCATGGTAACTCGAAATGCCAATAAAAGTAATAGCACACATTACGGGGCCGAGCCAGTCGTTTTGATATAACTTTTGTGGGGGTAGATGTTGTGGTTCGGGCCGCATTAACAGAGATAGAAATGTAGACACACTTCCGAGGTGTAGAATAATAGGTGCCTGCCATGCATTTGCATGGCTGTCCCCAATAAAGATGTATAGTACGGGCGTGGATTTTTAACAAAGCTCCTATTTTCTGTGCTGGCTGTCCGAGCTTTGTCCTTCATCTGTTGTCCTCTTATACCCATCAGTAGAAATGAACAAATTAAGGATTATCTGGGTTCACTTTACCACATACTGCTCTGATAAGAACAATAACGAGCTGCATAACAAGCACTCGGTCTTCCTTCACAGTTCATCGCTCTGTAGGCAGCAGCCGAAAGGCTCTCAATGGTAGAGATGCTCATTGATGCCCTCTCATTGGTTGAGATACGTGATGATGCTCTTCTATAGCCTGTAGTGATCAACATCCTGCCCTCCGTGACCAATAGGTTTGTCTGTGCGTTCATAGCTACTGAGCCATGGACTTAAATTTAAGAAAATAAGAACTAACAGCGTTAATGTGTTAAAACATTGTTGCTGTTAATCATTGGCTGAGTTAACGTGCCCAGCACTAACTGTGTGTGTGTGTGTATTAAAAAAAATAAAAATCTAGTGTAAGTGGACTATGTTTTTGAATTTGGCAAAATGAAGACAATTATTATTTTTGTCCTTCTACTTTTTTCCCCCCTCTGAATTGTCTCAAAGCAATGACAGAATTATTTCAGTCATATTATGCCCATCTGGTTGGCTGTAAAAAAATTCACTGTCAAAATGATCTCCCAGCAGTTCTTCCTGGACAACAATAAATGAATAATTTTTTTTTTTTTTTGCAGAAGTGTTGTCGTTGGACCCAAAAAAGGGAGTGGGATGCCATCTCAAGGCCCTCCTGCCTCTGTCCAGATGTCCTCTGCTGCCTCGGTGTCTGCTGGGACACCAGTCGACAGCGTTGATGTGGTTTCTTCTGATGACGCCCTTCATGCTGCCTCTGTAGACTCTGCTGCCTGTAAGCAAACACACAAACGGCATTATTACAATACTGGAACTATAGTAGTAACAAGTCAGTGTTTGAATGAGGCTAGAGTCTAGATGAGTCTGAAGAAAACGTCAATATTTGGCCACTCCATTCCTCTGTGCGCCTGGTACAATATATCCACTTGAAACAAGCAAGGTCGGCATAATACACAGGGGTGACTCTACATTATTTGTAAATATATAAAACATAGACTTTGTTCTGTGAATAAAGTTAACAGCCTTGTTGACAAAAATTTAATTTGACATTCAAGCTTCCTCAAAAAATAACTTGGTTCTGCTTGTGAAAACGATTACCGTAATTGCCGGTCTATAGAACGCACCTGACAGTAAGTCGCACATACTACATTTAAAATAAAACACAATTTGGTACATATATAATACGCATCAGTGTTTAAGCTGTGGGTGTCCTGAATCTGTCCAACTCCAGGCAGTATGTGCATCTCTTCTTGTAGTACAAGAATCAACCACCGGATGGCGTTTCGTAGACTTCTGCTTGCTTTCAACACACTTACGGATTGCGTGATCGTCCCAAGTCGTCATGATGTTCTGACTCATGGTTATAACCATTCAACCTACTTAATAAACACAAGAACTATCTAATCATAACAGGGTACCAGTAATCACTGGACAGAACAGTGCTAAACACCTACGTAACCAAAATGATTAAAAAAAAATTATTTTATACCCCGTTCTCTTTCTGAACTTGTAACATGATAAAAAGTTTTTTTAAAACTCAATCATCCATGATGGTTATGTACACAAATATAAAAAAACAAGAACTTTTATTTAAATATGTACCAGTCTTGACTGACTGCTTTAAAAATAAATTTGACTTAACTTCTACTCTGCTGAGCCCACCCGACTAAAGTTGGAGGTAGAATAGCCCCTCCCGTTGTCTCCGCTCCGTTCCATGTACCGGTAAGTTCGGGCCATCTGCTTTTTTTTTCCCCCTCTGAAAACCTTTGTTGTTTTTTTCATTGAGTCAGTTCATCACGCTGTCGTTTCAAACGCCTCACCATCGACTCGTTTATGCAAGGCTTACAAGCGCCAGTTCCATTTCCTTCGACAGCCAGATCGATCGCTTTGAACTTGAACGCTGCATCATAAGATATTCTCCGTGTGTTTTCCATTATCGCTGAACAAATTAACACGGTCTGTACGTGAGACGCAAAATACGGTAACTGATCTGAAGAATTCAGTTCGAGTACATTACATTTACAAGAGCTAGTAATCAGAAGTTTCATTGGTCCACTGTGGCCTGTCTGGTAATTTCTTTGGTCAGATTTATTATTATTTTTTACATTTACTTACCATAAACAGTAACTGCATTGATGCATGTCTATCTTGGGGGATGGGTCCTCGTAATTCAATGAGTACCTCATTGTTCATTAAGGTTAGACTTCTGGTCACTTGATGATGGAGTGGAATTATGGGTAGCAAAATTGGAACCATGAGCGAGAGGGATGGTACATGTGATTTCTTGTGGCATTCACTCTGTCACAAAAACCCACCCCCAAGAGTGGTGGGTGTTGGGTAACTATACGAGCGCTCAGGTGTGTCAAAGGAAAATGTTATTCAGCAACAGGAAGCCTGTCAAAATAAAATATAAATGAAATATTTAAATTATAATCAAATCAAATAAACTTCTCCTGTGTGCAAGCCGCTTATACACCGGCAATTAAGGTATTTGGATTTTTTTAAATTGATTTTGGAGTGATTTATTTATTTATTTTTTAAATTAAAGGCAGAAAAATGTTGGTTTAAAAGACAATTCTTTTATAGAACTTGTAGATCTTATATTTGGTTCATAATGGTCTTTAAAAGGTCTTAAACAGTTTTAATTTTAATTTACTGAATGTTGTAGAATCACCAAAACAGCTGGTTTTGGTTGTTAGCAGCAAATTGGTTGGTCCACTCTGAGAAGGTGCTATTTATAAGACTGAGGTGAATACAGCACCTCAGACTGAGGAAGTCTTTCAGATGAAAGACGAAACGTTTCTACAATTTTTTTGTTTGTTTGGTTTTGTTCTGGCTTTTGAATGTCCAGAGGACCAGACTTAACTTTTTTAGATTTTTCTACCTGGATTATTGAGCATGCTTCAGGATACCAAACCAGTTGGTTAAACAAATTAATTGTTGATAAAGTCGTACCCTTTTGTTGTTTGTATGAAACACTTAATAGACATGACAATAAGTTTGTGGGTCTGAACATGTTTTCAATACATTTTCTGCATTTTTTTCAATAGTGTTTTAAAGTCTTGTTTTTGAGGAGGTTGGTTATATTTTTGAAAAATAGATTCACTATTGTGTCTGTTTGGAGGAGTACACCGGAGCTTTAGGGCCATGATAAAAAAATTAAATTAAATTAAATTACATTGCCACGCTAAGAAAAATAAAAATTAAAAGTCATAAAATTACGAGAATAGTCATCGTATTACGAGAATAAAGTCGAATAAAGTCTTAACATTACAAGAATAAAATCATACGAGACTTTTTTGTTTGTTTTTTTACAGTGCTTGTTTATATTTTTTCCACGAGCTGGCTCCAGGAAGCGACCCGTCAATCCAGTAGGCGTGTCAGCAAAAGACGAATCTGAAACTAAATGCTCGTTACCTGCAGAGACCTGTTGCAGCCCATCAAGCGTACCGCCTTACTGTAAGCAGGTTCAAAGTCCTGAAAATAATCTGATGCTGATGTGCTAACAGATTAAATATCTCCTAATTTGTAAAACCAATACCAAAGTATAACTTAACAAGATGCTCAACATTCTTAATTTTACCACAGTTAAAATGCAGTCGACCTGCTAATTTATGTGTCGGAGTTCGGATAATATTACAACTCATTTAGCTTCGGATTGGTCATTTGCTGACACGCCTACTGGATTGATTGACAGGTCGAGATGTGGATCGAACTCGTG
This sequence comes from Nematolebias whitei, assembly GCF_014905685.2. NCBI lineage: Eukaryota > Metazoa > Chordata > Actinopteri > Cyprinodontiformes > Rivulidae > Nematolebias > Nematolebias whitei. The sequence continues at coordinate 28,174,556 of NC_056513.1, forward strand.
GAAACAAATAAATAAACAAGAGCTGTAAAAAAATGTAAAAAATCTCGTACGACTTTATTCTCTTAATTTTATGGCTTTTAATTGTTTTTTTTTTTGTTTGTTTTTTTAGCGTGGCCCTAAAGCTCCGTCGTAGAGGAGTGTACGCCTTTTGTATATCACAATAAAGTTAAATATTGCTACGTTTAGCTGCTTTCATCAGGTCCTTGCAGTCATCACTGAGTAAATATGCTTTGAGTGTGTGTTTTAGTGGGGCAGTGGGACAACTCATGGAGATGTTCATTTACTCTTCTTTGTTTAACGGAGCTACTTCAGCTCGAGAGGGATGCTCTGGCTAGGTCCACATGGCGCTGGTTAACACCTTACATACACACATGCACACACATTCCAGCACACATTACACTGTCTGTCATTCCTGAAGAGTTATCCCTGCTCAGAGACCGTCCTGGCTGAAAAAACAAGACTGCTGAAACACCAGAGGAATTCCCCTCCTCTTTATTCAACTGGGCATTAGCTTATTTATGAGCCACATGGAACAGAACTTACTGCCAGATCAATCATACAAACTCTTTGTACCTTGTGTGCCTCCGTTTTCAGAATTAAGCCATAAAGCACCTTTTAGGTGGATAATGAAACAGTCACTTAACAGCCCAGAGAGGTGAATTGGAATGTAATGATTTAATGAGTGGGAAAAAAAAAGTTTCAGATTATTTTACATTTAAACTGAGAGGTCAAATATAAAATCTATTTTCCTCATAAGTGCTTAAAGTGATACTTTGTGCTGTGGTAGCTTGGTGATTCAGGTTTTTGCCTAGGTTGTGTCAGCGAGAGCATCCGGCATAAAACAATTAACTAATATTTTGTGCAGGTTTGCTTGCTGTGGCGACCCCCTGCAGAAATAGCCCCCTAAAAAATTTTTTCAAGCAATACTTAAGAACCAATTTTTTAAAAGTAGGTTTTTGTTGAAAGGTCGTGATTACTTATGTTACCTGTTGTCGATAAATCTTTAACAACCACAGTTTGGAAGAACACTGATTATTTCTGACCAATTAATGAACAAACGGCTAGTCCAGGGCTATTCAACTGAACTGCTCAGGGGGCCACAGTTTCTGAAAGCCAACAGCTCAGGGGGCGGGCATCCAGTAATTAAAGTCATTATGTAAATAAACCAAGTATTACAATGAGCTGTTAACTTTTAAAATAGTTTAATTGCATTGAATCGTAAATTCAATAAACAGAACCCAACCCCCCAATTTTTCTTTTACTTTAATGAACTCATTGGTTGGCTGGACTGAATTCACCCACGGCACGGGCTGCCAGTTGATTAGCCCTGGACTAGTCTAAGCATAGACAAGACTAAAGTTTATTGCTGCAGAGGCAATTTTTAAAAATTTTTTATTTATTTATTTCTTGTCTAGGCCTGGCTAACAGCTGGCCTGGAGAAAGAGGCAAAAGTCTTTGTTGAGGCTAGGCTAAAGTGTAGCCAAATAGGGTAGTCCATTCATATATAGCCCCATAAGCTTGTTTGGAAATGTGACTTTTGTGAGGTAATTAAGTTAATTCAAATGTGGAAAAATCTGAAATGTATGTTTGAAAATATTAAGTAGGAGAAAAGTATAATTTTATGTTGAAATAACAGATGCTCTTCTGAAGGGGTTCAATAATGATTTATAGTCGATTGTTTTTGTAAGAAAATATAAAAACGACAGCCCAATAGCCTATAGCCTGACCAGATTAATGAGCAAATGGCTAGTCTAATCAGAGCCAAGACTAAAGTTTATTGCTGCACAGGGAATTGTTTTTTTTTTGTCTAGCCAGGCTAACGGCTAACCTGGAGAAAGAGGCAGAAGTATTTTTCTAGGCTAGGCCAAAGTGTAGCCAAATAGAGTAGCAAACAGGTCTCTCTTGAAAATGAGTCCCCGTGACTCACTGAGATTAACATGTATAAATAAAGGCTGAATGAAAAAATGGGTCACCTGTTTGTTCATTTAAAATTGTTTTTAGGCTTATTAAACAACTTGGTCAAAAACAGCATCTCACTGTAAAAGAATGTTACATTAGCTATTATTAAGCCTCTAGAATTTTGAACAACACTTTAAGTTTGTTGCTGTTCTTTCAGTTGAGCATCTGTGTTACCGTTCATATATGTGTCTTTGAGCATAGATGGACTGTTTATGTCGATGATGCTGACTGTGTCGGTCCGGTCGGAGCTGTGAAAACTTGACTGACTGAATGTGCTTATCAGGTGGAAAACAGCCACAAACTAAACATGTGAAAAGGTGGAGGTTTATTAACATCTAATGGGACTTTCATTCAAACCAGTATCTTGTTTTTGAGAAGGTGTTGTTTTATAACCCTGACAAATAAAAAAATAAGCTAGGGCCTTGCTTTGCTAGCAAGTAGCCTAGCTTGTGCAAAGTGTTTGGCCTCTTACTCCACCCTCTGTGCTCTATGACTGATGTCACATCTGATGAGGTGTTAACTATTTGACTCGTCACTTCAAAGTTGACTTTTACATATCCCCTTTAAAATGGCATCAATCTACTTTAGTTTTGGCCCTGTTAATATCAAATTATATTTCTCCAAACTACCATATTTTCCGTCGTACACGTCGCATCAGTCCAAATATATCTAATAAAGTTGAAAAATCCATAAATACAACACTTCTCCGTATATGTTGCATCTATTATACGTCACCACTGACAACCCGGAAATGTGGGTCGGTGTTGTGCCAAAAATCGATTGGCTGCCAAATGGTGGCCGCGAAAGCGTGCATGGGAGGACTTTAACAAGAATTTAACAAGATTAACACCTTAAAACAATTGTTTGCTCGACTTTATAGTAAAGGTGTGTCTCAGTCTAACTTTTCCTTAATAAATGCACTTTGATGGTCAAATCAGCTGCATTTCAAAAGCTGATATGCAGAAACATGAAGGCGCGGAGGGTGACTCACTGTCCATTTCTTTGAAATTTAACAAGTTAACCACCTAAAAACAATTATTTGTTTGCTCGAAATCATAGCAAAGGTGTGTCTCAGTTGAACTTCACTTCAATGGTCAAATTAGCTGCATTTCACCAGTGCGGCGTAGCACAATGAAGCTGATTTGATGGTCCAGGAAGATGACGGTGTCAGACTATGGCAAGCCGATTGTGTCATTGATAGCCACTTTTACCTATTACATGATACAACGGCATGCTATACAGCTCGACTGCCATCTAGCGGCTGAGATTGGTAGTGTTCAATATTTTCATTCAGAATGAATGAAAACGGTCATATCTCAGCCAAAAATTGGTTTACAAGTATGGGAAAAAAAATCCATATATGTTGCTTGGGCCTATAAGTCGCAGGACATGCAAATTATGCAAAAACCCCCCTCAACTTATAGGCCAGAAAATACGGTAAGATTGTTCCAAGAGCTTTTGACAACAGGTGAGATGTTAATTTTCAAAGTCTTTTCATAGAACACCAATTTTAAACGGTCTGTACTGTCACTTTTAGTGTACTGTTTGAGTAAATCAAACAAATGCCACCTTCATAGTGGATCAACCAGTTTGATGGTGCTCAGATGGATTCTAGAGTCCATCCTCTCCCCGCTGACTCGTCTGAGGCAGCCATGGCGAAAGTGGATCATAATATCTTGATTCATGCTCAATAACCAAGTAGAAAAATCTAATCGGACGGATGAAGTCTTCTGGATGAAAGACGAAACATCTCAAGAAGAAGAATCCATCCAGAGGACCTGACTCAACCTTGTTAGCATAAATCAGAATGTTTCAGCAGAGTTCATACATAAAATGTTTTCCATCTTTAATTGACTAAACAACAAATTAAATATAATCCAAGAGCTTTTATTGTGTTTTTATGTATTTTTTTTTACAAAAACCATTGACTATAAATCATTATTGAACACCGTCAGAAGAGTACCTGTTATTTCAACATAAAATTATACTTTTTCTCCTACTTGATCTTTTCAGACATCCATTTCAGATCTTTCCACATTTGAATTATTTTGTTACCTCACAAAAGTCACATTTCCAAACAAGCTACTGGTGCAGCCTGGTTCTGCGTATCGTATCCCTGTGCGTGTTCTTGTCCGACATCCAGACTAATAACAGTGTTCTCTGGATTCTCCCTGCAGCAGGCGACCAGCTTCCAGCCAGCACCAGCCTGCCATCTGTCCCACCACTCTCCTCTGTGACCCAGAACACCACCCCCAATATGAGGTGATTCATCTTCTTTCTTGCCCTCTCCCTCTCTGCTGCATGCACGTGCACCATCAGCTGTTTATGCACATGGTCACACTCAGTTATGCATATTTTCTCATTATTGCCTCATTTCCTAATTTAATGCATTTCCGTCACAATAAAATGAGATTTTTTGATTTTTGAATTGCATTGTGACTGCTCACCTAAGTGCTACAGAGGTTTGAATAGTTAAAACCCACTCATGTGATCCGTGTGTCTACTGTTCATTCAGTATCTCAGAGCGTCTGGAGCACGCTCTTGAAAAGGCTGCTCCTCTGCTGAGGGAGATCTTTGTCGACTTTGCCCCGTTTCTCTCTCGTACTCTTCTGGGCAGCCATGGACAGGAGCTGCTGATCGAGGGCACCAGTGAGTACAAGAATGGGGGGAAGAATCAATTAAGACTTTTTTTTTAAAGAAACAAAAAAAGGTTGCAGCATTATTTGTCTGCAACCTTACAAACCTCAAATGATGGCAGTTGAGTTCTTTAAATGCACCAACATGTCTAGACTGACCAATAGTAGGATGAGTTGCAGAGGTCCAAGAGAGGGGTATTTGTGCTGAAGGTTTCCAGGGCCCAGGTCAGAGGCCAGGCCACTAATAGCAGTGTTTGGGATGTCTGCTGCCACCAAACAAAATGGAAAGTTGATTGATAGCTGCAGTGGGGGGGGATCCAGGGGCTGCTAGGAACACATAGGAGGATGTATATGTGAATGTATGATCTTTTTTTTAACACATTACCACTGTCACTGTGTCATTTAAAGCAGGGGTTCTCAAACTGTTTGGGTTCAGGGACCCCTTACAGAGAACAAGTTTCAGGGACCCCCTCATAACACTCATGTTTATTAAATAATTTTCTCTTTAATGCAATGGAAATATTTGTGTAACATAAATACTTAAGATCTGTTCTTTAATGGTGTCAATACAATTTTTATACTTTTAAAAATGGGGCATTCTTAATTCAAGACTAACTTAATTAACATAATTTTTAATTTCAACTTTCAAAACCTACAGTTTTGAGAAAATTAACAGAATCAAAAACCACTTTAAAATTTTACCTGTTCACTTAATTTACATAATAAATATATTGACACTTATTCAAATTACATAAAACTCTTTACATAAAACTGAACAGAACGATAAAAGCTGTAGTCATAACAAGTAACAGGCGATTGTAGGTGTGAACAAGAGTCACCATGTACCACTGCAACAACAAAAAGAAGCATTACAATGGCTTTTTTTGTATTTTAGGAGAATCATTGAAAATCTTCAATAAATTAGCAGAGATCTTTATGAGAACTTTTTTTGATGCCTCAAATTGTGCCCTGTCTAGGACACGGTGCGAGAGATCTTTTTTTTATACCGTCTCTCCTCATGCTTTCTTTCCTTTTCTTATCTAAGCAAAATATTATTCTGAATAAGAATAAGAAGGCTGCGCAAATTATTTTAGCCGCAGCTTCGTGCATTCCGCCCATCTTCGGACGACTGTACGTACATGTTCGCGTTGTATCTCGGTGCATTGCCAATAAAGTTTATTCTGATTCTGATTAGCCTACATCAGTGCTTCACGATATCAAGGAATGAAATCCCCTACATGTCTTTAATTTACCAGAATGGTAACATTTTTATAGTACCTGAGGATGTGTTAAATATAGAGTGTAGTGTTTCTCCTACCATTATTCAAGGAGGGCGCCCTGCCCTGTCAGACCCGAGCGCCCTGCCTACCAAATCCCCCACCCCCCATGCAGCTCTGCCGCTTCCGATTGGGGAGCTTTAGACCACAAACCACGACAACCATGTGCAATACAAATGTAGCGTATGGTTGTCACGGTTACAAACTAACCCCGCCCACCAAACGCCAAAGAGACAAGCACCCTCCAAAGGCAAGTAACCTAGGGAAACACTGGAATGAAATATCAACTAAATTTTGCTTTTTCCATCTTGCTAGTGGTTGGTATATACTGTTGCCTTTCCCCTGGGGGAGAAAGAGAAAGTATTACAGTGTTTCCCCTAGTTTACTTGCCTTGGCAGGGCACTTATATCATCCGTGAATTTTGTCGACAGGGGGTGGGTGGGTAGATACGGCTCAGCTTGGGGGAAACAGGGTGTTAACTGAAGTTTTTTAGATAGCGCGTCTGTATTGCGCACCGTTAGCTTAGCGCTACGTAATTGTGGGAAGTTGGGGTGGGGCGGTAGGCAGGGTGCTTGGTTCTGTTGACAGGGCATGGCGCCCTGCTTGTATAACGGTAGGGGAAACACTGTTAAACTGCCCGCAGACAGGAAGACCTCTCTGAATCAATGGGTCTTCCAAAGGTGAGGAAACTACAGGTCCTTCTCAAAAAAATTAGCATATTGTGATAAAGGTCATTATTTTCCATAATGTAATGATAAAAATTAAACTTTCATATATTTCAGATTCATTGCACACCAACTGAAATATTTCAGGTCTTTAATTGTTTTAATACTGATGATTATGGCATACAGCTCATGAAAACCCAAAATGCCTGTCCCAAAAAAATAGCATATTTCATCCCACCAATGAAAGACAAGTGTTTTTAATACAAAAAACGCCAACCTTCAAATAATCATGTTCAGTTATGCACTCAATACTTGGTCGGGAATCCTTTTGCATGAATGACTGCTTCATTGCGGTGTGGCATGGAGGCAATCAGCCTGTGGCACTGCTGAGGTGTTATGGAAGCCCAGGATGCTTCGATAGCGGCCTTAAGCTCATCCAGAGTGTTGGGTCTTGCGTCTCTCAACTTTCTCTTCACAATATCCCACAGGTTCTCTATGGGGTTCAGGTCAGGAGAGTTGGCAGGCCAATTGAGCACAGTAATACCATGGCCAGTAAACCATTTACCAGTGGTTTTGGCACTGTGAGCAGGTGCCAGGTCGTGCTGAAAAATGAAATCTTCATCTCCATAAAGCTTTTCAGCAGATGGAAGCATGAAGTGCTCCAAAATCTCCTGATAGCTAGCTGCATTGACCCTGCCCTTGATAAAACACAGTGGACCAACACCAGCAGCTGACATGGCACCCCAGACCATAACTGACTGTGGGTGCTTCACACTGGACTTCTGGCATTTTGGCATTTCCTTCTCCCCAGTCTTCCTCCAGACTCTGGCACCTTGATTTCTGAATGACATGCAAAATTTGCTTTCATCCGAAAAAAGTACTTTGGACCACTGAGCAACAGTCCAGTGCTGCTTCTCTGTAGCCCAGGTCAGGCGCTTCTGCCGCTGTTGCACCTGTAGCCCATTTCCTGCACACGCCTGTGCACGGTGGCTCTGGATGTTTCTACTCCAGACTCAGTCCACTGCTTCCGCAGGTCCCCCAAGGTCTGGAATCGGCCCTTCTCCACAATCCTCCTCAGGGTCCGGTCACCTCTTCTCATTGTGCAGTGTTTTCTGCCACACTTTTCCCTTCCCACAGACTTCCCACTGAGGTGCCTTGATACAGCACTCTGGGAACAGCCTATTCGTTCAGCAATTTCTTTCTGTGTCTTACCCTCTTGCTTGAGGGTGTCAATGATGGCCTTCTGGACAGCAGTCAGGTCGGCAGTCTTACCCATGATTGCGGTTTTTAGTAATGAACAAGGCTGGGAGTTTTTAAAAGCCTCAGGAATCTTTTGCAGGTGTTTAGAGTTACGTCGTTGATTCAGATGGTTAGGTTAGTAGCTTGTTTAGAGAACCTTTTCATGATATGCTAATTTTTTGAGACAGGCATTTTGGGTTTTCATGAGCTGTATGCCATAATCATCAGTATTAAAACAATTAAAGACCTGAAATATTTCAGTTGGTGTGCAATGAATCTGAAATATATGAAAGTTTCATTTTTATCATTACATTATGGAAAATAATGACCTTCATCACAATATGCTAATTTTTTGAGAATGACCTGTACACACACCCATATCTATCCATCTATCGATCTATCGATCTATCTATCTATCTATCGATCGATCGATCTATCTATCGATCTATCGATCTATCTATCGATCTATCGATCTATCGATCGATCGTTATATATATCGATCGATATATATATCGATCGATATATATATCGATCGACCGATCGATATATCTATCGACCGATCGATATATCTACATCGACCGATCGATATATCTACATCGATCGATCGATATATCTACATCGATCGATCGATATATCTATATCGATCGATATATATATATCTATATCGATAGATATATATATCTATATCGATCGATCGATATATCGATCGGTCGATATATCTATATATAGATATATATATCTATATATAGATATATATATC
>NC_056513.1:28183191-28192266 GCF_014905685.2 Nematolebias whitei
TATAGATATATATATCTATATATAGATATATATATCTATATATAGATGTATACATTTTGCAGACCCCTAAGCATCACCTCGCAGACCCCCGGGCGTCCGGGATCTCAGTTTGAGAACCACTGATTTAAATAGCAGCTGAGCGACCAAAGACTTCTCCTTTTCCTCTTCTGTGTGTTTGCAGCGGACACCCCCGTGGCCCCCTGCCCTCTAAAAGCCCAGGGCGTTGCTTTAGGGATCAATGAGACATATGCTGGCCAAGTCAGGCCTGTAATACAAAGCCCAAATATGTATTAGTTTACAGTAACATCATGTTGACTCATTAGGCCCATCAATACTATCTGTTTCTCTGCAGATGGCACGAGGTTAGATAATCCCTGTCTGTTTGTGTACGTTGGAGTGTGTGCATGTGTTTCTACAAGTGTCCAGCAAGCTGTTCAGAATAAAACTCTCATAGAAGTTAATTTATCAGATGCACATTTTTCCCTCCTTTTTTTGTGTGTGATTCTCCAGGTCTGGTGTGTATGAAGTCCAGCAGCTCGGTGGTGGAGCTTGTCATGCTTCTGTGCTCTCAGGCAAGTCATCTTTATCTTTTTGTGCTTCTGTTTAGTGCGTCTGATTGATCAGTTTCACCTTGAGCTGCGGTGTTTTTTTGCAGCCTTATCTTTCCCTCCACCCTGCCTTTTCCACTTCTCCATATTCACCCTCCACCTACAACGTTAAAGTTAAAAATCAGAGGAAAGGCATCTTCATCCACAAATATTGGCTTGAGGGTCAAGAGTGGCCGACCTGTCCGTGTCACCTCTGACCCGAGCGCTGGCCCTCGTGGCCTGGACCAAACTGATGAGGAGGGATGATGTAGATTTGATGGTGCTTTGCATTGATTACCTTTCTCTCCTCTGTTGTCCTGTGGGTGTTTTGTTGCCACGTTTATTTAGCTCCTGCCGGATTCGTGAATACTAATTCAGGGATCATAAGCAGGCGTGGGCAGATCAATGATGAGGGTTGCCGATAGATCACTCCAGAAAGACTGATTACCATTAAAAGATGCAAAATTATAGGTTGACTACTGCTTGAAACACACAATCACTGTTCTCTGTTTATTTTAAATCTACTTGTAAATACATAGCCTTTAAGTGTGTTCTTTTTTATTTTTTTTTCATTTATTGTTCAATTGCACTTGTTCTCTCTGTGACAAGGACAGCAGATAACTTCCCTCTGACCCAGTGTTGCATTTTCAAATAATACAAAAATCGTATCTGATTAATGATGCCTCCCCATTGCGCTCTGCTTTTTTTTTTTTTTTTTTTTTTATCAGCTTGATTTCTTAAAGAAAAAAAAATGCTCGTCATATCTTTTTGCCTCATCCTACCTCCCCGTTTGTTGTCCAGGTCCCAATTATTCACTTCTATTATTTTAAAAAAAAAAGGCTAATGCAGCCAGATTACACATCTGCTTGGATGTTGTTGGCCTTGAGATTTGGGGCTAGTGGGACTTGAGAAAAAGGGAATGTGAGCCCCGTTGCATCTGGAGCCGAAGAAATGGCAGAAGTGAAAGCTAGACAGAGAACCAAAGAGAGGAGAATGACAGGCACTAATGCACCTATTTGTCATATCTGTCAGGGTGTTGTTTAATGCTAATCTAATCAAAGGCAGAATCTCAGTGATTGCTCTGCTGCACAGCTCATGTCTCGCTTCCCCCTTTGGTCCACATCCCAAGCTATTTCTTCCTTTTCTCAGAGCGTCGAGCCACGCACACACGCTTTTTAAGTGCGGCGACCAGGGATTGGCCAATGCAGCGTTGATTGCTTCAATAAATCATCCAACCAAATTCTCTCACAGCTAATGCAAATGTAATTTTATTGTTGTGTAAAGGAGGGGAGAAAGGTGGGAATGATATGCTGCCTCTCACTGGGGAAAAGAGGAAAGCAGGGACAGACTTTCCTCCAGGCTAAATTACAACGTGTAATTATTTGTGTGTTTGTGCTACATGTGAGGCAGTGAGAGTGAGCCCGCACCATGATGGATGACATTATTTAGTGGAGTTTCTCGGGCCCTCTGGCACAGGAAGCGTTAAATTCTCACACAGGAAGTGCCTTTGTAGTCATCTTGCGACTTTTTCCCTGCCTTCGAGCTAACTAGTGAAAGAAGTAGATGGAGATGATTTTGATGGATTTGCTTTCCCTCCTGTCTCTCCCCCCCCCCCCCCCACTCCTTCATCAGAGATGTGATGTGATACCATCTCTGTGAAATTTTAATTAATTTCCCGAGCTTCGAGATGGAGTGGAGCCGGGGTTAGGGGTCAAGAGGCAAGGGACCACAGAGCAGTTTTTAATCAGGGATCCTATGAAAGTTGCATTGGCAGCCACATCAGCTTGGCATTGAGGAGGGGATTGTAAACCACTGTTTGATAGTGCCTCTATTCGAAGTGACTACAACAGTGCTCCCAATTAAAGGACCATTTTGATCAGACATTAACTGTTGGGGTGGTATGCTGCCTTGTTCTCATCTGTAATATTGATCCTCGTTGACTGATAAATATACAAAGTGAGGATTAATGATCACAAACTGTATTTCTTAAACATGAGAGAGGGAAGGTTTCCAGGTTTCTGCTTATTCATTGTTGGTAAATATAAAAAGAAAGTTTGATAAAATTCATTTTGTCTTACGAAACAAGGCGAAAACACGTATGTATCTAAGTTTTATAACTAATAATAAGGGAACACTTTACATGGGATGACAATTAGACTTGTTTCTTATTATGGTCATTTGGCTAATACATAGGCCTGTCGCAATAAACAATAAATCAATTAATCGCATGATATATTAAAATTATCGACCTCATTTTCATTTTTTGGCTTAATCGTTTTGTCGCGTCTCTCAGTAGTGAAGACACTGGATGACAAAAGGCTCAACTTTGGTGCTCTTCACTGACCCCTCCCTTTCTCTTTAAAATCCATTTTAATCATCCAAAATCACAGTTTTGGATCGTTAAAAACGGCTAAGCTGAGAAGCTAAGCTACGAGATAAACTAACAGGCATACTTTGGGGAAAAAAACCTTAATCTTGTCGAAACTCCAAAATTCATGGTTGAAACCTGTGCCTTTGTATAAAAAGTTGCTTTCCTCTGCAAAAAGAAGCTGAGAACTTGTTTACTGATTTTTTTTTAATTAAAAGCTTTGTGTGAAAAATGCTATGCTAAAGAGCTCAAAATACACAGAGCGTCCGCCATTTTGAGAACCGAAGAGACAGCCCATGTCACGTCAAGGGGCCTCCCTCCCATTTTTCTTAGAGACGCTGCTTGCTGCCTCACTATCCATCCTTCGATTCAAACAGTCTTATACTGCCATCCAGTGGTCGAAAAAGATACTACATGCAAATCAAATTAACAATCATTTCTTCTTAAATTTGACAATAATTAGTAATTATTGTCAATTTCAAACCATATTATCGTTTATCGCAATAATTTCTCAGACAATTAATCGCCCAGCAAAATTTATTGTTGTGACAGGCCTACTAACACATTTTGAAGGAACTTTTTTTGTCTAAACATAATCTACAAATAAGATTGTATTGCTCTTTTAGGCCACATACACTTTCTATGTCAAGAAGCATTTGCTCCCTCTTTCCTTCCATTTGATTACATTAGTTTCACTTGGTCTTCTACACTTTTTCTCTTTGTGACATATTTATGACCAAAATGCTGTTTCCTTGATGCACTCCTAGAATTCCCTTCTCCCAAATCCATGTTATTAATCAGCGGTACATTGGGACAAGAGACAGGAGTTTCATTGGAGCTTGCTGCCATCCATCCAGAGTTTTGAGAAATTATCTCATTGGATACCGGATGGTGTTCGTTGTGCAGAGGCCCCATAAATCTTCTCAGTAGCTGCGTTTGTGTCCTGTAGATCAACCATTATTGTCCAGCCCTTCTGTCAGCCCATTCATCCTCCTGCCATTTATCAGAGATGCATCCTGTGAGAGGAGTGGAAGGCAAAGAGAAGGGACAGCGATGTCAGGTGGAGAAACGCCGGTTTTGTTGTGGTCAAATGCTGAATACGCCGAAGAAAACAGGAGGCAAAAATTAGTTTAATTAGATGGAAGGGAACTCCCTGTGGTCTTTTTCAAAACCTTAAACAAACATTGTGTTTACTTTGTGGTGCATTTAAACACATCTTTTAAATAATGATTTAGTGGTATTTTGCCATGTTTACGGGGCATTTTTGTTAATTGATAAGATTTTAATAAACTAGGTTGTAATGGATAAGTTGGTCAGGGCAGTGGGGTTTATAATTTTAAAATAGTTAAACAACAAATCCACTCCATTTTGCCATCTTCCTCAAGTTGTATAGCTGTAACATGTTAAATTTTCACCTGCTTTGATGGTCCTAGAGCAACATCATAAGGACGATGCTCTAAAACACCAGCACAACACTTTTATATCGTTACAGTGTAGTAGGAACGATTTGCAGATTTCAGCCATGAAATCTCCACTAAGTATTAGGGATGCACGATATTGGATTTTTGGCCGAGATCCGATATGCAGATACGTTAAAACTTATTTGGGCGATAACCGATACCGATATTTTATATACTTTACTTTGCTAGAACATAGCCCTCTTATTTAGGCTTATTTGCTACAAAAATTGTGCAACAGCTGTAAGATCTGGTGACATATATTCAGTAATAGCCATATGATATGCATAGTACTATAATTAATATATAATAAAGTGTTAAATGTTATTTATTAACATTCATCACCTGCGATGCGGTCTCACTTGTGGAGGCTTGTTCCAGGATCCTCTGCACTCCTGTGCATGAACAGCCTTTTTAAGATCAATGTTTTTGTCTATCCATTGTGCCGTAAGACTAATCATGCTAACGGGACTAACACGACATCCAAATGTCTGTGGCAAAACTCACCTAATAAGTCAGAGTTAGAGTCAGAGTCAGAGTTTCTTTATTGTCATTCGCACCTCATGTGGTACATGTGGTGGAGCGAAATTATGTACACAGGGTCCCAGTTACATCCAACAATAAAATGTATAAGAAAAACAGTAATAACATCTAAGATATGAACCAAGAAAAACATCAACTAAATATACACTAAGCACTCATAACATAAAACATTGAACATCAGCACAAACATGAACACGAGTCTGTGAGCAGATGTGCACGCATGAACACACCAACATTGAAACAGATCAGCAGCAACATGAAACAGATCAGCAGCAACACGATATGGTTTTTCACAGTGACCATTCTAGTTAGAGATTCATGAGTCTAACAGCCTCAGGGTAGAAGCTGCTCCTCAGTCCAGTGGTTCCACACTCAATGCTCCCCAACCTCCTTCCCGAGGGGAGCGGGGCAAAAAGCGTGTGCGCTGGGCGAGTGGGGCCCCCCATGATGCAGGTTATTTATTAATAAGTCGTGCTATCAACTATTAGCTTCTCAATGACGTCGGAAATGATGGCTTGTAACTCGGGCAATGTTACGTCGGAAAAATTTCTGACTGGAGGCGATGTAGTGAGGCTCAGCATAGTCCATAAATCTTCAGAATCTGATATTCTCACCAACAAAAAATAAAACTTCGACACCGCCGACATTTTGACTTTTTCCTCTCTGCCATGATTAGTAAAGGTAGGTGACGTCATCACGTTGTGCTGGCGCTGCAGGCGTCCTTGTCACTGGGTTGTCATACAAAATAAATGTCTTATATATCTGTGATTATTTTGATGGAATTGCCAATGTCCGATATTTAAATTTAATGCTAACATTGGCCAATATCGATACCATGCCAATAATATCGTGCATCCCTACTGAGTAGTGTTGTCATTGCAGCCTCTGAGCAAAGGAAGACTTGGTTGGTAAATGTAATCTAAAATACTCTCACAAGAACTTGAAGGAACTTTGTCTTTCAATTAAGCATTTTGTTGTGGCCACTGGTTCATATAAGACTTGATTTGGTAACATCACTAATCCGACAGCTCCTTGAATCACGTTTCCCTCCAGATTGACCAAATATAATTTGTTTAACAGATGGACACCTCTCTTTCTAATTCATGAGGAAAAAAGACATGGACTTTCCTGAACACTTTGCTCATCCTGACCTTTGGCATGATGACCTGCAATGGTGGAGGCATGGACTTTAAACCCCCGCTGCAGTTAGGGAACAGGTCAGGAGAGTATGGTCGTCACACTCCAAACAACCAATAACATCATCTGAGAAACAAGGGAACAGGTTAAAAAGTCAGCAAATTTACGATAAAGATAACAAAAATTAACAGCTAATAAAAATGTTATTTGTTGTTCATCTTTATTATATCAAATGTAGTCTATGTAAAGAAATCTGGCTAGAAGACCTTCAAGAAATGTGGCGAAACAAAGACAAAAATACTATTGCCAACATTTTCCTCACAGCCAGCCCTACACCCCGCTGTGCAGTTAAACAGGCATGCAAGGTTCAAGATCAGGGAAAATCAAAGAGCTGTTTTTACCTCCCTCCCTGTTCGCCCTCGCCCCATACTTTGCTCCCATGCCCCTTTACAGCTGCGCCACGCGGCTCGCTGTCCCATGCCATCACTCAGTCATGCAACGTATTCTTTGAAAATATTCTCTCCTGTGAGATGCAGAGAAAACACGGCAACACCAACTGGCACTTAATCCTGAAGACTCCCCGTCGTTGGCAACTACGCTGCCGGAGAAGGGGGTCGTGGGGGTGTGTTGTGTCGAAGGAGCTGGGGGTCAAAAGGGCTTCCTGACAGGAAGTGAAGTCTAGCTGAGAGGAGAAAATCAGACAAGAGACTCTTAAAAATATTGAGTGGCTTTTAATTTGAAACCTGACCAGCTTTACTGTGAGCTGGCTTCAACTGGTCAGTTATTTATACTCGACATATAATCATGTTTCAAATAAATGAATTTTCCTGACAGAGACCTCTCCTCCTGACAGGCACCGGTAATGTAATGTTTTCTAACCCGACAGGTCCCCAGCTATAAGACCTTGGAATGTATCACGATGTTTTTCGCTTGCTATTTTCTCAGCCACCCTGCTGATAAAAATCATATCCTGGCATCTTTGCTCAGATTTGCAATGGAAAGTCATCTCGAGGTATTTTTTTTTATCTGGCAACAGAGCGGTTTAAATCTGCAACATGATGTACTTGTAAAGCAACTAGAATACAGTTTGTACCAATTGTGTCTCAGACGCGTACTTAAAAAAGGTGAAGTAGAACAAAACAGTTTTTGCTCGCAGTTGTTCAGTTGCTGTCACCAAATAGTTATTTGAGAACTAGTTAAATGAGAATATTTATTTGAGAACTAGTTAAATGAGTACTGGTTGTATCTTCTGTCGACGAGGAAGAGGGCCGGCACAAGAGGAGGGGGGGTGCCAAAGACACCATCTTAGCACCAACATAACTGGTTTGTTCCACTTTGGAGTAAGCTGTTTGGGGGAAGAATCAGTTTTGTGTTGTGTTTCCTTGTTGATTGATGAAGCCTTCTGGATAGAAGGTGAATTGTTTCAGCAAAACAAAAAAAGAAACTGTCCAGATGACCTTACTAAAAATTGTTGGATTGTATACCTGGATTATTGAGCATGGACTTTTTTGGTTGCATCTTCATTTACAAAATTTGTTCTGCTTTGTGTTTCTTTGCCAATTGTATTGTGATTAACATTTCCAACACAGACAAAATATGTTTTTGGTTTTCAAGGAGAGCGGGGCTTTGGTTAGGTAAAAATGGAGGCTTTTCACTTGGGCTAATCATTTTTACCTGTATATGTCCACTAAACCCACTGAAGAGTTTATTCATTCAACCTTTATTTATACAGGTTAGTCCCATTGAGCCTCGGGGACTCATTTGCAAGAGAGACCGGAATTTTAACAGAGTAATGACAACAGTGGATAACAACGACAACAATAGATAATCATAAAGGATGCGTACAAATTATTATTATTATTTTGTTTTTTTAACAAATGAAAATAAAATGCTAATTAAAAGGAAAAGTAGTGAAAAAAACAGCTAGGTTATAAGGAACATGTCTGCATTGTTTTTTGCCAGGAACTTAACAGATGTTGAAAGCCACTTAGAGAGGTCAAGGTCATTTTATAACTTCTCAAGCAAGGTTTGTCGAAAAAAAATAAAATAAAATATTTGATTCGAAAAGAGATTACGTAGATCATATAAATTATTGATACTGATAGATGAAAGGATAAATGAAAGATAAACAAAAGCAGACATACAAGTACACAAAAACATCAATTAATTAATTTTTTTTACAAAGTGTTGAAAAGCTGGATATGTAGAAAAATGGGGCACAGTTTAAAATGTACAGGAATTCTTTGCGGTGGACTTGAGCGGATGATGTCACCTGTGGTCTTGGGAGGTTATAAAGGTGAAGCAAGACCACATGAATAGACTACTGTAATTTACAGACTATAAGCCACTACTTTTTTCACAGGCTTTGAACACAGGGGCTTATGCAATGCTGCGGCTAATTTATGGATTTTGTTTTATTTTGACGGGCTGACTAGCTTCATACTGCCCAAATATTTAGCTTTGTCACACACAGGCACTAACATAGCTGCCCAGTACACGTTTCTCATGGGGGGTGTGGGTCCTTGTGACTCAATGACACTACCTGTATAAAGAGAAAGAAAAAATCTGACCAATGAAATTACCAAACAGGTCACAGTGGACCAGTGAAACGCTGAATGACCATAAATCAAACGCACTCACACTAAATTCTTCAGATCAGGTATTTTGTGCTTCATGCACAGACCCTCATCATGGAAAGCACAAAGAAATATGATGCAGCTTTCAGGTTAAAGGTGATCAAGCTGACTGTCGAAGAATGAAACAGCTGCTGCATGCAAGCTTGGTGTTTCCTGTTAGGCTACTGTATTTTTTATTTTTTTTTATTTAACCAGCCATGGTACAGGTACTGTTCAGAAAACAAAAAACAAAACAATCAAACAAACAAAAATTGTACTCTGTGTATGTTACTGGTACATATTTAATTAAAAGTTAAAAAATCTTTGTGTAGCTTTCTCATGCTACAATGTGGACATCCACGACTTAT
>NC_056513.1:28192366-28195508 GCF_014905685.2 Nematolebias whitei
ATATATATATATATATATATATATATATATATATTTATATATAGGGAGAGAGAAAGAGAGAGAGAATGTTTTGGCTGCACTGTGAAGTTAATATTATCTGAAGAAACATTGAGGGTTTACTTACTTGTGGAGTGTTTACAGATCCTGCTGGCTTCTGAACTGGAAGGGTATGAACACTGTCCAGAAAGTTATCTAACATTAAAAAGAAATCTGCCATTAGCACATCGTTTTAAACATGTGTGACACATAATTGATATATGTCTGAATAGGGGAACAAAGAAACTGAAATCTCCCAAATGACGTGTCATGAAAATGTACAAAAATCAGGAAACTTTCTAATACAAAACATTTTGAACTCACTTGAGCCCGTCTTGCTGGGAACTTTTATAATGGTTGGTCTTTTTACAACACTTGGCTTGTTGTTGAAGTTTCCACTCCCGTTTCCACTCCCATCCATATTGTACTGAGGTTTGACTGGGATGTTATCTGAACAACGATAGCCATGTAGTTAAGTTACACTGACAACAATCAGAACAGTTACAAGTTTTATAAACGCCAAAATCAAAGATCAGAAACCCAAAAGTATATATAAACCGATTAATTGTGATAAACAGCCTTATTCTATGTATAAAACATAGTAGAGATATAGTCATGGTTCCAACTGAATGTTACTCACTGAATGGGCTGTCCACATATTCATCTTCCACGTACATGGGGTCTAAGTTGTGGTTGTTAAAATTTAGGTTGGGTTTCAGTGGTTCTCTAGAAGGATTCGCTGAAAACATGGGTGGAAACTGTGATGTTTCCTTTTCTTTAATGCTCTCAGATCTGGTCAGTACAGGAGGACATGATCCGTGTGGTGTGTTCCCTTTGCTGTGCAAAGCCTCCAGCTCCTCTCTTATGGATTTTCCCCCTGAGTTTGTAGGGAGTTGAGGCCTGGGGCTTGTGATAGGGTTTTGGTAGTTTTGTGTAGTAGATGCATTTAGACTGGCGTCATCTTTGCTTTGAGATTTAAAAGCCATTGAAGGTTTAACAGCAACTGGAGGCTTGTAGGAGGCCCTCCTGGGCGGAAGACTTGTTTGAGGTGATTGGGACACATTTCCCTCTTCATCACCCCCCTGGCTCTCGAAAGCCTGGAGCCTGGCACGGAAACTCTGACTGCGATTGGGGTTCATTTCTCCCACTGCATTTTCTTCCACTGATTTCTTGTGAATAGTCAACAGTATAACTGCTTCCCTCACACTTTTCCTTTTCACTAAAGACCACCAGGCGTTCCTTAAAATGCTTATTAGAGTAAAATTGTTGTGAAGATGACTGATTTTTTTTTCAGTTTTCAATAAATTTGACCCAAGTCTGAACTTTGAGCTCTTCTTCTTTGTCAAACCTATGCAGTTTTGTACGAGGACGTGGAATGGGTGGTTGGCTGTTGGAGTTTGTCAAGGTGGGGGCAACAGTGACTGAACAATGTTTTGTAGGAATATTCCAGTGCACAGTGACAGATTAGTGCATATGAGTGAGGAATCTGTTTTTTCAGGCTTTACGTCAGAGAGTCACTTTGGCCCTCTGTGATTGTAAACAATGTTTTTGTTCAAGTCTTTAGGTCTTTTTCAGATGCAGATTTTCTTTCTGCTGTTTTTGGCAACAACTGTCTTAAGGGTTTGTGAGGCTTTTTACCTAGACACACAAAAAAACACTTAACGTTAGTAGTAAAATAAAAAGCAACAACTGAAAGTGCTTGAAAAGAAGGAAACTAGATCAAGATTAAAAGAAAAACCCAGGTAAAAAAAACAATAAAAACTTTAAGAACAAAGGAAGACTCACTGCCTTATACTCAAACACTTAAGATTACCATGACCTCAGCATGGAACTATACTAATAAAATAAAATCCTATTAAATAGTTTGTAGTGATGACTGGTGCCTGACCAACAAGACTTCTCACCGCTACATGGAATAGTGGAGTTTGTACTGGTGCGGTGGGCTTGACAATATCCTCCTGGGTCTCTTCCTGAATCACCTGATCACAGGATGGAGGAAATTGGGGATGGGGGGTGGGGAGAGAGAAAGAGAAAGAGAGAGAGAAAGAGAGAGAGAGAGAGAGAGAGAGAGAGAGAGAGAGAGAGAGAGAGAGAGAGAGAGAAAGCGCACGAGAGAGAGAGAGAGAGAGAGTGCACACGAGAGAAAACGAGAATGAGTGAGCAAGAGAGACAGACAAAGAGAGTGAAAGAGAGCGTAAAAGAGTGAGAGAAAGCGACCGAGAGACAGGGCAACAGAGAGAAGGCAAGCAAAAGAGACCGCGAGAGAGCAAAAAAGAGTAAGAGAAAGCCAGCGAACGAGCGAGCGTGACAAAGAGAGAGCGAAAAAGAGTGAGGGAAAGCGAGCAAGAGAAAGCGAGCAAGAGAAAGCGAGCAAGACAAAGCGAACAAGAGAAAGCAAGCGAGAGAAAGAGAGTGAGCGAGAGAGCACGTGAGAGAGCAAGAGAGAGAGTGAGCAAGAGAGAGCGGGCGTGAGAGAGAGAGACACAATATTTTGTCTGAGTTCATGATAATACTTTACTAAGTAAATATGGAACTTTTTGTAGCTGTAAGTACAAAGTTTTTGCCTATACTGATATTTTATGGGTTGATTCTTGTATTTTAACACTTCCATTTGATAAAGTTCACTTTCTTAAAACTAAAATGTCTGAACATCACTGTGATCATTAATATAAAAAGGTATGTTTTTATTGCATAAATTTAACTATCAGGTAACATCAACAGTAACAGTCAGATCAAATGTACCTGTGTGACAGTCTGTATGTCAGTGGGCCAGTCCCACCGAGGAGGAAGAACCACAGAACCTCCTGAGAACCAGCTGTTTCCACCCAGAGGTCCCACTGGGATGATGGTGATGTTTGGTTGCCTGAAGAACAAACACTGTAAATACCAGGGACAAAACACACACACTTCCAATGGAAGTGGGAATCCATAATGGAATTAACCGGTACAAAAAAAGTCTGAATGAACTTCCAGGACACCTTAAACATGAACCTCCTACAGATCCAACAAAGCTGAGTTGGAGATAAACCAAAACAAAGTTACAGAGTGGCATATATGTACCGGTGTGTGTGTGGATATATATATATATATATATATATATATATAT
>NC_056513.1:28195608-28204779 GCF_014905685.2 Nematolebias whitei
TTATATATTATATTATATTATATATATATATTATAATATATATATATATATATTATATTATATTATATATATATTATATTATATTATATATATATTATATTATATTATATATATATTATATTATATATATATATATTGTATATGTAGCTCCTCGGATGAGGAGCGAAACATCTTCTGTTACAAATAAAGTCTAGTTGTTTTTGTATTGAACATTTTTGAATTTATCATATCCTGTATGATTGAGAATCTTCACCAGCCTATATATATATATATATATATATCTGTATTTTTTGTGGGCTTGGCTTATATTCGGTGCGCTCAATAGTCTGGAAATTACGGTATTCAGGGTTAAAGGTATTTCTTTGATTTATGTTCTATGAAAATCTTAAAAAAAAAACAAAATGCTTTGAAATATGTTGTTTTTTTAATAATAGTTATGTCATATTTGTATTAATGTAGTTTTCCTGCCTGCACTAATGCAGTGTTACTTGTATTTTACTATTGTGTTTAGAGCAATGTTATGAGATGATTGTGCTTAGAAAGCTGATTTGTTTGTTTTATTTTTTAACTTTTATAAATCTTGTTTTTATTCATTAGAATTTTTTTAGTTCAGAACTCAAACAAACAAAAAAAGTAATGAATGCAATTGGTTTTTAATTAGTATTGTTCTTGCACCATTACAACCATTACATCAACTCCCATTAAATGTAAAGAGACACCAAAATACTGCAGGAGTAGAAAATGTTCAGTCTACCGGTATATTCACGTGCGCTGCTTTAAACCACTTTACGTCAAACAGTTTTTACCAGTGTTTTGGTTTTGCGTGCGTTTGGGGTGTGGATACTGTTGGTCCAGTCCTCTCACTCTGTGTTAGTTTAGTCTTGACAGTGTGAGTCCATGAAGCTCTCGGAGAACCGGCTGTATAAATATTTGCACATCAGTAAATATTCCTTCAGTTGTGAATTTGATCATGCAAACACCAACACGACAGCCTGTTTCTCTTTAAGCCGCTGTCACATGAACACGTACATGTGTTGAGAAGAGATACTCGTGTTCGTACACAACTGGCTTCTGTTTTACTTAAACTTGTATTAATTATGTAAGTATTGTCCTTGTAGGTTTAGATTTTTTTCAATTCATATTAAATCCTATGAACTTACAGAGCCAGAGAAAACTGTTGCTTATTATGTTTTTTTTTTTTTTTTTGGTGATAATTAACATTAAAACATTAAATGTGTAGGTGATCACTCGTTTTCAAAGTGTTCCAGCAGGCTTATGTTTGGTCCTTATTGCAGTAAAGGTCTACAGTATATTTATAGAGTTCAGAAATGTTCAAGTTGAAGGGGGAAACAAAGTAGCTCTTCATCCTGCCTCTGCTGCACCGCCATGTTTGACTTTAGAATTGATGCTTTTGTCATTCCATGTAAAGTCGTGCTCCCTCTGCCTTTCAAATCAACAAATACTTGTGATTATGAGTGATGCCACCAAAAAGCAGAGCTGACTTTTTGAATATTTTTTGGAGAGCTGGGACTTGTCTTCGTTCAGTGTTGGAAAATGTTTTCCTTGTGTTGTGGGGAGCCTGATGTTTGAAAGGCAATTTTGCTCAGGAGCTCTGCGTTTTCTCACCATGGCCGGTGGTATATTTAGATGTTGATTATGGATAATCAGCTGTAATGACGGAAGTGCATGGCATGTGTGTTTAGACTCAATGCCATCATCATGGAACACAGACCAAACAGAGCTGTCGTATCGACTTCAGATTTAAACGGGCATTTCCACGAATAGTCGAGCTTTTATTCGCGCTCACGGTCACACGCATGGAAAGGGAAAACAAATTTTAACCCTCAGTAGATATGGAAAACATCTGGACATTTTCTCTGTCGACTAGTTTTCAGTGTGGATCAAGGGGGGAAAAAAACACATTCTGTTGTCATATTTGCAGTTAGAAGGTCAGGTTAAAGGTTAAAGGTCCCAAATGGCTGCTTGTATCCTCTCATCAGGAGTGCTGTGGTCATGGCCCCTATCGCAGCCATAAAAGCTGCAACATCACTGACCAGGGCAGCCAAAAATCCAATATTCTATCACCGACCTGTCCCCGTTTCCTTTTTGTCACTGGGAGATGTTCCTCTGATCAGGGTCGTTGCTTTTTTAAAATTCAACTACAGTCGTTCTTTAGCCCGTAATGACACCATCAGTCTTGCCATCACCTTTGTCTGCGGCAACAAAATGCCACTGGCCTTTATTTATTTTTTTAATACTACTGGTTTTTTTTTTTTACTTTAGATGCGATTTTTAACTGAAATACTAAAATGAAAATTTATGTAATTGATATTTCCCCCTATCTCCACAGCTTGTGACCTTTTTTTTTTTTTTTTTTACTGCCTCATTTCCTGTGGCGTTTGAAATTCAGCTCCCACAATCTGTGTTTGGTGTAGAATATGCATATGGCAACGGGTAGGCCTGTCGCAATAAACAATAAATCAATTGATCGCATGATAAATGAAAATTATCAACCTTATTTTCATTTATCGGCTTTATCGTTTTTTGCGTCTCTTTCTACTGAAGATACTGGATGACAAAAGGCTCAACTCCGGTGCTCTTCACTGACCCCTCCCTTTCTCTTTAAAATCTGGTTTAACCGTCCAAAATTGCATTTTTGGATCATTAAAAGCAGCTAAGCTGAGAAGCTAAGCTACGAGCTAAGCCAACAGGCCGTCTTGTTGAAGCTCCAAAATTCATGGTTGAAACCTGTGCCTTTGTGTAAAAAGTTGTTTTTCTTGCAAAAAGAAGCTGAAAACTTGTTTACTGATTTAAAAAAATTTTTTTTTTATTAAAAGCTTTGTATGAGAAATGCTATGCTAAAGAGCTCAAACCACACCGAGCATCCGCCATTTTGAGAATCGAAGAGAGACGGCCCATGTCATGTCAAGGGGCCTCCTTCCTATTTTTCTTAGACACGCTGCTCGCTCCCTCCCTCACTATCCATCCTTTGGTTCAGTCTTATACTGCCATCCAGTGGTTGAAAAAAGGTACTACACGCAAAACAAATTAAACGTTTCTTCTTAAATTTGACAGTAATTAACAATTATTGTCTAATTTCAAACAATATTATCGTTTATCGCAATAATTTCTGAGACGATTAATCGCCCAGTAAAATTTGTTATCGTGACAGGCCTAGCTACGGGCTTTACACTCATGGTTAATGTCCCTTAACTACACACCGTGATTCAGCTAAAGTCCCAAGGCTGTTCTCACCCACTTTGTCCAAAGCAGGCTTCAGCCACAAAGCCAGAGCGCTGCACTGCGTCCCCCGTCTCTCCCAAAGCCCGGACTTATTAAAAAAATTCTCTCTGCTCTCTTTATAATGTATTGTAAACCCGATCAATGCCAATATGGCCTCGCAGGACAAAAAGCAGTTATGAAGTGTAATGTTTTCTATGGGACGTGCAGTTGACTACAGGGTGATGGTGCGCAGACATTTTTAGAAGAACGGTCGCAGCGGCTTTGGGTGCGTGATTGGTTTTGATGGGTATGTGCTCGTTGTGCTGAAGAGGGAAAAAGCTATACGGTTTCTAAATGTGTCACACATGGACAGCTATGTTTGGATGAGCATTAGAAAGTCTTGTAAACGGATCTTTCCTTCCTCCTTGTAGCGCTGATATCCTGCTCCCTCTGGGATCTCGAGGTTTACTGAAAAGCAAGTCTCTACATAAACACACGGTTTCCTCTATCAGCTCAAGGAATTATGACAGCTCAGTAGGAGAAAAGTCTTGTATATTTGCCTTTCACTGTGCTTTGGCTCATGTTTTGCTCCTAAACAAAGTTCTATAACCCTTTATTAAAAAATAAAATGAATATATCAAGTTTTTAATAAGATTTTCAAAACAAACCTACCATCTTTAAGCTGTGATTAATTTAAAGGAGCTCTTTAGTAGTTTAGGTCTTCAAGAAGTTTTTTTTTTTCTTGACATATTTCTAAATTTCCCTTGAGAGGAAGAGGTGGGGGGAAGCTCTTTGATGTTCAGACAAATCCCATGACCATGTTGCTTTATTATTCTTTTGACGCTTGTATTGAACGTGTTGAAATATTGAACGCGAGAGAGACGATGACCGCTGAGTTTCCCTGATTTCCGAGTTGAGGATGTGAAGTCGCACTCAGCTTTGTTTAGACTGACACCTTGAACCATAACGTTAGTCAGAGAGGAGGACATTTGTGTTTTTACTTGTGATAAATGCATTCTTGACACACACCTTTCATTTCTGCTAAATGGTTTTTGTAGTCTTTTCTAACTGAAACAGCTGATGCTTTATTTTGTTTATAGATGTATTTATTTTTAATCTATGAATTCCTCATCCGATATTTAAATAAAGCTTTTTGAGATTTATGTTAAAGATAAAGTGTGCAAGGTATTAAGAAAACACACAACTGCTATATTAATGCTAAATGTTACAATGACAGTATCAGTTTGGATAAACCTATAATGTTGTTATTTGTAACTGGTGGGGCTTTTTGGTTTGAAGGTTTTCTGTTATAGTGGAGCTCCTGTGCAGTGTCAGAGTTCAGCTCTGGTGCCCTGGAGATGAAGATGACTCAAGTATTTTCAGAAACAATTGGGCGCACACATTTTTTAAACATGTTCAAAACATAAATAACAAGACGGACTCTCTGTGACAGGGATGCACAATATTAGATTTTTTACCAATATCCAATATGCCAATATGTTAAAACTTATTTGGCCGGTAACCAATACCAATACCGATATTTTTCCCTTAAAACTATTTACAGAGACTATATAGCTTTCTCTGCTGTGGAATTGAACTACTACATTATTCTGCATGGTCTTTGTCAATATGGCCTGCTGCCAAATGCAGATGCCAAAAAGGGGCTGAAAATGATGTAACACTTCAACTTGGATTATGTTTAATGTCAAATTTATTCATGACATTTACTCTGTCCAACAGTTCTTGAGATGGTTACTTAGATTCGAAGTGTTTTAGGAC
The DNA here is from genome assembly GCF_014905685.2 of Nematolebias whitei. Taxonomy (NCBI): domain Eukaryota; kingdom Metazoa; phylum Chordata; class Actinopteri; order Cyprinodontiformes; family Rivulidae; genus Nematolebias; species Nematolebias whitei. The sequence continues at coordinate 28,200,610 of NC_056513.1, forward strand.
TTTGTTTTCACTCCTCCTTGCGTCACTGACGCTGAGCAGTCATCGCAAATAGCAGGTCGGCGATAAGTTTCCAACACTTTAAAAAACGTCCACACCGCCAGTTTGTGCTTCCGTTTTATTGCAGTTCTTTGTGATATTTGTGTACAATGACAATGCAACGGCAATAATTTGTTCTTGTGCAGCTCTGTTTAAGAAGAGAAGTTTTTCTTTTCTTTCACAGTGAATTTACTCAGAATGGATCAATTGTTCTTTTTTTTTTTTTTTTTTACTCTGGTGCCACCTCTTGAATTAAGCACTTTTCCATGATGTAGTAGTTGGGATGCTTTGTTCCTTGTGGCTTTTTAAATGAGCCAAATTTCAAAAAATTTTTGGACTCCAATTTAAAGTATCACAAGTAATGCCAGGAGCTGAGATGGTGTAGAGATAGGGCAGCTGACTTAGGACCAGAAAGCCACAGATTCAACTCCCAGCCATTCCCACATGTTGTGGTGTCCTTGAGCAAGACACCCAATCCCTAACTGCATGTTCATAGCTGTATCTCATGTGTGATGAGTTAAATGCAGACAACTAATTTTGTCATTGTATAGAAATAGGAAATGATGACAACACGCAACACTTTGTTGTTGTTGTTGTTGTTGTTGTTGTTGTTGTTTTTGTTGTTGTTGTTGTTGTTTTTGTTGTTAACGGACTTGTCATGTTTGCATTGTTTTGCAGGAATGGCAGAACTCCATCCAGAAGAATGCAGGCCTGGCCTTCATTGAGTTGGTCAACGAGGGCAGGTAGGTCACCCTGACCAGCAGCACCTCATTTTCTCTCCAGTCTTTTCCCATTGGCCTTTTTCCAGTTTCTCAATGTTTGGCTCAGATCACATCATAGCTTATCCCCCGCCCACCATTTCCCAACCAGGCCTCTTAAGATCCCCAGGGTGCCTGTGATGGTGTGGCTATTTAAGATTCTGGACAACAATCGATGATTGGGGAGAGTAGAGAGGTTTGGGAGTGAGGATTGAAGACCTGTGAGTTCAAGGCTTCATTCAATACCTGCTCATTCCACAGGGATTTGGGAGGAGCGAGGTTAGGCAGAAGGTGACACGAGCTCTGATTGCTCGTTCCTCTGTGACACCGGAGGAAATCACTCTTGATTTCTCTCTGTCCATCTGTCAGTTTATACCTTTCTGACCGAGCCTTTTTATGTCTGCAATATTTTTTCTGTCTTTTTCCATTTTAGTCTCCCCCCATCTCATTTGAACAAGTGACCATCATTCTCTACACTTTTACTCTCCAGACTTTATGAATTCCTGAATTAACAAACACTAATCTTTATTGAGTTACACAGTTTATAATTGGCAGGTGCTAATCCCTTGTAGAGCTGATTGGATTAACAGTGTAGTCCTAAAGAGTTGAATGTTATTTCACCTTAAGTAATGATTTCTGCTGAAGGTTGCTTACCTTAAAATGCATATTTAGTAGGGATTAGTCAGTGGAGTGGTGGTGCAGAGGCTAGAGAAGATGGGCCTGTGACCGGAAAGTCGCTGGTTCGACTCCTCGGACCGACGGCATCAAAATATGGGTGGGAAAGGTGATCAAGTCAAGTCAAAGTTCTTTAATGTCATTCTCATCACATGTGCTACATGAGGTGGAACGAAATTGTGTACACAGGGTCCCAGTTACATCCAACAAAAGTATAAATTGTAAAGAAAAACAGTAATGAGGTCTAAGATATGAACTAAGAAATACACTAAGCAGACTGCTTTGAATTCATCTCCATCACAGAACTTTCATCTTGTGCAAGCATGAAGGCGACAGTGGAAAGGAAATCCTCCCTCATGAGGAAGAAACCTTTAGCAGAACCAGGCTCAGGTCAAGTGACTATCTGCTTCGACTGGCTGGGTTTGAGAGGAACAGGAAGGAGGAACAGATACACAATGGCAGGTCAAGAATCACATATTAAGTTAGAAATAGTATCAAATGAAAACTATTCAATTGTAACAATTAATTTTAAGAAATTAGGTCAGTTTGTCTTCTATTAGTCTAAGCCTATGGCATCATAACAAACCAACCTTAATTATAGGATTTATCAAGAAGGAAAGTCTTAAGTCCAGTTTTAAAACTGGACAATGTGTCAGCCTCATGGACAGAAACTGGAAGTTGGTTCCACAAGAGAGGAGCCTGAAAACTGAAATATCTTCCTCCTATTCTGTTTTTGGAAACTCTAGGGACTGCGAGTAAGCCTGCAGTCTGAGAGCAAAGTGCTCTGTTAGTCATTAACAAACAAAATTACAAAGAATTCATTATTCGTGCTAGAAGTTTTTTTCCCTGCAGAAACGCCAAATATTTCAATTTCAAGTTTTTGCTTTTTTAAACTGAGCTTGATAGGGTGGCACGGTGACATGGTTGGTAGAGCTGTTGCCTCTCCATGAGAAGGTTGCTGGATCGAATCCCGGCCAGAGACCTTTCTGAGTGGAGTTTAGATGTTCTCTCTGTACGTGAGTGGGTTTTCTCCAGGTACTCTGGTTTCCTCCCACAGACGAAAACATACATGTTAGGCTGACTGGTAACTCTAAATTGTCCCTAGGTGAGAGTGATAGAGTGAATGGTTGTCTTGTTCATCTCTTTATGTCCCTGTGATGGACTCGAGACATGTTCAGGGTAACCCGTCTCTTGCACCCTGACTGCTGGACATGGTGACCCCTGTGACCCAGAAAGGAAGAAGCAGGTGACGATAATGAATGAATGAATAGATTGATGATTTTATAATAGTCCATTAACAGAATAAACAGGTTTTTTTTTCCAACCTTACATTGAATTCCAAACTTTCATCCATATTTTTATTTGTATATGATGTTGGCATATTTCATGAATCAATTAACATATTTTAATTAAACTTAAACACAATAATTATTGGATGCACATTACAACCATGAACTTTCAAAATCAACATGATTTAAGATGGTTATCACAGCCATCTGACTGTAGAAAACCCAAAAGTGACAATCTGTGAATTTTACAGATTTAGAGTTAACGTTATGTAGCTGAGTCATCCCCAACATGTACATTAGGCACTACCAAATTACCCAAAATGTTGCGATATCTCATATAACCTTATTTTTAAGATTGACCTAAAACAGCTATACCTTTGTCATCATCAACATTTGATGATGATCTGGTGATTTAAAAATATATCCACCATTCTTGATTTTGTGTTGACTTCAGATGAAATAATAAAATCAAAGATAATTGAAGCTTCTTTACAAACTACAGGAGCCTGAAAGAGGCCATGACACAACAAAGTGGATCCCTATTTTTTTGTTTAACCAGTGAGCTAACTATAAACACATGTAATATTGATTTATGTTTAAATTATCCAACGCAACGCCAAAATGAAAGATTTTTCTTTTATATTTGTGACCAACAGTCTAGCAATAAATGTAATGTTTAAAAAATTGGAGATTCTGTGATTTAAAATATTGTAAAACACTAAGACAACATTATGGAGGAAATATGAGCTGATTTAAGTAACATTTCTGTGGACTACAAAACCTTTTTTTTTCCTGAACATGTATTTTATAAAACCGTACTTTTTTTTAAATGATACTGTTATGTCATTTGAGATACACCATGGTCTCTTTGATTCTTCCAGCTAATATCTGATACCTACATTTTTAGCATTTTTCAGTATTCCAGTAATGTTCTGTTTTTAAAAGTCAACATTAACATGATAATAGTCTACATCGACTAGTTAATGACATCATAGGAACTCAAGACACACACACAAAAATGACCAAAAAGTAATTTATTATTTACAAAAATGAAAAACAACAAAACATTGGGAGCATGTATTTATACTCCTACGATTTATCATACTGCAAATAAGTCACAGGAAAACCAAAACTATTATTAAGCTGTAAAAGTTAGTTTTACAGTAGTCCCTTGAGGTTCGCGATTCGTTTATCATGGACTCGCTGTATCGCGGTTCTTCAAAATAAGATTGGACATGAACACAATTGGCTGATTAATGGATGAGCCACATGATCGGCATGGGATTTTTATTTAAAATAATTTATTATTTTAAATTATTTAGCACATTCGTGCAGCCCAGAGCTGCAGAAGAAGCTTCCTCCTGCACCTTTGTGCAGCCCTTACAGCTGCAGGATAAACTTCCTGCTGCAGC
>NC_056513.1:28204879-28219687 GCF_014905685.2 Nematolebias whitei
TAACATATAAAAAAGCTCTCCGTAAAGCTAGAACTTTATATTACTCATCTTTAATAGAGGAGAATAAAAATAACCCTAGGTTTCTGTGTAGTACTATTGCTAGACTAATGAAAAGTCCCATTTCTGTTGAACCATGTATCCCTACAATTATAAATAGTGATGACTTCATGAAAATCTTTATAAATAAAATTATTTCAATTAGAGATAAAATTCAAACCATCTTTCCTTCTACTATCTCTAGCCCCCTGTCAAATGAAGCAACTTTAAAATTTTCACTAGAGCCTGATTTATGTTTGGATAGTTTATGTCCTGTTGAGCTCTCTGAATTGTCAAAAATAATAACCTCATCCAAACCATCCACATGTCTGCTAGATCCCATCCCAACCAGACTGTTTAAAGAGGTATTTCCCCTAATTAATGTCCACATTTTGGATCTACTTAATTTGTCTTTAATGGATGGTTATGTACCACAGAGCTTTAAGGTTGCTGTAATTAAACCTTTACTTAAGAAGTCTGATCTTGATTTAGAAATTCTGGCCAACTATAGACCTATATCTAATCTAACTTTCATCTAAAAAATTCTAGAGAAAATAGTTGCAGGTCAGTTGCGTGAACATCTACAAAGAAATAATCTGTTTGAAGAGTTTCAGTCAGGGTTTAGAGCTTACCATAGCACAGAAACAGCATTAGTAAAATTAACTAATGATATTCTCATGGCCTCAGACAATGGACATTTGTCTATACTGGTCCTGTTAGACCTCAGTGCTGCATTTGATACAGTTGATCACAATGTTTTACTACAGAGGCTTGAATATGATATTGTGATTACAGGAACAGCTCTAAAATGGTTTAAATCAAATCTATCTGATAGATTCCATTTTGTAAATGTAAATAATAAATCTTCTTCATACACCAAAGTTAGTCATGGAGTTCCTCAGGGCTCAGTGCTTGGGCCAATACTCTTTACTTTATATATGCTTCCATTAGGTAAAGTTATTAAACAGCATGGGATAAATTTTCATTGTTATGCTGATGACACACAATTATATTTGTCCATTAAACCCAATGAATCCAATCAGCTACTTAGACTACAAGCATGTCTTAAAGACATAAACACCTGGATGACCCTTAATTTTCTCCTGTTGAACACGGACAAGACTGAGGTTTTGGTTTTTGGACCTGAGCACCGTAGGAATTAATTTTTCAGTCTTTCTCCCTCCTTAGATGGCATTAATCTGTCCTCCAGCTCTGTTAAAAATCTTGGTGTTATTTTTGATCAGGACGTCTTTTTTTCCCCCACATTAAAAACGTTACTAGAACTGCCTTCTTCCATCCGCGTAATATTACTAAAATTAGAAACATCTTATCTAAAAATGATTCAGAAAAACTGGTCCATGCATTTGTCACGTCTAGACTGGACAATTTTAATGGTTTATTATCTGGATGTCCAAATACGTCTTTAAAACGTCTTCAATTGATCCAAAATGCTGCTGCCAGAGTCTTAACTGGAGTTAGTAGGAGAGATCATATCTCTCCAGTTTTAGTTTCTCTCCATTGGCTCCCTGTCAAATCCTGAATAGAATTCAAAATCTTACTTCTAACCTACAAAGCTCTCAGCAACCTGGCTCCATCTTATATTACTCCTCATAATAGTCCTGACAAGCCACAAAGTTCCATTTGGGGATAATATAAAAGATGTATCCATTTAAATAAAAATATTTACTAAATAAACACTTGTGAAAAGAATATTCTTCTGTCCATTCAGATTGTACATTTAGCCTGAAGAGTTTATTAATGTATTTTGTTGGTGGATGTCTTTAATGTTGGGTAGTTGTTTTCTAGGTTAAACCAGCTTTAGACTGTATCCACATGTGCAGTCATTAAAGCAGAGGTCCATAAAGAAGGTCACTTGTTGGGTTATTGATAGGAAGGCCTGAATAGAGTCATGGAGGTTGAAGAGGCCCCAGTGTCTGCTCCCCTGCCGCACTGTGCTGAAACAGCAGGCTTAGGTTACAGTCGTACTCGAGCTGCTGACCTCTTTGCCCACCTTCAGCCGCAGCCTGCTAAGTCTGCCCTCCACCTCTCCTCCCTGTTTTCTGCTCTGTTATTGTTCCACTTTACACAGCTCTGACCTGCAGGCCTGTAGAGAGGCTTCTTTGACCTGTACACACAAATAACATGCGTATTTCATCTACACCGATAAGGACAGGGGGGGGGGGGGGGGACTACGTATGTTATGAGCAGAGGTCCACCCTCTTGTCAGATGCATACCATTAACAAATCAATTAGCACCTGAGCCCCAGGACAAATCTGGTTTGATTTGGTTTCAAAAACGATTTTCTGCTCATTTTACTCAATTCTCTTACCATTTTATGGATGTTAAATTGTTTTCTGTTTTCAGATGGTTGCCATTCTTTCAGTACTGTAAAACTTAAGATCACATGATCATTACGAGAGGATCTTTCTCCTCTTACTGTAGATTAGTACTTTCTTTTTCTCACTTTAAAAAAATGTGAGGAGTTAAACCTACTTGCACATTTTTACTGATGACCATTTCCTATTACCCCCAGGCTTCTCAGTCACACCATGAAGGACCATCTGGTTCGTGTTGCAAATGAAGCCGAATTCATCCTGAGCAGACAAAGGGCTGAAGACGTACATAAACATGCAGAGTTTGAGGTAAGATAATATACAGTTCTGGCAGAAACATTTTAATAGGTAAGCACATTTATGTGGGTAAATTAAATTTCTTGCATAAATAAGGAAATATTGAAAGTTAATTATTGTATTATGTATTTTTTGTATGTAAATTGGCTTCATCATGCAATGTTATTTGATCACAGAAGCAAACTGTAAAAACGGGATAATTTAAATATTGCATGCTTGTGTTATATAGTAAAACAGATCTGCAGACAAGTTATGATTTTTAATTGAAAAAGTTTTTTTTTTATAGCTAAAAGGAAGTGTTTGGGTTGAGAAGCAGTGGTATTGTTAAACATCTGATTGAAATTTGCATTTCTTGGCAAGAGTATTTCACATGTTTGTGACATACACAACCATAAAGAAAAAAGACAAACAGACCCCCCCCCCCCCCCCACACACACACACACACACACCAGTATACATTTGTGTGGTGATCATTTACGGAACATATAACCAACTACTGCGTAGTGCTTATATACCACTTTAAATCTTGCTCTACCTGCCCGCTTGCCCCAGAAATACAACTTTTCCTGCACTTCCTCATATTATATCTCTACAAATGCTGCCTTACACTGACAGCTGCTGTACCAGCTCTGTTTTGACCCAAGAACACTCTGTTCTGCCTGCTTCTTTCTCAAACTTTGCTACAACTCATCCTGTTTTTTAGATCTCACCAAAATAATTTTCTGTCCTGCTGAGATCATGTCCATTATAATCCCACTGTGGGTCTATTTTGGTAGTGACAGGGATATGGGATCCTTCTCCTCTTTTCATTGCTCCCTTGCTCATTTCTCAGACCAGCCAATTCTACAGGTGAAAGACTTGAGAGTATCGGTTCTTGAAGGACTGACTGTGTGTAAACCCATTGCATCCAGCCCCACAACTCTACTTCCACTTCACTGTATATTGATGCTTTTCTATGCAAGTTTAAAATAGGCTAATTTGGGTGAATTGGAGTCACTAAAGAATGTTGGAATCCAGTTATAATGGTTTTTGCAAAACAGTTTTTTCAGTGATTCCTATCATCTTTTTTTTGTTTAGATTCCTCATCTTTGATATTTTCATCTTTAACTCAAACTATGTTTAATATTCACTCTGCTCCAGATTTGTTGTCTGTAATCTCTCCCCCATTGAAGACAAACACAGCTGAAATCTGATTATTACCTGGTAAACCGGCCACTAAGGGAGCACAAGCCAATGTGTGCTGTTCCCAAGCAAGTAAATGGTGGAGGGTTATGTCAGGAAGGGCATCTGATGTAGAATACTTTTGCCAAAACAATCATACAAGTCCAACTAACAACACAATACTGGATTGGTTGAGTCCTGGGTAAACAACCACCACCAGTGGTGTTGTTTACAAACATGTTACCGGTGGAAATTGTTTTACTGTTATTCAAAGACCACAAGGAGGAAGTCATGCCGGTAGACCGAGGCAAAAGAGAAGGTCAAGAGAGTAGGACTGAATACAGCAGCTCTAAACCTTGGGACAATGACAGACAAAGGTAGAGAGCAGGCTGATATGATGCTGGAAGGTTTCATTCATTCAACTTTTATTTATACAGGTTAGTCTCATTGCGTCACAAGGACTCATTTACAAGAGAGACCTGTTAGACAGACAACATATAAAGTACAGACAAGAATAAACAACAATAAAATGCAATTAAAATAAAAGTAGCGTTATAAAACTATAAAATCAAAGTGCCGTACAAGGTAAATTACTAAAAACAAGAACATATTTGCTTTGATTTTTCTTTTGACCTTATGAAATGCTTAAAATCCCCTAAAGAAATGAAGGTAGACAGCTTCAGTTCTTGTTGCAAGGTGTTCCAAGTTACAGGAGCAGAATAAGAGAAGGCCTTTTTGCCAATTTCATTCTGCACTGAGGGAACTCTGCAGGTAATGATAGCCTGAGAGAGCATGATGTAACTGCACAGATGATCTGACATGATCGTGACATTCACCTACAAGGTAGATGTATTATGTGTGCAAGAGACCAGGTGGACGGGCAGCAAGGCTCATAGCATTGGAACATGGTTTATGTTGTTTTACAATGGCTTGGATAGGTAGAGAAAAGGAGTAGTGATATTCCTGAAGGAGTTTGCAAGGAATGTAGTAGAGGTGGAAAGAATGTCAGATAAGATGATGTTTCTTAAGGTAGATGGTCTAATGCTAAATGTTGTCAGTGGTTCCACAGGTTGGATGCAAGATACAGGAGGAAGATAAATTATGTAAGGATCAAGATGAAGTGATAGAAAGTGTTCCCAAGGAGGGGAGAGTTGTGATCGGAGCAATCCGGAATGGATATGTTGGTGAAGGAAACAGAAGAAATGAGGAAGTAATGAATAGGTTTTGTGTCAAGGAAAATAACCCGGAAGGAGAGATAGTGGTGGATTTTGCCAAGAGGATGGAAATTGCTGTAGTGAACACCTATTTCCAAAAGAGGGAAGAACATAGGTTGACCTCTAATAGTGGAGGCGGGAGTCTGCAGATGGACTACATTCTGTATAAAAGAGGTACCGTAATCTGAGGGAGATTGGGGACTATAAGGTGGTGGCAAGAGAGAGTGTGGCCAGACAGCATTGGATGGTGTTGTGTAGGCTGACTGTTGTGGTTAAGAAGAGGAAAAGATTAAAGTCACAGAAGAAGACCAAATAATGGAAGTTGAGGAAGAACAAATGCAAGGAATCCAGAAAGGAACTGTTAAAGGCCTCATGTGGAAAGGAAGAGCTTCCAGGTGACTAAACTACTAGAGCAACAGTGATTAGAGACAGGTTGGAAGGTACTTGGTGTGTATCTGGGCAAACAAAAAATAAGAAAACATGGTGGTGGAATAGTGAAGTGCAGGAATCTATCAGTATCTGTCCAGAGAAAGAGATTAGCCAAGAAGAAGTTGGGACAGTGAGGACCAAAGAGCATAGACAGGAATATAAGGAGATGCTATGTAGGGCAAAGAGAGAGGTAGCAAAGACAAAGACAAGAAAGATTGTGCATCAAGTTAGGCTATTTAAAGGTAAAAATGGTAATATTCTAACAAATGAAGTGAGTGTGATGAGAAGATGGAAGGAGTACTTTAAGGAGCTAATGAATGAAGTGAATGAAAGAGAAAGTGGAGTAGAGTTCATAGAAACTGTGGACCAGAAAGTGGAAAATATTAGTGAGGATGGAAAATTGAACAGTTATGAAGAGCATAAAGAAGGGAAAGGCAGTTGGACCTGATGGCATACCTGTGGAAATTTGGAAATAGGTGGAAGAACTTGGAGATGTTGAGGTATACACTTTAAAGAAGAGGAATGAAAGTCAGCCATAGCAAGCCAGAGTGCATGTATGTGAATGAGACGAAGGCAGTTGGAACAGTGAGGCTACAAGAAGCAGAGGTCACAAAGGTGCAAGACTTCAAGTACATTGTCAACGGTCCAGGAAAACAGGAAATGTGGTAAAGAGATGAAGAAGAGTCCAGGCAGGATGGTGTGGACGGAGAAAAGTTTCAGGAGTGATTTGTAACAAAATGTGGCCTCAAAGGGAAAGGTTTACAAGAGTAATGTAGTTAGATCAGTTATGTTATACGGTTTGGAGAAGGTGGCAATGACAAAAAGACAGAAGAACTGGAAGTGGTAGAGCAGAAGATGTTGAGGTTCTCTAATTAAAGATGGCCACCACAGCTAATTAGCCTTTGCAAACACAAAAGTCTCACTAACTCAATCAGTTTTACAGACGAGTTAAAATTTTGTGTGGTTTTAGCTGAGGATCAACACACATCTTGAGCGCTAAATCAAAAATCTTTTATTTAACTTTTACTACTATTTGAATGAGCACAAACATACAAACACAGAAAGGCTAATATTTTCTCCTATTTTGTACTTCTGGGTTGTAACTTCTACCTCCGCCTTCCTTGTCAGTGTTTCTGTCCTAATCAGATACTGAGTACCACATGTCCCAAACTGTTTTACAATTGAATTCCTCACTTAAATGCAGTTGCTCCTCTGTGACCTCTGAGGAGAAGTGAGCCTCTGATAAGTCTTGCTTTGATATTGCTATATTGATTTTTGCCTCCATACAAGCTCTGTTTGAGGCTGCTGTAGCCAACAGTTTCATTTTGCACTGCCACAATAAAAATAACAGGCCAATGAAACACCCCCACCTCCCTACCCCAACATTGGAGGGTGGAAGGTTTTCAAATCATTTTCATCACTGTCCCAGTTTTAAAGTATTATTTTGCTATATTGCACCGCAGTGACGGAGTTGATTGTTTTTGTAGAAACAAACAAACAAAAAAACTGCAAGTGTCCACCACAGTTAGATTATTTTTATTTATTTTTTGTCATTGCATCACTCTTGAAGTAAGGAAGTTGTGCAATACTGCACCTCCTACCAAACCACTGATTTGCAAACAGTACTTGTAAGAAAGCTTGTTGTACACAAAGCAACACATTTCAACTATTCCCTTTAAATGAAAATAATTCAAAATATTAAAACTAATTTGTTTTCTTGTCAGATTTCAAATCGTAGGCGTCAAATAGAGGGGCCTTTTGATTTAGACACCGGTTTTCCTCAGAGACATAACATATGCCTTTCCCCTTTTCCAGTTTCTCTCTGTTTCTCACTCACTCACCGGGTCTCTGTGGAGCAGAATTGAGTTATCTTTGGCCCTGAGAGTAAGTTATTACAGTGGGCTTAGGGTGAAACAGAGATGAAGATAACTAGGGGGAAATCCAATTACCTTTTAGGGTTCTCTATCTAATAGGATCCTTAATGTGAAAGAGATCTGCAGATCGGATGCTGCAGCCCAGCTCAGCAAATGATAGACTGATATCTTGCACAGAAGCAGAGAAGAGAGCCCAAGAGATAGAAAGAAGAGAGAAATCGAACTCCCTCTTTTTATGGGGCTGTTCATTAGTGATGAAATGTGGGGGACTCAGGGGCACAAGGGCAGATAAGAAGGTTCAGATAGGAAAGAGTGAGCAAGGCCCGAGTCATTTTTATTCTTTCTTACCTTTCCTTTTCCTTTCTGTGCAGTCTTTTCCTTTTTTCATAAAGCCCCTTGATTCATTCTCTCCTAGTGTATGGAGTAATTGAATTGACCATAGGAGGGGGTCCTGTGAAAGCCAGATGATAGCAGCTAATTAGTGCACTCTGCCATAGTGTTTCCTCTGCTGAGCTTGTAAAATGAGCTGGCCCTACTCCGTGTGTTAATGATGTTAACGTAGAGTTCAGACTCAAATCGTGTTATCGTAGTCCTGGTCTTCTCATTACAAACCAAAAGACACTGAGAAAGACAAAATAATTCTAGAGACAGATAAAGACAAGATTAAGGGTAGATGTTCGTGTGTATATGCATACAAATATTTGCCTATATCTATACATTTATATCCATTATATCTCTCTCTTTCTCTCTCTCAAGTGTGTATGTAAATTTTTGTTTTATTTTTACATATATATAATGATTGTCCTAAAAAAAGAGGGTATTCAATAATATAGCACCTTTTTTTTTTTTTTGCAACCAAACATTGTGTGGAAGAACTTAAAAATGAGCAGTACAAAAAACCCAAGGATTCAAAGATTAAAGGTTACTCAAACATTCACAAAAGAGAGTCAGTAACCACAACTCCCTTAGGCCATTTACACCACATTAAACTGATGTGAGCGCTCAAACTGATAGCTGCCACCAACTGTAGCTCGCTGTCATGTAGCTGTCGTAGTTTTAATGTAGAATGTCAGCAGGGCTGGATGTCTGAGCATCCCATTACGGGCAAATCCAATGTCAAGAGAATAAAGCTGCAACTTTTGTGTTTCTCGGACTGTTACGGCAGCATTTAAATAGGAAACGCATTTTCACAAAGGAAAGTGAGACATTTTGAGTTTTAGTAGAACAAAACAACCATCAAAAGCTAGACAAATATAGTTTTCCTGCTACTATTCCAATTTTAAATTTGTCAGTGTAAATAACAGACAGACATGTTTTGACTTTCTTTCCCCTTTTCTTTCTTTGCTGTACAGTATGACCTGCTTTTTTGAGACACTGGGAGATAGAAAAGGAAAGTAGGCTACAGAGAGTGGTAGTGAACAGTAGTCTCAGTCCTGTCTTGTCAACATAATGAAGTCCCCAGGTACCTCCTTCACTGCTCCCATCATTATGTGTGACCAGCTAAGCCCGAAATATGACTTCGCTCCTCAGTTACCTTTGTTTCAATCTGACAAGGTCTCTTTAGTCACTGGAAGAATGTTCTCTGAATTTTCCTTTTTGTTCTTTGGAGCACCTTAAGGTGAGCCTACAATGCTGAGTAAGAGCCGTTGTTATAATGAGCAGTGCAGCGCTCTGTCAGTAGTTGGTGTTATGCACTTTATAGGCACGTTTTTGTCTACATCAAGTCTCTATGTTTGAACATGTATTTTTTATTTCTCGTTTCATGCTTTCCTTTAACTATTTGTCATCCCCATGTGACAATTTTAACACAAACACCCCTAACTGTTTTTTTGTAAGACGTGACCTTGATTCATTGAGGAAGACATGGCAGCACTTTAGATTGATGTGGCCAAAAAGGGTGCAATCCTGCAGAGATGAGACATTTCTTTATACAGTAGATGGAGAGGCTTCTGGCCATGCATGGTGACCAGTCCATTAAAGAATGGACACAGACTGTGTGAAGGGCAGAGCACAGAGCAAGGAAGAGAAGACGGAAGATACTTTGATAAGTGTTTTGCCTGCGTCAACCTTTATGGCCACTAGCAAGGGATCCGTTTCATTTGGATTAGATTTTTTTTTCCACTCCAGTACCACAAAAAAAAATCAATACTTGGGAGCACAACATGACAGGGGCATTGCTCCAGAATTGAAGTGGCTGTCAGACATTGTCATTTGGTGACTTTTGTTTGCCATTGTACTTTTAAGCCCTCATTTTTCTCCCCCTCCTCTTTCTTTCACTCATTTCTTCCCTGGCCCATTGTCTGAATTCCCCTGGTGACATTTTATGTGGCAATTTGAAATCTCGAGGGCAAGAGATCAAGTGCAAGAGAATCTCTCTGAAACCAATTGGTGGACTGCTTCAGAATCTACTTTTGTTTAGCGACCCCATCCTCCTTTCTCATTTTGTTGTCTTGTCTCCCCGGACCTCTATTGTATTCCAAAAGAAATTTATTTGTTGTGCATTTGTATCCTCTGATACCAGACAATGACAGGCCTGATGTTTCGCCTTCCTCTGGACAGACTATCTGCCTGTTTGTAAATGAAACCCTTAGGGAATGCTTGTCGACGGGCGGGAGAAATTGGAGATTCTTGCAGAGCGATAGCCGAGCCTCGGAGAACTTGTAGCCCAGATGTGCCACCAGTGTCAAGAGATTGCAAATCAAGTGCTTTAATAATATGCCTGCTGGTTTTGTTTCTTCCTCCCGCTCACAGAAGAACCTGAGACCCTCCGTTCTGTCAGGGTGTGTGTTGAAGTCTCACTGTGGAACAGGAACACCACTAGACCTTTCTTTGTCACTCTAATTGATAAACACAGGGCTGATATCTTGTAATGAGCCTCCATTCTCTGGTCTATTATACTGGTTAACCCTCTCAACCCTCAGAAGGAGAAGGGGAGGTAGACAAGGCGTCAGCTGACAACAAATTCAGCATTTAAATACCAGCTACAACTGGTACACCACTGTGAGGCTCTTCCCCTTGTTTTCCAGACTGGCTGTTTGCCAAAGCAAAAGGGCAAACATGATTGGAATGGCAATTATAAAGACACAAGCTATTTTATTGATTTATTTATTTTAACTATAAGCTTATATGTATGTTTTTTCCTGATTAAAATAAGTTCCAGCTATGCTTGGAATGCTTTTGTTTAATGTTTCTTTCTAGGTTTGAGTTATTTTCTGCCATTATGTGACTTGGGGGTGAATAATGTTGTTTCCACTCTGAAGTCACCTCACTAGCAGCCCATTTTCTCTCCAAACTCCAAAACGTGTTCATTTTTAACCTTGGATGGATTAGAGGAGACAACTTGGTGTAATTGACTCGATTAATGCCAGTCATTATAATTTTGTCCTCACTAAGCTGTTTCTCAAGGCAGAGCCAGCCTCCACGTTGGTCGACCCTGTCAGCCAAGCTTCGTAATGGAAGGTGCTGCCCATGATTACAGCGTCACGAGTCATAACGGCCCTGCTGCCACCAAGCCGTGCCCTTCTGGCTGTCTGATTAGAAAACTAATAGAACATAGTCGGCCATCTTTTTGCCCCAGCTGCGTGTTTTCACTTGGAAAATGAAAACACTTGTTTTTCATGTTATGCTTGTACTTCTGAAATGTGCACACTGACTACTCTAGTCACTCTGAACAAAACCAAAAAGTTTTTCTAACTTTTAATATATTACTAAATCACTTCTCATGATTGTCCAACGAATTTAGAAACTTAAAGAACGTTTTGTTTTAAATAGACACCCATAAATGATTCCTTGTTAGTTTCTGTCCTGTATTCTAACAGGGAACCTTTGTGAAAGTGAATGCATGGGGAATTTCATGATGACATGACATATGTCCTTCATAACCAACACGTTTAAAAAAAAAAAAACTTCACATCAGTGGAATGACCCTCTGCATTAACAGTGACTTATCTTTTCCACTTATAAGCAAACCTGCCTTTAGCTTTTTAATGGCACTACTTATACATTCAGCTTTTTTGGTTGTTATTTTAGCGGCAAGTCTAAGTTTGGTCTTTTCTGCCTTAGTCAACTTTGGCTTTGCATGTAAGAAAAGCCAATTACGGCATGAAGGGCTTGGGTGTTCGGGCAGACTTCGAATGCAGGTGATGAAGTGTTTGTTTATGGTTATGAGTTTGAACCCAGCACTGTTGATTAGTACACCAGACTTTACATGTTTCACACAGGCGCAGATGGAAATGGGCTCTGTACAGACTTGCTACTTGCTGAAATGACTGAAATCTTTAATGGGAGTATTGAAAACGAAAAAGTCCTACAATATGTGCGTTGGCGTTGTTTCTTTGATGGATATCTTTTGCTGTAATGTGACAATTTCCAGAGATGTTTTAATCCTAACAAGCTGATTTCAAGGCAACTGGCCTTTTGTTTGTCAATTTATGATAATGTTTTGCTTCTAATCAGTATAAAGGGAGTGGTGGCACAGCTGTTAGAGAAGTGAACCTGTGATCAGAAGGTTCTGCTCACATGGTGTGGGTGGATAAGGTGAAACCCTCGCACCTGCCTCCACCCTCATTTTCCCACGCTGGGCCCTTAAGCAAGGCCTGTCACTCCCGATCTGTTATGGAAGCATGGTTCGTGGTGCCAGCTCATTTGCGCATGTGCTAAAAGGAATACTTCCGGGTCATATGGATCGTTGTTTTTTTTTTTTTTTCATTCAACCTTTATTTATACAGTTTAATCCCATTGAGCCTCGAGGACTCATTTACAAGAGAGACCTGATTTAACAAAAAGAGTGATGACAACAGTGGACAACAATGACAATAATAGACAATCATAAAGGATGCATAAAATTGAGTTTTTTTTTATTTTAACAAGTGAAAATAAAATGGTAATTAAAGGAAAATGTAAAAAAAAAAAAACAGCAAAAAAAACCTGCTACCGGTTGGTTGTAGGGCTTTATGAACAAGAACTGTCTTCATTTACTTAGGGAAGTATGTGCTCTATCTCCGCCGATCTTCATGTTGCTAATTTACGCCACTCGTATTTCCGTTAAAATCATAGACATATTTACGTCATTGGTTAAGATGATATTCGATGCATTGGGCTGAATGAGAAAACCCTGCAAGATACAGAATTAATTATTTCCATGGTGAAACAGCGCTGCTCAGTGGTGAAGCTGCAAATAATTTTTATCCAATGACGTAAATATGTCAATGATTTTAACGGAAATATGAGTGTCGTAAATTAGCAACATGAAAATCGGCGGAGATGGAGCACATACTTTCCTAAGTAAATTAAGACAGTTCTTATTCATAAACGGAATTATAAGATTGTCTAGGATAATTTATCAATTTATAGAAAGATATTTTAACTAAAATTAATAAATATGGTATGATTCATAAATAAATTTTATTAATATCAAATAATTATTTCCAGTACATTTTCCTTAATCTAGTATATTCAACTGCAATTCGTGTGACCCGGAATTATTCCTTTTAGCGCATGTGCTAATGAGCTACACTACAGATAATTTTTCCGTACAGATCAGACCATGACAAGGCCCCCCCCCCCCGCCCCCCCCCGTGCCCCCCCCCCCCAAATCTGCTTCCCCAAGCACCCTAGATGGCAGTCCTCTACTCCACACGAAGGGCCGTGTTAGCTCGGTAGTCTGGTTGAGTCAGGAAGGGCATCCCATGTAAAACAATTGACACGTCTTCATGCGAAGAGTCCAAGTGGCTTTGATTACTTTGTTGGGTTTATTGATGACTGAGAGTCTACACCACCAAGTTATTTTTAAGGTTAATATCCTTCAGTGTGGCTGTACTAAATGAATGTCCATAACTTCAACTGATCCAGATTAACAGATCTGCATCACACCAAAATGTCTTTGATTTTCTCTGCCATTTGTTTAGTGTAAAATCTGAAACACTTACTTACTGTATCTGTTTTCACACTCACTTGAGTTTGCAGTTTGCTAGTTCATCATGCCAAAAGGTCAGGTCTTATTTTAATTCCAAATAGTCATAGATTTATAATTAAAGCTGAATAGCCTACATAAAAGCCCCTCTAATGTGATTTATACACATAGATTTTCTGTCAGACATTAAATGTCATCTTTCAAATTGAAGTGGAGGGCCCAGCACAAAGTGATCTATTGGTAAATTTGGAAAAGTGTGGTGCATTTGTTCAGCTGTGCCTTTAGGTGAATAGGTGCTGTTAAGGCTGGACGATATGGCCAAAACTTTTATCACAATATGTTTCTTTGATAACGATATAATTCTGATATTGATATAAACAATATAAAAGCCTCAGACAAACTGTACAAATAAATTAATGTTCACCTTTTAAACATTGGGACACGTTGACTCAAACTTTTATTGTGCGTCATCTTCTGACTCTCAGCATATTCTAGAGTGGAAACTCTTCAGATGGTGGAACAAGTTAGATGTGTTCCCACCGGCACATTTTGCAGCACACTGAAATCTGCAGTTTATCAGATTTTAGATAGCCGAACTACTTCCACACCGCCAAATTAGTCTTTCCTCTCTTATCAGTTATGTCATCTGCTTTCTCTTCATTTGTGAAAGCTTGTTTAGTCACATTCTGACAGTCATGGGCACTCATTTTGAAGCGAAAACGTACAGCGTGTTGGAGCTTAGCCTAGCCTAGCCTGCTACCGCTGACTCCTTTTTTATTTTTATTTTATTTTTACCACTGATTCCTTCTGTACTCAAGCTCTGCGTAACATCTACGTCATCGCACACTTGTGTAGTTGTGTCGCGGCTTTTTCCATTCGGGCTGAAACTGAAGCGGCCGCTTCAACCCGAACAGAAAAGTAATGCGTCAGTGAAACGCTGTAATCGTATCAAAATATTGAAAATGTGCTTAAAACTCTTATTATCGTTATTGAATAAAAGTATATTGTGACGTATATCAATGTCAAATTTAGGGATGGGCCCGATCCGGTATTGGTATCGGGCTCCGATATTAGCATAATTTACGTATCGGATTTTTCCGATCCAACCTGCAGAGATTTCTGATCCATGATGCATGTCTGTGTCTGATGAAACATCTCCACATGGGATTCCCTGACAGCTGCTCTGCAAGTTGGCTTCAAACTATGGCATGGATGTCCTGAATGGAGGCGTGTCTCATGAAACCCAGAGTAATAATATCTGCCTCACATTCAGGAAATCCATTCCATAGTTTGCAGCCAGCTTAAACGTGAGTAAATATGTGAGGACTGAGCAGCACTGTGGCTAACAGCTAACCAACTTTTCATCTAAACACGGAGCTCGAATGTTTACCGAGAAGTTGCTAAACTTCATTGTAATTGACCAACCGCTATCAGTTGGAGAAAATGAAAGATTTCGCAGCTTGATACTTGCAGCCAAGATATAGTTTACCCTCCAGGAGATATTTATCAGTACAACAGTAGACAATCATAAAAAAGCATATGAATTGAAAAA
>NC_056513.1:28219787-28226354 GCF_014905685.2 Nematolebias whitei
CATTATAAAGCGATGTAAAATACTAAAAACAGGAACATGTCTTTGTTTGTTTATGCCATGAACTTAGCAGATGTTTGAAGCCATTTAACCACTTTAATATCCACTTTAAAGCTAAGAATAAAAAAACAAATATGTTTTGTGTTAGCAGGATTTAATTCTAACTTTGAAACGTGTCCAACATTAATAAAACTTACCTCAAGTTGTCTTTTTGGATATGCATATATTTGTACAAATTGTACTTACCTGTAGAGAGATTATTACAGCTTTATATGAAATCAATAATGATGATGATATTGGATTGGATTGGAAGTAAAAAAAAATGTGCATCCCTAATCAAGTTATTGTCCAGCCCTAGTTACTGTATTGTTTTTGGACCAGTGAGGAAACAAAACGTTAATACAAAACATTTAAGCACAATCAATACTAAGTAAAGACTTAAGTTTTTATGCTTTTTGTTGCAGCAACTTCGCTTTGGGAAGTGTGTTCATAACCCAGAAAAATGTATCTAATACAAACCAGTATGTATAGTATATCAAGTTAGTTTTATCCCTTTTTAAAAGCTTATCGTTAATAAGATTATCAGTTTCTAAGTATAAAAGCTACAAGTCCAACTTGAGCATGCAACCATTGAAATGTATAATGTAGATAAAAACATAATTTGCGATTATAGCTGTTCATTTCAGAAGGTGCTGCAGTTTCATTATTGCAGCAGAGTTCAAAGGCCCATTCTGATAACAAATTCTGACAGAGAAAAATGTCCTCCCTGTGCATTGTAGGTATTGTGTGATGATGTGTGCCCGAGGGCATAAGAAAATACATGTCCACTGTTATTAATCAACATGACGTGAGGACAGAAATGACCCTAAGCTTCTCTTTTTGGCTTTTGCAAAGCACTGTTGTGCCAGTATCTGCACTGTTTCATTGTCTACATGAACCTGTGTTTCAGCTTATTTGTTGAGATGGCTCATTCTCTTTGCGTGTCTATGCAAAGATTTTGCAACCTACACACCCATAACATTGTCACTTTTTTCATCTTTTATGACTTTGTCTCCTTCACCAGTCAAACTGCGCCGAGTACGCAGCTGAAAAACGAGAAGAGGAGAAACTGTGCGACCACTTGATCAGAGCAGCTAAGTTTCGAGACCACATGACGGCCACACAGCTCATCCAGAAGATAGTCAACATCCTGACCGACAAACATGGAGCCTGGGGGAACTCTTCCAAAAGGTAAAACATCAAAAATGTTTTCGTTCTTGTGGGGTTTTATGCGCTTAAGTCCGTTTATTTTATGATTTTTGTGTATTAATTTACAAATGGCACAATATTCTAGCAAAACAAAGCAAATGACATATTTTTTAATGCCTCATAGCAAGATTTGTTTCTTAAAATTAAAAATAAAATAGTTCATATAGCTTTATTGGCTTTATCTTTCCCATCTTTGAATATTTACAGTTTTGCTGGGATTAAATTTGCAAAAGTGAAAATGTCAGCAGCGGGTGAGTGAATTGACTTGGGAGGGAGATGAAAGCCATTTGAACAATCTCTACTCCCATAAAGAACAGAAGGAACCTTATCCTCCGTGTTTGTTGTTTCACCAAATGGGCAACAGAATTCAATGCAGCTATTCCCTAATGATGGCTGTTTGTGCAGGTAGTGTGTAATAGTGAGCGGGAGAGACTGCTGCTGGCTCACGCTTGTTAAGCTGAACCACGTCTCCAGAGACTCATCTGGCAAGGGTTAGTTTGCTGCTGGATCACAATTCTATCTAAGGCTGCCTTAGTATTTCTTCTCTGTTTATTTTGTTCATATCTGCATGTGGGGTAGTATTTGTCATGTTTTCCCCTCCTTGATGCAATCTCTCCTCCTTTGTTTCTAAATGTGTACTCACAATAAAGCAGTGCCACTTAGTATGGATATTGTGTTCTACAAGCCCCGGCTAAAAAAAAAACAAAAAAAAAAACCCTACCCATTACAGGGCCTTTATGGTACTGTGCTATTGATGGTTTTCCTAATGGCTGCCGATGGGTGCAGGGAGCCATTGGCACTGGGCCTTGGAGTGCAGCGGTCTTTTAATAAATCACAATCAGTCCTGTGCCATTACATCAATATTTTTGGTCAATTACTGTGAAGGTCAGGTGGTGCACCAGAGCTTGTGGTATGCAGGCGCAGGAGAAACATTTGGCTCTGCAAGTCCAACAAATACAGGGACAAGATTGACACACAAATACACACACAAATAACCCTGCAAATCTGTATACTTGCAGGCAGAATTTTTTTTTTCTGTTTGACTTTTTAAATTTACTTTTACTTGCTAAATTTGGTGCAGCAACATCTTCACAATAAACACGAGGTTTTCCCCAGCTTTGGAAAAAACAAAATCCACTACAGAGACAATATGATGCCGTTTCTTTGTAGCAGAGCTGTAAAAGCCTGCCACCTCACACAGCATAAAAGCGTATTCCCCAAAGTTTCCATTCAATATCGAATCTGAAAATGAAAATATTTTCTCGTGAGCTGATGGGAATTGTTGTTTGCTCACGGCAGGTATCTAATATCTTCTGACATGGGCTGACCCGCCTGAATGCAATTTGTGTCTTAATATCCAGCTTACAGCGGCTCTGGCCTCTGGAGACGAGAGGTGTTAGATGATCCCCCCCCCTCCCCTCCCCTTCAGTTTCCTGCTTTGTCTTCTGTTTCTCTCTGCTTCTTTGTCACAATATTCAGTTATTTTTTTCCTTTTTGTCTACACTTCGCATCTTTCGCACTTTCTTATTTCTCTATCTACTTCATTTTTATCAGTAAGTAATGAGTAATGATTCCTTGTAGCAGCCGGACAGACAAGCAGGCAACATTTTATCAGTGGTGAACCATGACTATAAGAGCTAGGCCTTCATTTAGAATGTAATATTGAAGCAACCTAATAAATGCTAACGTTGAAGCTGCCACAGAGTCGCAGGCAGATTTTGTTTTATTTTCAGTTAGGCCTGTCACGATAACAAATTTTGCTGGGCGATTAATTGTCTCAGAAATTATTGCGATAAACGATAATATTGTTTGAAATTTGACAATAATTAACAATTATTGTCAAATTTAAAAAGAAATGTTGGTTAATATTTTTGTGTGCAGTACCTTTTTTTTGACCACCGGATGGCAGTATAAGACTGTTTGAACCGAAGGATGGATAGGGAGGGAGCGAGCAGCGTGTCTAAGAAAAATGGGAGGGAGGCCCCTTGACGTGACATGGGCTGTCTCTCCTTCCTTTTTATCGGTTCTCAAAATGGCGGACGCTCGGTGTGATTTGAGCTCTTTAGCATAGCATTTTTCACACAAAGCTTTTAATAAAAAATCAGTAAACAAGTTCTCAGCTTCTTTTTGCAGAGAAAAACAACTTTTTACCCAAAGGCACGGGTTTCAACTGTGAATTTTGGAGCTTCGACAAGACGGAGGTGTTTTCCTGAGGTCGGCCTGCTAGCTTAGCTCGTAGCTTAGTTTCTCAGCTTAGCTGCTTTTAATGATCCAAAAACACAATTTTGGACTGTTTAAATGGATTTTAAATAGAAAAGATAAAGCGAGGGTTCAGTGAAGAGCACTGGAGTTGAGTTTTTGTCATCCAGTGTCTTGAGAAAGAGAGACACGAAGAAATGATAAAGCAGATAAATGAAAATGAGGTAGATCATTTTCATTTGTCATTTGATTAATTGGGAGTGGTGGCGCATAGGTTAGAGAAGCTGGGGCCTGTGATCGGAAGATCGCAGGTTCAACTCCCGATACCGACATCAAAAATGTGGGTGGGATAAGTGAAACACCCCCATTTGTCCCACTCTGGGACCTTGAGTAAGGCCCTTAACACCCACCACCTGCTCCCCTGTGTGCCCTAGATAGCAGCTCTCTGCTCCACACCGAGAGCTGTGGTAGCTTGGTGGTCTGTGGTTGCATCAGGAAAGACATCCCATGTAAAAATAATTGCCACGTCTTTGTGTGACAGTTTGCTGTGGCGACCCCAACGCAGGGAGCAGCCAAAAGAAGATGCTATTAATTGATTTATTGTTTATCGCGACAGGCCTACTTTCAATTTCACAATTCAGAAACTTTGATAATGTTTGGTAACAAATGAAATAACTGGAATATATATTTTCCCCCTAACTCCTACATTTCCACCTTTTTACTTTCCTTTTTTTTTAGCTCAGGCCCGTTGAGGATCAAGCTGGCAGCAGTGTTTATTTGGGTCAGGAATCATCTCATGTACATGACACCTGGACAAAGTTGACAGAGAGGAGAGATGAGGGCAGATGATGTAGAACGCCAACTCACTGTCTCTGGAGACGAACTCCACTCCTTTTTGTTTCCACCTTCTCTGTATTACATTCTAATAGACTGACTAATGTACTGTGGAAATTCACTCTAGATGCAGAACACAGAGGTTTTGTAAAGGGAAGATAGCTGCAGCTGAAAAAGTCAAAGAAAAGGTCTGGGTATGACGTTTAAGAAATGCATGCACCTTTTTAGACAGTGGTGTTTTTTTGACAATTTAGTGTAGCCAGTTTCCTTGAGACAAATGTAAATGAGTTGTGTATTTTTCCAGTTTACTTCAACAGACCTCACGTACAATGACTTCCCTTGATCTCACACACACACACACCTCAAGCCTCAGCTCGTCTCCCTCCTCCTTCATATAAGCAGCTCATTTTCTGCAGCAGTGCTGCTCTAATGGACACCCTTAGGCTAGAGGCTTCCCAGCCAAGGGACATCCATCTTTTGGCATGTCACACTCCCGCCTGGCAAAAAATCTTTGTGATGTGCACTCCAATTTTTCTTCAGTAAATCAAATCTTCCTTCCTTCAGAAAGACAAATGCATCGGGGTTGGAGTGTTATAGAGAAAATCGATGGGAGCAAAATTGAAACAGTATGCCTCCGTATTGATCGGCCTTGTGAGATCGAAAACGAACAGCTTTGTAACTGTTCCACCGGACAGTTAGCTGACCTGTAATGGACAAACTATTGATATTAGCATTACTATTTTATCTTGTGCTATGTCTTTTCACCGGTACACTGTTAAAGGGAAAAGGTTTTTGCCTGTTTTTATTGATACAGCACATCGTGTCTTAGAAAAATAACTGTCATTGCATTTAGGTTAGTTTTGAATACGGCATTTTTAAAAGCATTTTTTTATGTATGTGTTCCACAGAATGAACAGTATATCCTGAAATGATACAGGTGGCATACACTGAATGCATGAACTGAATCATTAAATTGTATTGTATTTGTTCAATATTTTACCTACATTTTAACCTCAATCTCTTCCTGTTGATATTTATTGTGACAACCAGTGGTGTAGTCTACATTTTTGTAGTGCGTATACTGTGCTTAGAAACCAAAGTACACTGGTTAGTACAATGTAATTGTAAATTTATTTTGATTTTTAAGCATATTGAACATTTCCAAATTTCTCTGATGCTTATATTTGAATAAATGAACAACAGACTTTGAACAACAGTTGACTTTGTATTGAAAACATATTATTGAATTTACAACAGTATCAAAGCAAAACATGTTCAAGTATTAAGTAGTGAGTACAGAAGTATTATACAATAATTTGCTGGATAAGCAAATGTAATAAACAAGTGCTGCATAATGATAGATTGTCACGGAAGCATTTAATTGCTGTTTATTGTATCAGTGACACGTGCCTAATGATATGTCATGTATCATTGGACACTTTTAAATGGGTATACTGAAATTGTTAAGCTTTTCTAGTTGGTGTATTCCGTATGCCCGGATATCATGTAGACTACACCACTGGTGGCAATTGCAGTGAAAGTGTATTCTTAGTTAAAGTTCAATATTATTGAGAATAGAGCCCGACCAATATATCAGTAGGGCCAATATTTTAGGACAATAGAGGCGTTTGGGGACATATCGGTATTGGTAATATTGTCCCATTATGTGTCAATATAAACACTGGAAACAAGCCGTGTCCTTACATTGCAAAAGGTGTAATTGTACAATGTATCCAGCAGAAGGCACAGACTACTTTCTAGTCATGGCCATTCACTTTAACTTTCATTTTCACTTTCAGCACAGCCGAAGCAGGGAGCAATTAAATACAGTGTAGCGTATTTTGCTGAACAGAGCATGGTAAGTTTAGTAAATGATATGTAAAATGAATGAAAAAATCAGCAATATTAAATTCTCTATAATCTTCCAACCCACTTGTCATTAGCTATATGTCGGTGTTAGTAACGTTCTTTGACGTCCTCAATGAAATGCATTGTCTGTCTGAAACCTTCTCTGCAAAGAAAAAAGATGCAGCTGTTGTCAATACAGTAGTCCCTCGTTTATTGCGGGGGAGCTGTACCCTGAATCCTCACGATAAGTGAAAAACCACGAAGTAGGAATAGTAGTACAAGTATTGAGTAGTAGTTTATTTTAGTGTATACATACATACATACACACATGCATGCGTGCATGCATACATACATACATACACACACACACACACACACACACACACATATATATATATATATATATATATATATATATATATATATATATATATATATATA
>NC_056513.1:28226454-28232373 GCF_014905685.2 Nematolebias whitei
TTTTTTTTTTTTTATGTGAAAATAGTCAAATAATGTCTTAATTTTAAATGATCAACCTAATTTAAGATGCCTTTTATTACAAGTTGAATTAACCCTCTCTTTCTCCACCAATTTTCTGTCTGTTGCTTCTGACCCATGACCCTTGACTTTTGCTATTACATTTGTTGCTTGTGTGGGAATAATTTGAACTGTAGCACTTCTTCTCTTTGTTGGATTTTTTTCTTCTTTTTTTAGTTTTTCTCCATTCCATGAGCCAGCTATGCAAGACTGCGGCTGTGTCATCCTCCCAAATATTATTATAGATCTGTGCTTACTGCAACGAGGACGTTCATGTCACATAGCTTAATATTTTGCTAAATAAATGATTGCACAAGAAGCTGCAATGAGAAGCAGCAGATGAATCTCCACTTGTATCCTTCCATTCCAGACCTAAATCACAATTATGGTGCATAATACTGAATGTAATGCATGTCTTAAAGCTGAGGTCTGCTCAGTGTCTGGGCTGCCTCGCGTGTGGGTTTTATGGACACACCGTACATTACAGCTGCGCTGGTACCGTGGACTTGCAGCTGAAAAAGGAAATGGGACTCCTGCATGTCAATGGAGATTATAAGCATAGGAAACAAGAACATAACAGTTTAGAAAACACAGACGCTCGGAAATGGATGACACAAGAAGGGAGGAGATGGGTGAAACAGGATGAGAGAGAAAGATTTGTTACTGAAGGATTAAAAGTGAATGTGGACATGGTGACAGTTTAACATGACATCCTTTCCTTCAACTGCAGTTTTGCACTGAATTATTGTGCAAAGCTGAATGTAAAATGTTTGCAGTGCTTTGTTTTCTGAAATACAATTTAAAATCTTTACTCAATATTGGAATGGTGGCACAGAGGTTAGAGAACATTAGAGATTGGAAACTTGCTGGTTCGTCTTCCCGTATCAGCATCAAAATATGGGTAGGAAAAGGTGAAACACCCACACCTGCCTCCACCATCATTTGCCCCACTCTGGGTCCCTGAGCAAGGCCTTTAACCCCCACCATGTGCTCCCCCAGGCTTCCTAAATGTCAACTCTCTGCTCCACACAGAGCGCTGTGGTAGCTCGGTGGTCTGTGGTTGTGTCAGGAAGGACATCCTGTGTAAAAACTATTGCCAAGTCTTAGTACGAGTTAGTTCACTGTGCAGACCCTCAAACAGGGGAGCAGCTGAAAGAAGAAATAATATATCATAATCAGTGTTTCCCCTACATTACTTGACTTGGCAGGGCGCTCATCTCTTTCATGATTTTTGTTGATGGGGGGTGGGGGTGGGGGGGTGGAACGTCTGTTGGTACCAACAGTTTTCGAGTGGGGAGGGCATGTTGTGAGATGGCTCAGCATATTGCACGCTGCTAGCTTAGCGCTACGTCAGTGCCGTCAGTTGTCGTGGGGGGTCAGTTTGGTAGGTAGGACGCTCGGTTCTGTTGACAGGGTAGGGCACCCTGCTTGTATAATGGTAGAGGAAACACTGATTTAAAAAACAACCAATAAACAACTAATACTAATATAATGTAATAATCTGTACTTTCCTTTTTGGATAAATCATTTTACCTTTATTATTGTACCATAGGTTTTTACTATTTTACTTTTTAAATATCAGTTTTAACTTCAAACTGAGATCAACTTGTTGGTTGCCTCTTGAGGAAATCTCCAACATGGGACTGCATTTATTTGAAATGCGCAGGTTGATTGCTTTCTGTAGACCTTAACTTGTATTTATTGTATCTGATAATGGCTTTTTGATTTGCTTCTAGATCCTTGTAGTCTAAACACAAACCTGTCCCAGTGTGCTGAGCCCTGGCAGCTGCGGCAGTCCGGAGCTTGTCTCTCAGAGATGTTCGCTTCCTTTAGCCCAGGTTCTACTACTTCAAAACCAATTAGCTACAGCTCAAGTTGCTCTCATCCATCTGCCTTGATGCAGCCATAAACAGAAAGTGTAAACATACAGGGAGCAGTACGAGCCTGCTCTCGGTTATGGTCACGTCTCCATATCACAAAGACTTCCCCACCGCTAAAGTCCTTGAATGGGTTTAATGTAAAATCTCCTGGCTTCATTTATCATTCACTGTGACGTGCGTCTAGGCCAGAAAAGTTGTGACTCTGATAAAAAAGGATGTTCTTTAAACCTCTGGGGAGACCGTCCTAGTTTGACAGATGTGCATTCCATTGGTTACATAAAATAACATGACAGAAGGGCCCTATCGTGCAGTCTCGTTCATGGATATGAATTAGAATATAGCCTTAATGATAACATTTACATCCAATGTATATACAGTATAGTGGCTAGGTCTGCAAGGAAAAGTAACAAAGTGTCATGCTGAAACATATTAACAGCTAATGATGTCCATATGCTAGCACGGTTAAGTGTTCCAGCATCTATACATCTGTCTGTCTGTCTGTCTGTCTGTCTGTCTGTCTGTCTGTCTCTGTCTGTTGTCTGTCTGTCTCTGTCTATCTCTGTCTGTCTGTATCTGTCTATCTCTATCTGTCTCTCTCTATCTGTATCTGTCTATCTCTATCTGTCTATCTCTATCTGTCTATCTCTATCTGTCTATCTATATATATATATATATATATATATATATATACACACACATACAGTGCGGTTAATTAAAAATGACAACACAAGTTTTCAGTGAAAGTTGTTACTTTCAGATTTTACAGGAATGGATTCTTTAATAATAATGTCGTGGCTATCCAACCATTTTTTGGTAGGTAGACCAAGTATAACCATCATCTCCCCTACCTTTATACAAGCAGGGCACCCTGCCTACCAAACCGCACACACCCCTCCCTATTAGCTCTAAGCTACATCAGTGTTAGCAGTTAGTTAGTTAGTTAGTTAGCGCTAACATTAATTAGCGCATGCAATACAGGCACACTACCTAAAAAACTACAGGTAGCGTGAGCGTTAGAGGCAGGTTGCCTCATGCTGAACTGTTCTTCCCCACTCAACAACTGTTAGTACAAACAGCGAGCAGCTCAGACATATCTTCATCTGCCCCCAACAAAAATCACAGACGAGATGAGCTTCCTGCCATGGCCAGTAATCTAGGGGAAACACTGATAACCGGGGCTTAATTTGAGCCGGATCTTGCCAGAATGGAATCTGGGAACTCTCTTATTTGGACAGGGTATGTTCCGGTAACTGTTTGCTTGGATCCGGTAACTCTCAGGTTTACAAATAATAAAGTTGTGAACAAATGTTACTGCCT
Source organism: Nematolebias whitei (assembly GCF_014905685.2). Classification (NCBI taxonomy): domain Eukaryota; kingdom Metazoa; phylum Chordata; class Actinopteri; order Cyprinodontiformes; family Rivulidae; genus Nematolebias; species Nematolebias whitei. Next base: position 28,229,709 of record NC_056513.1, read on the forward strand.
TGAATGAAGAAAAGTTATATTGGACATGTAATCTGAAAATAATTACATAAACTCTCATTTTAAACACAACAGCCAGTTAAGAGCTTCCTAGTATCACATACGATCTGCCCCTTCAAGTAAGCATTTCTGCTTCTGCCCTTAAGCAAATATCCACCCCTAAAACGACAGTCAAGGACAAATTAATTAAAAACACAAAAATATAAATAAACAGCACAGCTAAATAGCAAATCAGCTTTACAGTTTAAATGTGTCATTAAAGTGTTGATTTATTAAAAATAGGAAATAAATGTTTGATGGGTAATCAGGTGATGTATATCACGTTTTAAAACAACTGTGCCAATTTGTCAAAAGAACATTGATCAAAATGTCGATATGAGAGTCCAATTAACTTACATAAAAATAAAAAAAGAAGGTATTCTCGTTGTACAACTGAGAATTGTAGCACATGAAGGCAGTGGCGATAGAGATGGTACTTGATGAGTGGAATGCATGAGAGAAGTGGAGTGTGCTCTATCCACACAAGGAGAGTTGTTGGTCATGTTTCTCTCTAAAATAGTTATTGAATCAAGTGTTTATTTATGTAGGTAAATGTAGATGTTTAACAACCTATTAAAATACACCAGAATACAGGAAATGGCATCTGCTTTATTCAAAATTTTCTGGTGGAGGACCCCCAAAACCAAGACACCCCACACCCTGCTATTTGCGTTCCAACATCGTTTGGTTCACAAATTAAACACTGCTGATAACTATAGACAAACAACACAAGATGCTTAAGCTAATCTCATAAATCTGAGGTTTTTCACATTTCAAGTTAATTCTAACCTGTCCTTGTTCTTCATCAACTTCACAGCAGCCTAGAAATGTAATGGAATGTTAGTTATATAAAATATGGAAGGAGACCGCCATTCCAGAAAGACCATTTACACTATCACACCTTCCCAACTCGCTGATCACAGCAAAGCAGGATTCTGTAGCAACAATCAGATTTATTGGTTTCATATACTCTTAAGAAAGTATATGGCCATGGTGGTGCAAGGTCACAATAAAGGGGTGCTGATCAATATCTGAATGAAAAGCTATTTGGGAAGTTTTTAGGGCGCCTCGATGCAACATCTGCAGAGTATTGATTGTCTGGGGCCAGTAGTTAGTCAAAGGCTATCTCCTTTAACTAACCCTTTTGCAGCGTGTCAGCCCCCTCCTTCTTCCTCTTGATAGATTGTTATACTTTCAGCCACTGTAATTAAACCATGGGACCAGCAAGTCATTTATTTAGCTACTTTCAACATTTACCAAAAAAAGGAAGAAAAACGTCACCTTTATCTTTAGAAGCCAGCACTTTCTTCCGTACAAAAGTACACATAAAACACCAGAGGCTAAAGCACTGTGAAGACTGAGCATCATCCTTTACTCCTAAATCCTACGCTTGTTTTCTTGCTGTAGATTTACTTTACCCTGCCTGTGTTCACGAGGTCAAGTTCAAAACTATGTTTGGAGGATTACACTGAAAGGAGTTTGGTTTGCATGAAAAGTCTCTTGAGAAGTGATGCTGAAACGGTTCGATTGTAAATTAGCACTTCATGCATTTTAATAAATAAATAAACACATAAAATGAAAAACAAAGATAGAAGTACTGGTATGTCATGCTTATTATGTTTTATAATGGCCTTCACTGAATAATTTAGTGTTTTGAGTTTTGATATGGGAAAAAAAAAATCAATTTAATACTTTGATCCTGCAACAGTTTTTATTCACCATGAATAGTTGAAATGTCTAGATTACCAGATGTGGAAATGAGAATAGGAGGAAGAGATAAATCCAAGGTTATTATCATTATACTTGTGTTTTGCACTGCACTTGACACACAATCACACACAAAAGCTCAATAAACCATCAGTGGCGTAAAGGGCACAGCAGTATGATGAAGAGAGGGGAAGGAGGTGCTCATGAATCTCAGACAGCCTGAGATGAGATTGTCGAGGCTGCACAGCACACTGGAGCAAGAAACACACAAGTCTTGGTAGAACAGAGAGACGATAAGGATGATTTGTTTATTGCATACTACGTAAAAGCCTCTTTCCTAATTTATTATACTATCTTAAAATAAATTATCCTGAGATATAAATGGTTTTCACCTTTTGTGAGTTGAATTTGACATTGCAGTGGTACAGTTAACCATGGGCCCATGTTGAGGGTTAAAAAGGAAACTTTAAAAGAACAACAAACCTTTGTTCAATTCTGTTTCAGCTGACTTTGAGCTCTTCTGCCATGTTTTGATTTTGGGCTGCACTAGAAATGTAAGTGAATGTATGAGTTCAAATTTGTCACCATTCAAGATCAGCTCTGAAAGCTAGAGGTCAGAGGATTATTACAATGGATCAGTAATGGCAGAATTATGCAACCCTGGTCTAGTGGATACCCTCATTACCTCACTGTGGTGGTGATGGATGACCTTAAATGCATGTTGTCAAAATCACAGGAAAAATGTCTCTCTTCGTCAAAAAATACAGATGGCACGAATTCTGTACTGCCAAATGAGTGTGTGTGTTGGTGTGTGTGTGTGTGTGTGTGTGTGCGTGCGTGCGTGTGTGTATATATTATGTATGTGTGTGTGTGTGTATATATATATATAGTATGTATGTGTGTGTGTACATATAAAATAGAT
>NC_056513.1:28232473-28233616 GCF_014905685.2 Nematolebias whitei
AGAGGCCTGTATTAGACATGAATGGGAGAGCATTCCTATTTCTAAACATGAGAAACTGGTCTCATCTGTCCCCAGACGTCTGTTGAGTGTTGTAAGAAGAAGGGGGGATGCCACACAGTGGTGAAAATGGACTTGTCCCAACTTTTTTGGGAATTGGTGACGCCATGAAATTTGGAAACAACAGATTTTTCCCTTAAAATGATACATTCTCTCAGTTTAAACTTTTGATCTGTGATTTGTGTTCTATTCTGAATAAAATATTAGATGTTGGCACCTCCACATCATTGCATTCAGTTTTTATTCACAATTTGTTTAGTGTCCCAACTTTTTGGGAATCCAGTTTGTATATACTGTGTGTATATATAATGTATATTAGGGCTGAACAATTAATTGCATTTGCATTAATATCAGCGAGCAGGGAGTGGGAGTAATCAACACTGCCCTTAAACTGGTTGCACAATGGCATCAGGCTCAACGGAAGCTGATACATCTGAAAGTTTGGTACCAAAGAGGTGCAGCACGTGTGTTGTTTGGATTTTTTTTTTGGCTATAAACTAAGAAGATACAGCACAACGACATGTATAGTGCAGATCCTGCCTTGCTGCTCTTGCTACCTCTCGAGGTAACGCCACAAATGTTTTTCAACAAGCAATATTTACATATAATTATAAATGTATATAATAACTCGAGCAATCACGGAATTTATAGCAAAAGACATGATGCCCATTTATATAGTGACCAAGCCTGGATTTACGGCATTGGTAAACACAATGGATGAGCAGTACAGAATGCCCTCACACATACATTTTAGCCTAGTTGCCATCCTGGAGCTATAAAACAAATGCAGAAACAGAGTTGCAGCGGAGCTGAAAACAGTGGAGGTTTTTTTTCTCGCAACTAGTATACTCTCTCTCTCTATATATATATATATATATATATATATCTCTCTATATATATAATATATCTCTCTCTATATATATATATATTTATATCTAATATCTATCTCTCTCTCTATATATATATAATATATCTCTCTCTATATATATAATATATCTCTCTCTATATATATAATATCTCTCTCTCTCTATATATATATATAATATCTCTCTCTCTCTCTATATATATATCATATATATATCATAT
>NC_056513.1:28233716-28242153 GCF_014905685.2 Nematolebias whitei
TCTATACCTATCTATCTATGTATATAAATCTATACCTATCTATCTATGTATATAAATCTATACCTATCTATCTATCTATATCTATACATATACATATACATATACATATACAGGTCTTTCTCAAAAAATTAGCATATTGTGATAAGGGTCATTATTTTCCATAATGTAATGATAAAAATGAAACTTTCATATATTTCAGATTCATTGCACACCAACTGAAATATTTCAGGTCTTTAATTGTTTTAATACTGATGATTATGGCATGCAGCTCATGAAAACCCAAAATGCCTGTCCCAAAAAATTAGCATATTTCATCCTACCAATGAAAGACAAGTGTTTTTAATGCAAAAAACACCAACCTTCAAATAATCATGTTCAGTTATGCACTCAATACTTGGTCGGGAATCCTTTTGCATGAATGACTGCTTCAATGTTGCGTGGCATGGAGGCAATCAGCCTGTGGCACTGCTGAGGTGTTTTGGAGGCCCAGGATGCTTCGATAGCGGCCTTAAGCTCATCCAGAGTGTTGGGTCTTGCGTCTCTCAACTTTCTCTTCACAATATCCCACAGGTTCTCTATGGGGTTCAGGTCAGGAGAGTTGGCAGGCCAATTGAGCACAGTAATACCATGGTCAGTAAACCATCTACCAGTGGTTTTGGCACTGTGAGCAGGTGCCAGGTCGTGCTGAAAAATGAAATCTTCATCTCCATGAAGCTTTTCAGCAGATGGAAGCATGAAATGCTCCAAAATCTCCTGATAGCTAGCTGCATTGACCCTGCGCTTGATAAAACACAGTGGACCAACACCAGCAGATGACATGGCACCCCAGTGACTGTGGAAACTTGACACTGGACCTCAAGCAATGTGAATTCTGTGTCTCCTTTCTTCCTCCAGACTCTGGGACCTTGATTTCCAAAGGAAATGCAAAATTTACTGTAATCGGAGAACATAACTTTGGACCAGTCAGCAGCAGTCCCAGGCGAGATGCTTCTGACGCAGTCTCTTGTTCAAAAGTGGCTTGACCTGGGGAATGTGGCACCTGTAGCCCATTTCCTCCACACGCCTGTGCACGGTGGCTCTGGATGTTTCTATTCCAGACTCCGTCCACTGCTTCCGCAGGTCCCCCAAGGTCTGGAATCGGCCCTTCTCCACAATCCTCCTCAGTGTCCGGTCACCTCTTCTCGTTGTGCAGCGTTTTCTGCCACACTTTTCCCTTCCCACAGACTTCCCACTGAGGTGCCTTGATACAGCACTCTGGGAACAGCCTATTCGTTCAGCAATTTCTTTCTGTGTCTTACCCTCTTGCTTGAGGGTGTCAATGATGGCCTTCTGGACAGCAGTCAGGTTGGCAGTCTTACCCATGATTGCGGTTTTGAGTAATGAACAAGGCTGGGAGTTTTTAAAAGCCTCAGGAATCTTTTGCAGGTGTTTAGAGTTACGTCGTTGATTCAGATGGTTAGGTTAATAGCTTGTTTAGAGAACCTTTTCATGATATGCTAATTTTTTGGGACAGGCATCTTTGGTTTTCATGAGCTGTATGCCATAATCATCAGTATTAAAACAATTAAAGACCTGAAATATTTCAGTTGGTGTGCAATGAATCTGAAATATATAAAAGTTTCATTTTTATCATTACATTATGGAAAATAATGACCTTTATCACAATATGCTAATTTTTTGAGAAGGACCTGTATATATCTGTCTATGTATATATTGTTTGTGTGTGTGTGTATGTGTATAATGTATGTATATTTTTTTTATTTAATTTTTCAGTTTTCCTTCCTGTTAAATATTTACTATCATCATGCTGCTCTAATCTTCCCATATAATCTGATATAATTGATGTGCCATCATCTGACCATTGTTGTTGAATTTACACTGAGTGTAATTGCTGCTAATTGGAAGCCTCATGTTAAGGTAATTAGATCTTGATTTGCATTTTTACTTTTGAGATTGCACCCATGGGTAGTACTTTGATCTTCACAAGATGCAGCGATTCAATGTCAGGCACTGTTTTATTTTCTTTTTTTTCTTCAAATCACTTTTTTTAAATGCAATGGATTAATGAGAGTTAATTGGAGGGAGTGATGAGTCATTATGTTTCATTTGTAATAAAATCATACGAGAGAACTCTTTAGTGAGAAGATGGTTACAGTGTGTGATCAAACCAAAATATTTGAACATAAGACTGAAATCATTAAAATTAACATATAACAGGCCACATTTTGTTTTTTTTCCTAGTCATATGAATATGATTTTGTTGATACATTTAAATGTTCACAAAACATATGAGGTTTACTTTTTCATTTATTGAATAAAAGACTCATTAAATGTGTTGATTCTTTTATTAATAGTAAGGATGTTTAAAATTACATGTGGACTGTCATTCACAGAGATGAGATGAAAATATTTTCATCTTTGTGACCCCAGGATCACCTCTGGTTGTAAACATTAGCTGAGGTGAATTAACACATGTAGATTGGCTTCCATACACCTCATCGGAGGGATGGGCATTAGCGTACAAGTGGAAAATCACCTCTGCACAACTTAATCATACCAGAACCATTTCAGTGGGAAGGTATTTGGTGCTGTTTCATTTTAATTTGTGCCTGGAGATCGCATCGAAGCCATGGCTGCCACAGTTTGACAAAGAGCCAGCACTCGAGCAGCAGCCGCTCCTCAACATGACAAATCCCCAATCTTCCACTGCTCGCCTTTCTTCTAAACACATGGTTTATGCAAATCAAAGCAAAATTATCTAGGGGATAGCAGCAATGTTTGAGCAATTTGAGGTCTGCCAATAGAAACTGGCATTAATATAAAATAAGCAGCAGGGTAATATCTCCTGCACATATGCAGGTCTCATTGACTGTACCCCAATAAATGTAGCAGAAAGATTATAAATGACTCTTTGTGCCAAAGTGCAGCTGCTTCTAGTGATATATGAAAGCCGATCCAAACTGCATGTCCTGCTTTTTATGATAAAGTTCGTTATTATGTACATGTTATCACATGAGGTGAAAATATGTTTAGCCAGAACATTATATCGACCCAGCTAGTTCAGAGTAATCCTTTGCCACCAAAACCCACTTTTATCGGTTGAGACTTGAACAAACAACATCTGGAGGAATTTGTGTATGTTTAGTCTTAAGATGTTAGTAATAGCACAGTTTTCCCCAAAATGTTGTGGCGTTAAAGTCAAAGTAGCCTCAGTGAATGCCACAATGTAAGTTTTCTAATAAAAATACATTTTTTACCTGTATGAGATGTGTTAGTCATAATATTATGGTTAATTGGTGAACGAACACTCCAATCTCCTATTATATATGTGTATATACAGTGGGGAAAGTAATTATTTGATATGTTGCTGATTTAGCAAGATTTCCCAGACAGACCAAAAACATGCATGTTAGACTGATTGGTAACTCTAAATTGTCCCTAGGTATGAGTGAGAGAGTGAATGGTTGTTTGTCTCGTTTGTCTCTATGTCCATGTGATGGACTGGAGACCTGTCCAGGAGGGTGTCCCCCACCTCTCGCACAGTGATGGCTGGCCATGGGCACCAGTGACCCCCGTGACCCGAAAAGGAAGAAGTGGGTAAAGATGCTGGCTGGCTGGCTGGCTGGATGGCTGGCTGGCTGGATGGATGGATCTGCAATCTCGTTCTTTCAGTCACTATAGAGTTTGTGGCCATAGTTGAAGGTAGGAAGGTAGACCGACTGGTAAATAGCTTTACCTTACTGCTCAGCTCCCTCTTCACCACAATGGACTGGCAAAGACCTCAATAATGCAGACACTGTACCAATCTATCTCACTCTCCATTCTTCCCTCACTTTTGAACAAACACTTTTTGTATAATTTTTTTTTTTAAATTCACAAAGATGCATTGAATTTCTTTCTGATCTTCTCTGTAGCATCTGGGGTGCTTTCTCTTAATGAAACCATACTGCTGCTCACAAATAGTCACCTCTCGTCTAAGTCTAACTTCCACAATTCTCTCCCAGATCTTCATTGTGTGACTCATCAACTTGATTCCCCTGTAGTTGCTACAACTCTGTACATCACCCTTGTTCTTAAACATGGGCACCAGCACTTCTCCATTCCTCAGGCATTTTCTCACCCTCAAATTTACCATTGAATATTTGAGTCAAAAACCTCACTGCCATTTATTCAAGACATTTCCAAACCTTCAATGCTATTTCATCATATCCTACTTCCTTCCCCTTCATTATTTTCAGTTTTCTGAACTTCACCTTCACTGATCTTTCCTACTTCCTGGTCCACAACTTCTATGGCCTCTACTCTCTTTTCTCTTTCATTCTCTTCATTCATTAGCTCCTCAAAGTACACCTCCCATCTTCCCATCACACTCTCCTCACTTAGAGCATTATCTTTCCTTTCTTTAACAAGTCTAACCTGCTGCACTTCCTTTCCAGCCTGATCCCTCTGTCTTGCCAATCTGTGTAAGTTCTTTGTTCTCACCCTCTTGTGTCCAGCCGCCCATACAGCTCATCATATGCCTTCTGCGCTGCCTTAACTACTTCCCTCCTTGCTCTACATTACTTCTCCTTATATTCCTGTCTCTTGACTTCAATCGTCTCATTGTCATATTTCTTCTTGGCTAACCTCTTTCTTTGAATAGCTTCCTGCACTTCACTATTCCACCACCAGGTTTCCTTATCAGTTTTTTGACCAGATGACATACCAAGTGCCTTCATACCCATCTCTCTAATTACTGTTGCTGTAGTAGTCCAGTCATCTGGAAGCTCTTTTTTACCACCCAGAGCCTTTAACAACTCCTCTGAACTCCTCACAACATTCTTATTTCCTCACCGTCCACCATTTGTCTTCTCTGATTTTACTCTTTTTCGCTTCTTCACAGCAACAGTCATTCTACACACAACCATCCGATGCTGTGTGACCAAGCTCTCCCCTGCCACAACCTTACAGTCCCCAATCTCCCTCAGTTTTCCTCTTCTACACAGAATGTAGTCTGTGTAGAATGTGTACTCCTTCCTATGTTCCTCCCTCTTTTGGAATTAAGTGTTGACTACAGCCATTTCCATTCTCTTGGCAAAAAAGACATTTTTTGTCACACATTGTCTGTCACATTCAGACACATTTTATGATCAAACTAATTACTAATTACACAAGTGGCTGGCGTGAGCCATAGCACAACACTGTCTCTTTTGTTATTTTAATTGTTGTCATTTTGAAGAATAGTGCTTCAGTAAATTCTACCACGAATGCCCTGGGAGGATGGATGGGCTCTGAATAATTTATTATCTTTGTAGAAACACACTCAGTGTGCAGCATGAAGGGGGCTTTGCATAGTGCTGTAGATTATTTTTGTGGCGCCACTCATCAGGGATTGATGACGACATATCTCTCATCGTCATCCACCTTCTCTGGCACCTCATCATTAGGACTTCCAGCGTCATCTGTTCATGGTGAGCTGGATGAATATAACTGGCAGAGGTGATTCCTTCCCGTCCCACTATCACCTCCACCCCCTTCGTCCATGCTGCGACTAATTACTCCAAGCAATGGTTTTCTTCTTGATGGATTATTGTGTATTGTGCAAGTCGGACAGTTCCCCACCTTCCGTGAGACGAGAGATGAGTGCACTCTCATTCTGAGCCATGCATTGTGCACAACCTTGATAATTATTCTCATAGATGAATACCATTCTAGGCAGAATGATGAAGTGGCAATTTGCTTTTAGAGAATATCGTCTGCAAACATAGAGCACTGTCTTTGGCAACGACCAAAAATTTGGTCCTACACAGATCCTTGTCCTCCGTCTTGATTTATTTTTTTTAAATATATTAAACTCTGATTTTTACTGTTATACAGTACAGTAGTTCTCTGTACTTGGACTGACAAATTTGTTTAGCTTATTGATCACCAAACAATCAAAAGTCTTTATTAACCAGGGTATAGGCTTTAAAGGATCACTTGAAAATTGTATTTATTTTCTTGTGTAAAGCTCCTTTCCCTTTTAGAGGCCCCTTTGTGATCATTGGTGTTGAACAGAAGATTTGTGAGGAGCCCCCGGCCAGACCGGCTTTCAAGAGCAGATCACATAAAGTATGCTGGGGTTCTCCCATCATAGCCTATGCCACTGAAACCATAAACTGTCTTCCTAAAACGTTCACTTTCCCAGGATACACTGCAGCCACTTAAGGTCTTGTTTTTATATTTGTCTTATAAATGTTTAAATCTCTACTTCTTTTGTCAGTCTTGTTTCTGATCATTTTAAATATTTTGTGTAGTGTATTGAATTTAATGCTACTTGATGCAAAGTGTGAAATAAGAAAGCAAAAGGGATATCCTGAACTATATTAAATGGTGCCGTTTTAAAGAGTTTACTCCTATAGTTTTCAAGAAATATGTATTTGCAATTCTGAGATGTGGGTCCATACTCCATGCAAACAAAACATTGAGCAGAATCTGCTGAAAACCACGTAGAAGCTTGAGTCCTATGACATACCAACATTGTCTGTGTTGGTAAAAAAACGTGGCAGACTCAGAAAAGCATACAAGGTCAAAAATGATGATGTGGAAATATGAGTGAATCTGCTGCTAAACACTAAATATAACGGGGATGAGCAAGACAACTGTCAAGAATTAATACTAGAGATCAAGCAGGATGGTGGAGAGCCATAAAGACAGCTTGGCATTAAACACTTGCCAATTTTTGCTAAAATTCTGCTTGACTTGTAGGTTTTCAGTTTTAGCCTAACTTTCTTTTGTCTGTAGACTTTATTCACCAAATCTTAGTGTAAATATGTATCAATACATCAGAATTGTCAGACTTGATGCTGAATGGCTCCTTCATGGACTTGGTCATTGTTGATCTATTTTCTGTAACTTTGTCTCTGTATGTAAACAAAGACACATGGTAGATTGCATCCAGTCACAAATTTTGTTTACTTAAAACATTAACCACTGGTATGATAAAAAAATATGTGCAAATGTTTTTTCCTTTAAACATTTTTTTTTTTTACCAGTCCATCATTTTGTTGCTTTAAGGATCATTATACAAACAGAAGTTAGCCTGTTAATTTTATTTATTTATTTATTTTTGGCTGCTCCCTGCTTCAAGGTCAAGGTTTCTTTATTGTCATTCACATCATATAAACCGGATTCCAAAAAAGTTGGGACCCTAAACAAATTGTGAATAAAACTGAATGCAATGATGTGGAGATGACAAATGTCAATATTTTATTCATAATATAACATATATGACAGATCAAAAGTTTAATCTGAGTAAATGTAACATTTTAAAGGAAAAATATGTTGATTCAAAATTTCACAGTGTCAACAAATCCCCAAAAAGTTGGGACAAGTAGCAATAAGTGGCCAGAAAAAGGAAATTGAGCATATAACGAACAGCTGGAAGACCAATTAACACCAATTAGGTCAATTGACAACATGATTGGGTATAAAAAGAGCTTCTCAGAGTGTCAGTGTCTCTCAGAAGCCAAGATGGTAAGAGGATCACCAATTCCACCATTGTTGCGCAGAAAGATAGTGCAACAATACCAGAATGGTGTTACCCAGCGTAAAATAGCAAAGACTTTTAAGTTATCATCATCAACCGTGCATAACATCATCAAAAGATTCAGATAATCTGGAACAATCGCTGTGCGTAAGGGTCAAGGCCGTAAAACTCTACTGGATGCTCGTGATCTCCAGGCCCTTAAACGTCACTGCACCTCAAACAGGAATGCCACTGTCAAGGAAATAACAGAATGGGCTCAGGAATACTTCCAGAAAGCATTGTCAGTGAACACAATCCACCGTGCCATCCGCCGTTGCCAGCTGAAACTCTACAGTGCAAAGAGGAAGCCATTTCTAAGCAAGCTCCACAAGCTCAGACGTTTGCACTGGGCCAGGGGTAATTTTAAATGGAGTGTGGCAAAATGGAAGACTGTTCTGTGGTCAGAAGAGTCACGATTTGAAGTTCTTTATGGAACACTGGGATGCCATGTCATCCGGACCAGAGAGGACAAGGATAGCCCAAGTTGTTATCAATGCTCCGTTCAGAAGCCTGCATCACTGATGGTATGGGGTTGCATGAGCGCTTGTGGCATGGGCAGCTTTCATGTCTGGAAAGGCACCATTAATGCAGAGAACTATGTTCAGGTTCTAGAACAACATATGCTCCCATCTAGATGTTATCTCTTTCAGGGAAGACCCTGCATTTTTCAACACGATAATGCCAGACCACATTCTGCAGCAATCACAACATCATGGCTACGTAGGAGAAGGATCCGGGTACTGAAATGGCCAGCCTGCAGTCCAGATCTTTCACCTATAGAGAACATTTGTCGCATCATAAAGAGGAAGGTGCGACAAAGAAGGCCCAAGACGATTGAACAGTTAGAGGCCTGTATTAGACATGAATGGGAGAGCATTCCTATTTCTAAAC
>NC_056513.1:28242253-28243770 GCF_014905685.2 Nematolebias whitei
TAAATAAAGCTGTGAAGGTAATGCTGAATTTGGACTAGAAATTCTCTGTTTGCTTCTCAGAACACTAATGTCCACAGGCTGGGTAAGTGTGATCACTTGCCATCCCTTGACTAAGGTCTCTTATTGGGATAGTATGGTAGAAAATTTTTATCCTCCTCTAAGCTGTAACTTATCGACAGTCACAGTCATCCTGTCATTTTTATTTAAACGCCTAAAGTCTGAATTGGCATAAAAGCAATGTAAATATGTAGACCACACAACTATAGGAATATAGCAGTCTTCTTGTGCATCACAATATTCAGAATCTGTTGTTGTTGGAAACAAATCTCTGCATACAACAAAAGGGACCCCCACTGCTTCAGAGGTGTACTTTATCAAACCTGTAACAATAGAAATGAGGCTTTCCAATGACTTCTACCCCCTGTTAGCATTTACATAAAGGCATGCTAAATTATTCATTAATTATCAGTGAGTCTCTTGTGGGATGGGAAAGACACACACGCCGGCTGCTAATTGGCACATCAATAATCCAGCATGGTTCTCCTCATGGATGCCACCTCAGGAATCTGCTATCTGCCCCAGCCTTCTGCTCAGATGTTTCCACAGTTTCCATGAGGAAAAGCTTCCACACCTGCTCATGAAACATTTAGTTAATGGGTAGTTGGAACATGCTTCTTTACACTTAATAATTGTTTAATATATTTAATAACTTTAACTCCACATGTTTTTTTTACATGTAAATATAGCATGTTGATGCAGTCCCTCATGTCAAATTGTTTTGCTGAGAGAGCAAGTGGTAGTTTTCATTTGACCAAGAAACTGATCACAGATTATGCAGACTTTTTATTTTCTTCCTGCATGATTTTAGTTCTATTGTTTTTTTTTTGTTTGTTTTTTTAGCAAAGTATGCTAAAATTTAAGTTGAGTTCATTTTTTTTTAATTCTGTCCCACATATTTTGTGTTATAGAGGACTTGCGCTAGTAACAGAAAACGGCGAGGTTAGAAAAATGGAGGACTGTATCAGTATTTTCATTTTTATGCAGTTTAACAATCCTAATCTGTTTCTGTTTTATAGGCAACTATTTAATTTTAACTGAAGTCTTTCCAACTTTAGTTACCAGATGCAATGCAAAAATAACATATTTATATAATCAGTATACAGTAGTCCCTCGCTACTTGGTGGTTCGTTTTTCCAAATTCACTCTATCTCAGTTTTTCAAAATAAGATTGGACATGGCACACAATTGGCTGATTGATGGATGAGCCACACGATCGGCATAATTTTTTTTTTAATCAATTATTTTAAATTATTTGGCACCTGCTGCACCTTTTTGCAGCCCGTACTGCAGGATAAGCTTCCTGCTACAGCTGATCAGCTGTTCTCCATGCAGAGCAGAGAAGTGGGTGTGGCCAAGGACACTTGCAGGTGGCTGAGAGCAGCAGAGACAGAGAGAGGGAAATCTTGACATTCTGTGCTCTTTTAGAGCGTTTAGAAACATTGTTTAGAATATTTCAA
>NC_056513.1:28243870-28245432 GCF_014905685.2 Nematolebias whitei
TGGGCTGCATTGACCCTGACCAGACCCGTCCCACAGAGAAAACCGCGCCCCATCCTTTGAATATAAGAACATGAAATAAAAAGCGCTTAAAATGAAAAACGGTGTTAAAAAATAAAAGTCCCTGCAATAAGTAAAATAGATTTACAAAATAAAACTGTCACAAAATGAAACGCCATTATTAAATACATACTGAATCTTGAAATAAATTAAAATAAATCTTCAAATAAATAAAAAATAAATCTTCAAATAAATGTAAAAAAAAAACTGATTAAATTATTAAATATTATTAAATATATAATAATAATAAATACATAAATAATAAATATAATATTAAATACTATTTAAATATTTTATTTCATGGGAACATTTATTTACTTAATGGAATATTTATTAATAATTTTTAAATAACACTATTTATTTATTTAATTTTGAATGAAGTGGCTTTCCAAACTGTAGAATGACCCACACACAAACCAAAAAAATGTTAAATATAAAAAATAAAAAAATTATATTACTCTAATTTCAAAGCAAATGTGCTTTGTTTTCTTTCTGCAGAATCTTAGACATTACCGGCATAAAATCAACTATTTGTTACACTGATAGACATCAATTAATGAACTATTAATGAGTTGTGATTCTGTGAAGAAAATTCCTCAGCGAGCAGCAATAGACTGATAAATCAGTGTACAGTTTTGCTAATCGATTATGGAGAAAACTTAAATGCAATGGTAAAAACACAATTGCTTTTTTTCCTTCTTTGAATTATCCATTTTTAGTGGCTAAACTGTATAAACCTCATACAGTGTTGCTCTGAATTTAGACTCAAGAGTTGAACATGTAAATAAAAAAAAAGACTGTTCAGGTCTAACCTGGTGAGAGGAAGGCCGAAGTTCGTGCCCACCCCAACGCGAGGAAGACAGTGAACCACCTTCTTCACAGTGGCTGCATTGGGAAAGTTGAACATGACTGCAGCTGCAGGAAAAGACAAAACATCTGGTTAGATGATCATTTTTCTTAAAATAATCTTCAAAGTTAATCTGCTCTTGGGAGGGGAAATCCATGATAAAATTATTACAACAGTTTATTTCAATTTTTTCTGACTAGAGTAGTCCCTCGCTACTTCTCTGTTAGACTTTCACTGGTTCGCGTTTTCAACGATTGTCAAGTTTAATATTACTCACGTGATTGGGACGGTACGAGATAAAAAGTTAAACAAAAAAAATACTTTGGACAGGCGCCACCTTTTTGCAGTTTTCTTTCAATAAGCCTACACTGTAATACCAGTCCAAAAGAACTACAGTGGTCCCTCAGTTATCGCGGGTGTTTGGGACCACGCCCACCCACAATAAGTGAAAAACCGCGAAGTAGGAATACAGTAGTCCAAGTTCAAGTTCAGTAAACTTTGTCATGACACGTGCCAGGCTGCAATCACACTCACTTATCACCCGTTACCTCAAATCTCCCTCCTTAAATAAACAATTTAAATTTAAGTGCTGTAACAGTTTAAATAAACAATCCATGCAGCATGGATTGTTTATTTAAACTGTTACAGTATTTAAATT